>NC_056732.1:1390682314-1391039814 GCF_019279795.1 Protopterus annectens
TATTTTTCTCCACATCAGTATTATTTATTGTTGCTTACTCAAGATTTTGCATTGTAGATGTATACAATATGATTGCTAAGAGAAAGATAGATAATAAAAAAAATGTATTCTATAGCAGGTCCAATATTAAGATTTGCATAAATAAAAAATATATTCTATAGCGCGTCCAATACTAAGATTTATAAAGTAATGCCTTTTGCCTAGTTCTGTCCATTTTCTTTCTCCGTTTCTCTCTTTTCTCTTTCAGAAGTTTCATATTTTTGTTCTGGTGTTACATAAGGAGAGAGACTGCAAATCTTGAGGCCTCTCACCCCCCCCCCCCCTCCACTGACGATCTTTAGTCAAAAGTTGTTGGATTTAGATCAGAACTAAATTCCTCTGTTGTACTGGATGCATTTGTTTACTTCTGATTAGACAAGAAGACTCTTTGTTTTTGAGCTGGATTGATGCCGGGTTTGAACAAAGGCAAGTACAGTACCAAAAATTGTTTGCAGACCTCAGGCTAGAACAAGTGGATGCTGACTAGCAGAGGCAGTAAAATCTGTACTTTTGGTGATGTTACACAATGAAGACAGCATGTGGGGGAGCTGAAGGATTCCATGCTGTTGGCTTAGTCTGACATTTCATTTCCCTGGTGTGAGAGTGCATATCTGCATTAAGTGAAAACAGAAAAATGCAGAGCTGATCATACTATTGTAATTTAATTCTAGGCATTTATTTCATGTATTTTTTTAAGAAGCGACCAATTTATTTTGCAGTCTGCTTGATGAAGCACTTTAATTAAGTAAGGCAAACAGAAAAGTTACGTTTGTTTAGGTGGGTCAATGTTTACAGTTCCACACTATGAGGATTTTCCATTCTGAAATGGAAAATATTCTGAGACTGTTGTTGACATCTGTAAAATATAATTTGTGTAACTCTATATTTGTTCAGGTGGGTCGACTTAAAGTTGTGTAGCTCTAGATTTGTTCAGGTATGTCAACCTAAAGTTGCACACCATCAATGAAGATTTATCTTTCTGAGATGAACAAGTATTCATCTGTTGACATCTGCCAAAATAACTTTTGTAGCTCTAGCCAGAAGTCTGTAAATTGCAGTCACATACTTAAAGTCATCAGTGCTACTAAGTGAACTTTGGTCTGAAGTACATCAAAGTATCTGAACATGCTTCCTTTGTTTCATAGGAGGTACTAAACAAAGCTCCCACCTTTTCTTTAGTAATCTCTTGATTGATATACAAATAGCAGTGAACATTTTTTCACTGAGTTATGCATGTTTTTCTATTTCACTAAAACGGTTTCAAGCCAGTTTTTTATGGCTGGCTAATGTGTGAGATAACTCTTCCTGTATGTGTATTATTTGCATTAGTATAGAAAATAGAGAAGTCATTGTTTAAATTTAGTCGCTCAGTGCAGTTCATCATGAAAGTGGCTGGCACGGACAATTTGTTACACATTACAGATGTATAATGAGGGATGTGAGATGGATATTTTTCTCTGTAGTATCTAGTACTGAGCTTTAACCCACGCAAGGCATCAAACAGATATTCCATACATCAATTGCCAAATAAATGGTTGCACAGTAGGACAAAAAGAAAAATAAATCAAAGAGTAACAGGCAAAATTGTAGAATTCCTTTGTACCAAGCCTCTTCACCCAGTACTCTAAATGTTATACCTGGGCTGGTAAACCCTAAAAGCATAGTCAGCACAGTACTGGTCATCTTGGCACTGAGCCACCTTACTTCCCTTCATGGCTTCATGAGTCAGAGCAGACTTTATTAACCTCAACCTTCTCCAGCTAGACCTACCTCTCTCCTTTGTCATTTTTCTTTCACTGCCTTACCATCCCCTTTCCTCACTTGCTCTTGCAATTAGCACTCTTCTTCTCCAGCTATACCAGGTCACCTATAACTTCTCTGCACCCCCCTTTATTTATCTGATATTCTTTTAGCTTCCAGTATCATATGATAACTGTACTACTCCTGCTTTTTGTATTAAGAGGTGGATATGGTTATCCCAGATGATTTTACACAGATGATGTCACACAGTTATACGACAGAGGCAGTAATCCTGTATAAGTAATGGAACCTGACTGACTGAAGTCTAGTTCTTCCTACCATATAAGACACTGCCTGCAGCACCTCATGCTGTTACTTACCATAGACAGCCACTTTGGTACCTACAAACTCTGCATGTTTACCATCATGAAATGTACTGTGGCAAACCCACAACCACATCCCTGTAAATAAAAGCATTCAGAAATACTGATGGCAGGCTCAGATACAAGCAGTACTTCTCTTTTAACACTTATACATGCCATGATTCACAATGATTTTCTTTAGATCAGTACAACTGCTTATCAGTAAGTGTCCCAAAAACTTCAGCAAAATAAAAAAAATTCAAGGGACACAGTTATTTAAAAATAATGGTCATATGTGTTTTAAATAGAAAACATTTTATAATAGCAATTTCTTCCTTATGTATGAGTTTTATAACCTGGTAATATCTACTAGCTAAAGTATCCCTACTAGGTAAGCCATACATGCTTAGGGTTGGTTATATGCCTTACTGTGTACACTCAAGCATGAGATATTCTTGTCAAAAGGAGCAAATGAATCTTACAATTCAATGCAGAAAAATAACCATTAAATATTTCCCATAATATCTCAACTTTGACAGGTGCGGGTGGAGGGGTGGGATGAATCCACAGGCATCCTCACAGATGCTTAATATCCTGAACCACTTGTCCAACTGTACAAGAGTATGCAATAGTGATTGGCCATTGAGCTATGGCACTAATGCCAGAAGTGGCACTGGTGTAGAAAACAATACATTTTTGAAATGGGTCCTTTCTACTTGTTAGTAATAAAATCAAGACATTGTGAAGCAGATGTACTCACCAGAGTACTCTCGAAGATGCTTCAATCATTTCTGTGCTACTGTTGATTCACTTTGATATCTTCAGGGGCTAGACATAAAGAGAGCACAGTATAATGTTTATGGATGGTATGCCATGTCAGCTTAAGTGTGCACCCAACATATGTTCTTCTTAACAATACATAGATGGTGCCTGCTGTTTAACTCCATCCTCCCATTGGCCAAGATGGTCAGGATTGTGGCATCTTATGTCACTGTAATGGTGATGTCACTCTTCCCCTGAGCAATGGATTCCAGTCCCTGGGGTGACAGCCTGGACTGAACTATTCCAGGTGTCAGTCTTATACTGAGGCCCTTTAAGCCCTCCTGCATGAGCCTGTGGTGGTTATCCTTACAGAGGATATACGGACCCTTCCTCACACCACCTCTGTGCTCTAAAAAGAGCACTACCCTCTCATTCTCCAGTCATAATGTTTCACCTTGAAGAATCTCATGGGGAAAGGGCAGAGAAGTGGTGCTAAAATCAGATGTTTTGTGTCCCATCCGCCATGCAAATGGACAACAACAGATATGTCATTTGCACAAATCATGAGAACCTCTATTATTATGGTTACCACTGGCAGTTTAAGGTGCAAAACATGGCAGTTCTCAGTGCTAATGTATACTGTTTAGAAAGCATGCTCTACAGAGATTCCATACCCAGACAGTTAAAGGAAAACTCCACCCTAGAACTAAAAATAATGTTTTTTTTTCACTCTGTCTTTGTTTCCTGATCTATTGTAACACATCAGAATCACTCTAAGTGCTTTATTTGTAATTTTAGCCTGTTTTCCACAACATGGCTACTAATGGGGCTTGATGTATCAACATGATCTTGTTCTCCCTCAGTCCTTTCTCTTTCCCATAATACTTTGTATGACTCATGCCAGACATAAGGAAGCAACTTTGAATTTCCATGCCATTGACATATAATGGGATTTGGGAGGGTCACTGTTATTTCTTTACCTTCTGTAAAGAACTGCTTATTTTCTGTCTCTAATCACCCTGATTTATGTTTGGCTCAGACTTTGTCCAACTCTTTTGCGTTTCTAATACCATGACGGGAATGGATCCCATTCCTAATTCAAAGTAGGATCAAAGTTCATGAAATTAGCATTGTTTCAGTCTTTTATGTTAGGTAAAAGTGCTCTTCCCAGCACCTGCAATATCTGATGGGATGTGGAGATTGAGGTGGTACTCCAGGCCCTCCATCTCTCTGACATTCATGTAGCCAATCAGCCCTAACTCTTTGATGTGTATGCAACCCTAGTGTGACCACGCTAGGCTGAGATTGTTACCAAAGTGAATATGGTTGGTGGCAGGACTTCCTGTATGAAATGGTGCACTGCAGCGCCATCAATATGATCTTGTATGCCATCGACAGAGGTTCGTAGATTACTAGGCTAATGGTTTCAGAGCCCTTACAAGCCTAGCTAATATAACCCGATTTTACCCAATATATGGCCCCTAGGACAAAAGGATGGCATGGGTTTGTGCCTATTTTTTGAATATCTTACTGATTGCCCCTGTCCATAAGAGACATAGGTGATACCCCAGGTGTGAATTTGTGATTCCCCATGCATTGATCCTAGCTGGGCTTGAAGAGGGACTGAGAAGGACTCTACTTAACCTTAATAGGAAGCCTGTTCCAAAGAAGGGGCAGTTTCTGAGACTCATAGCTGTCTCTCTAGCATGTTTTGTTTGAGTTGCTGACTAAGTTTAGATCCCTAGATCAGGTGACTGTCATAATGTTTTACTTCTGCATGTGTAGCAGCTCCATCAGGATTGATTTTGTGAGTGCCTTGTAGGTCAGGCATAGGTCACCCCTTAATAGTTGGCAGGAGACTAAGTAAAGGGATAGGACTTTTAGTCTATCCACACAGGAAATGTTGATTACACCGTTTTTTTTTTTTTTTTTTTTTGTGAGGAAACTCTTGGGTCACTCCAGCTGCTGTAACTGCCTAGTTAAATGCATGCCAAATGGAACATTGTACTCTATTATTGGCCTAATGAGGGCAAAGTACATTATAGTACAGTATCATTTCTAACAAGTGGTGCTGTATTACTCAAGGAATATAATTTAATACAATCAGGATGTTGCATCAGAAAAACACATGCATGTATGCATGGTCAAAAAAATGTGGGCAAGAGACTTATGGTTTGAAAACAGCCCAAAGTTAAAATTAATCCACCACTGGCCAAATGCATTTTCTCTGAATGTGGGTTTCAATGCCATTTCAATGAATGTGAGTTTCAAGGGCAGATTCAATTACTATTCATGTAAGTCCATTTTCATTGTGAGACTGTATTGTTTTGTTTAGCAAATGGCTATCAGTGTTTGTGCTATGAAATTTGAAATACATGTTTTAAATATCGATAATCATTGTAGGAGTAAAGAAGAAAATAATATGTACACTGACAGGTTTGAATAGTGTTTATGGTAAGTGGGGAGAAATAGATAAGTAATGGGACACTGGAATGGCTGGGTGGCTGCTGCTGGTGTGAAGGCCCTGATCCATTACCCTGCCTAAGTCCCCATTTGACCATGATACAGCTCTGACTACATGACCAATATATTAGTGGCACCAGTTTCTTAGAGGAAGAGGACACACTTCTTACATCTCCCTTTTTCAGAATTAAAAATAAATATCCATGTTCTTCGTATTTCACTGTTGCAGTCATTACATTTGGGTAATCTGCTGGCAGGTTGCCCTCAGTCAGCCTGAATTCCAAAGTCTTGGGTCCTGCGTTGGTTGCTGTCTTCTCTTCCATGACGTCAGGGGTATCAAACATGCAGCCATAGCCATTTTCTTTAGTCTTTCTTGCCGTGCAGTGCCTGAAGCAGAAGCATTTCACAAGTGCCGGTCGGCTGACTACTGAAATATTTGAATTTGAGTTTCAGAACCAAAGTCATCACTAAAGCTAAGTACCCCATTGGGGAAACTTTTTTCTTGCTCCATACCGATGTCAGAAAAAATTAATAATTGTATTACTTGTGGGAAGCAAATACCTCATAAGGATTTCCATTTATACTGTATTCCTTGCCTAGGCCCTGATCACAACATGCCTGGCTGTCAGTATTGTGCTAGATTTAACCAACGCACTATTAAGCGTTGGTATATTTTTGCCTCAAAGTATTTTGGAAACAGATTTAACTATCCAGAAATGTCATTGGATAGCAATCCGACTACTGGAGTACATAAAAAACGCAAAGAAAAGGACAGAGAAAGGCAGTTGAGATCCAAAACTGATGACAAAGCTTCTCCTAAGCCAGTCGCCGGTACACAGTGAGGCACTTTCGCAGCCCCTGATACCTGCTACCTTCGAGTCGCAAGCCTCTACCAACACCAGGGTTGCCAGACGTCCCTATTTGGGCGGGACTGTCCCGAGATCAGCAGCCTGATCCCGAGTCCCGCCCTGCCGGTTTAAATCCCATCCAGCCTCCGCTTTGTTTGTTTTTTTTTTGATTGGCCCATATACCTGGCATACGGGCCAATCAAAAATTCCTAAACACGGAGCTTCTTGTGTTCCGCATTAAACACGAGAAGCTCCGTGTTTAGCGATTTTTGATTGGCCCATATGCCGGTATATGGGCCAATAAAAAATCGCTAAACATGGAGCTACTTGTGTTGAATGCGGAACTTTAATGCATTAAATACGAGAAGCTCCGTGCTTAGTGCAGAGCTACTGTTCTTTAATGTGGAATTTTTTATTTATTTATTTATTTTTTTTTTTGGTCTTCACTTGCCGTGAGAGACCTTCTTTTTTTTTTTTTTGTCCCTACCTGGGGGGCTGGAAATCTGGCAACCCTGACCAACACCCATATGGAGTCCGGCATGCCACAAGATACTCAAGGTATTGGACCGATGGATGTACCTCCCTTGGATGGGTCTGGAGCCGCTGATCAGGCACTGGCTTTTAAGGGTGTATTCAGACCTCAACATTTGTATATCAAACCGATGACAGCTGCAAAACAAAAGACAAAAGCAACTTCTAAAAACAACGATGCATAAGCCATGTGCACAGTCCTTTATGCCTAAAAAAACAGATGATCAAAATGGCAGAAGACCTTATTACCTTGATCAGGGGTACCCATCCCCCTCCAGATAAGAGGTCTAGGCAAGACACTGATTATGAATCTTCAGATCAGGTTTCTATTTCTTCTGATTCCTCTTCTGATTAGGAATTATCTATACCTCCCTACGAGGATTCTGATGCAGAGGAATCTGTACCATCTGCATCTCCCCCTGAAGATTATTCATTTGGGGAAACCTTGCATACTTTGAGGGAGCATTTTCACTGGGAGAGTCAAGACTTCTCAGAATCAAAAAAGAGGCTCAGTTATTTCCTTCTTCTCCCTCAGCACAGACCATTCCCCCTGTTTTAGACATTGTAGATGATGTGTTTTCGGAGTCAAGCTTGACCCCTGACTCCTTACCTCTGGCTCCCAATAAACCTGACAGATATTACAGGGTCCCTGACTCACATACATTTTTATTTAGAAACCCTGCTGTTGATCCTGAAACTATTTCACAGGGTCAAAAGGGAGTTAAGGCCTCAACAGCAAAAAAATCCTACCCCCTCTGACAGAGATTCAAGGGCACTGGACAGATGGGGAAAAAAGGTTTATACATCTGCAACCTTGGCAATCAGGGCCTTAAATTGTTAATTTCATATGCTTAAGTACCAACAACATGTTATGGGATTGCTGAAACAGAAAATTATGTTGATTTCTGAATGTGCAGAAAATAAAGAATTGCAGGAATTATTGCATGCAGCTGAACAGGTTGGAAAGCATACTTTGCAATGTGGTTTTGACTCCTTAGAGGCCTCCTGCAGGGCCGCAGTTACTGGATCTGTGATTAGGAAGCATGCCTGGCTGAAGGAACAAAATTTACCTGATCATGTTAAAGCTAAATTGCTAGATGCACCTTTACAGCATGATTCTCTGTTTGGTATTAAGGCAGAAGAGGTTTTAAAGAAAAATGGAAGACAAAGCTAAGTCTATGCAAACTGTTAGACTTCTTAGAAGTGCAGCCACCAAGATTCAGTAGACATTGGCCTACAAAAAATTGGTCCTTTCCTGTATCAGACAGAGCTCAAGGGGGCAAATCCAGATGCCCTAAGGGTTCCAGATACAAGGCACAAGATTCATACAGGTCAAAGCAATGGGGCACTTCTACCTCCAAATCTGGAGGAGATAAAGCGCAAACCTACAGAAAACAATCCCAATGACTTCCCTCTGCCTTCACCAAGCACTTATCTTTTGGAAGCACCCACAGGGGGAAAATAAGCACTTTTTGCTCAAAATTGGCAGTTAATAACCCAAGACAGGTGGGTACTAAACATAGTGTCACAGGGATACAGATTCCATTTCCACACTCTGCCAATGGCAAATGGTTGGCCAGATCGGCCAAAAAATCAATGGGCAGAGGCATAGAAACAGGTTACGTCCCTCATGGATATGGGGGCCATTCACCCAGTACCAGAACAGAAAAAAGGACAAGTTTTTACTCAAGACTGTTCTTGGTACCCAGAAAGGACAAGGCCTGGTGGCCAATACTGGATTTATCGATTTTGAACACATACCTGGACATTCCAAAATTCAAAATGCTGACTTTGCAGCAGCTTCTGCCCATGCTGGGCAAGAATGCATGGCTGGTGACATTAGACCTAAAAGAGGCATACCTGCATGTCCCAATAAGACAATTGTGCAGAAGATACCTCAGATTCAAGGCTGGCTTAATGCATTACAAATTCTCTGCACTGCCCTTTGGCTTATCTACTGCGCCCAGGGCCTTTACAAAGTGCTTGGCACCAGTAATTGCATTTTGCAGACAAAGAAGTATTCAAATATATCCTTACTTGGACGACTGTCTCATTCAAGCAGAAAACATGGACATTCTTCTTCGACACCTGGCATTTGTGAAAAGGCTTCTAACATGCCTAGGGTACACAATAAATGAAAACAAATCACAACTGGTACCCTCTCAAAAGATAACATTCCTGGGTGCAAGCTTGAATACAACTGCCCAGATGGCTTACCTCACGCCAGACAAGCAAAGGCAACTGACTACTTACTTCAAACTGATGGCAACAAAAACCCAGTTATCTGCAAGGCAAATTCTGCAGGCTCTGGGCTTCATGGCATCCTGCATCCTACTGATTCCATATGCAAGACTGCATATGAGGAAACTACAATGGTACCTAAAAAGTTTATGGAGTCAACATTCTCACAGCCTGGAAGCAATGATTCCTCTCATTCCCTGCCTACAACAGGAGTTTCTATGGTGGGCAAAGGCATGTCACCAAACCATGGGACAGGCCTTCACTCTACCCCCTGCCAGCCAAACCTTAACAACAGATGCATCAGATTATGCCTGTGGGGCCCACATGGCAGAAAGATGCATTCAGAGCATATGGACCCCAAAACAAATGCATCTACATATCAACCAGAAAGAGATGCTAACTATTCAAAATGCCCTAACAGCCTTCAAGGACTTACTTCATTCAGGACAACACCATGGTCATGTGGTATATAAACAAGCAAGGGGGCACACACTCATACCCTCTTTGCAGATTAGCCATGGCACTGTGGGACACAGTTTTGATCTACCAAATACATCTTCAAGCTCAATTCCTGCCAGGAAAGCAAAATACTCTGGCAGACGATTTAAGCAGAAACCTTATGGATCCTCACGAGTGGAAACTAAACCCACAAGTCTTCAACATGATAACAGAGAAATGGGGGAGTCCAGACATAGATCTTTTTGCCTCTCCTCAAAATTATCAATTGAAAAAGATTCTGCACAAGGACTTATCACAGACAAGCATGGAAAGTAGACGCCCTATACTTCAGTTGGAAAAACCTATCAGTTTACGCCTTTCCACCTCTGTCTCTTCTTCCCATGGTCCTCCTAAAAGTCAGACAAGAGAAACCAAAGATTTTATTTATTTATTTATTTATTTGCAGTTGTTTAATCAGGATAGTCCATTGGGCCTAAAGAACCCGTTTTCAATGAAGTCCTGGGGAGAAAAGCTCCACATACAGATTATACAAGATTATATTCCACATACAGATTATACAAAGGTTATGTTACACACATAGTTTATATGTGAAATTGAAGAAAAAAAAAAAAAAAAAAAAAAACATTGTAGAAATTCTGATTATAAGTTAGAAAAAAATATATCCACAAAAACAAGTGATACAGGCATAAAGATTTTTTTTTTTTTTGCTAAAAATTTCAGGGTACAAATAAGGAGTTGTATGCTAGGAGCCGGCATGCATTTGCTAGCTGGGATTTGAGAAAAAGGAAAGAGGAAAGTAATGGGATTAGAGAGTAGGTTATGAGGGATGTGAACAGGAGCATTCCCAAGAGGATGTTAAATGAGAGTGTAGAGATTTTTTGAAGGATGGCAGGCTTGCAATTGTACGAATGAAGGGGGGAAGGGAGTTCCATAGGCGTGCTAATGAGAAGGACAGGAGGTATTGTCCTGGAGGGTGTAGGGGTCTGTAAACTTCTAGGAGGTTTTGATTATTAGATCTTAGAAGTCTTTGAGTTTTATGCATTTTGAAGGTAGTTGAGAGAGAGGGACAGAGGGATGGCTGGAAAATGAGTTTATGTGCATAGGTGAGCTGAGTGTAGTAGAGGTAGTTGGGAAGCTCTAGCCAGTTGAGTTTATGGAGAGGTTCACAGTGATGGGTGGATGATTTGTTACTGGTGGTGAATCTGGCTATTTTATTGTAACAAGATGAGAGCTTGGTTTTCAGGGAAGATTGTAGGTTTATAAGGAGAGGGGAACCATAGAGAAGGGAGGGAAGGAGAAATGTGGTAGAGAGAGTAATTTTGGTAGTTGAGGTGAGGAACCGATTGTGACGGTAGAGCATGCCTAGTTTTTGGTGAGTTTTTTTATATTTAGTAGGAGGTGGGAGTTGAATTTGAGCTTGTCATCAATTTGGACTCCTAGTAGTTTGGTTTCAGATACTAGCTCAAGAGATGTGTTGTTTTGGCTGGTGATGGAGAATAGAGATCTATCCAATTTATGAGTTTTGGAGGGGGTAAATACCATAAGTTTAGTTTTAGCAGCATTGAGTGCAAGATGGTTGTCTTTCATCCATTGTTCTGTGGTGGTGAAGGCATCTTGGGTAAGTTTTAGAAGAGTTGGGATGGATGAGGCAGCACAGATGATTGTTGAGTCGTCTGCATATTGAATAATGTTTGCAAGGGGGATAGAGTAGTAAAAGTCATTGATGAAGATATTGAAGAGGAGGGGGCCTAAAATAGAACCTTGTGGAATGCCTGTAGGGGTGTTGAGGAAGGAGGAGGTGTTTTTTTTCCACTTGACGGCTTGTTGCCTATTGGAGAGATAGCTACTAAACTAATGGAGGGAAGAGGGGGAAAGGTTTAGGTTAGATAGCTTAGTAAGAAGTAGATTATGAGAGATAGTGTTGAAAGCTTTAGAGAGATCGAGTAGGATGGTAGATACAGTGAGGCCAGAATCTCTTGCTTTATTCACAGTTTCAAGGAAGGATAGGAGGGCATTCATAGTACTATGATGGGGTCTGAATCCATGCTGTGTTTGAGTTAATAGATTGTTGTCCAGGAGATGGGGAAGGAGTTGTTGATGGATACATTTCTCTAGGACTTTTGAAAGGGGAGAGAGGATGGCGATGGGACGGAAATTGGTAATATTAGTATTGGTACCACCTTTATGTAGAGGAATGATGTAGCATTTTTTCCAGATTTGAGGAACAATACTTTCTTGGATGGAGCGGTTAATTAGTATGCTGATAGCGGGGGCAATGGCTTCTGCTGCTATGCTAAGGAAGTATGAGGGAATGTCATCTGGGGCATTTTTGCATGGTTTTAGTTTTTTCAGGAGTTTTTTTATGATGGATGTAGGAACAGGTTTAATGAAGAATGGTGGGGGTGTGGAGCGAGTGGCAGAAGTTGGAGGGGGAGAAGCATGGTGAGGGATGGGAGAAGTTGGAGGGGAAGAAGTCTGAGGAGAAGTGGGAGAAGTTGGAGGGGGAGAAGTAGGAGGAGAGGTGGGAGAAGTCTGAGGAGAAGTGGAGGTAGGGAAAGGATTGTTATTTGAGAAAGAGGAGGTAAGTTTGGAGATAGAGTCTATGAAGAAGGAATTGAATTGGGTAGCAAGATCTGTGTTGTCTACATTTGGGCAAGGGATAGGGTTTTCTGTGGTCCCGGGTTTTAAGAGGGTAGTAATACCCCTCCAGAATTTTTGGGGGTTAGTTTTGTGGTTACTTTGCAGTTGGGTGAAGTAGTAATGACGGTCTGCAGAGATAAGTTTTTTAACTGAGTTACGAAGGGTTTTGTATTCATTGAGGGAAGAAGTAGTTTTGTTCTTTTGATATTGTGTCCAAGCTTTGTCTCTAAGTCGCATGGTGGTTAGGGTGTTTATAGTTAACCAGGGGGTGGATTGTCTTTTTATTCTTTTGGTTTTTAAAGGAGCTTGAGTATCTAGAAGGTTTAGGAATGTGGTATTAAAGTGAGTGATTGCGTCTTCAAGAGGTAGAGGTTTTAAGGGGTACCAGTTAAGTGATTTTAGGGTATGGCAGAAAGCTTCTGGGTTAAAGTTTTTATGGCATCGGGTAGTAATGTAATTATGAGTAACTTGTAAGGGAGAAGGAAGACGTCTAGTGAATATAGGTAGGTGGTCACTGAGGGAGTCAGGTATGGTTCCGCTATCTGGGTAGTAGTGAGGGTGGGAGACTAGAATCCAGTCTAGGATGTTGCCACTGGTGAAGTCTTTGCGTGGTCTAGTAATGGAGTTGATGAGTTGAGAGTAGTTGTATAGGTTGATGTTAAGGGAGTGAGAGGGGGACTGAATGGAGGACCAGTTAATATTGGTATCTCCCATGATTATAGTTTTGTTTTTAATGTTAGCTGAGAGCCAGGAGAGGATTTCTTCAAGTATTGGAATATTGTCTCCTGGGGGAATGTAAAGAGAGACAATGTATATATATTTGTGTTTGTTTAGCTGGAGATGAGCCAGTATTAATTCTGCATTATGGAACTGGGGAATGGCTTTATCATAGAGTGATATGCATAGGGAGGATGAGTAGAATAGAGCTACGCCACCACCCTTTTTATGGGTTCTGTCTGATCTGATGATTGAGTAGTTAGGTGGTACTATCTCTGAATCTTTTATATGTGGTTTTAGCCAGGTTTCAGAAATGGCTAGGATGTCTGGTGTGTTGTGAGGTAGCCAGGCATGTAGACTTGGACTTTTGTTAGCTATGCTTTGTGCATTAAGGGATGCAAATAAGATGGATTTAGAATTAGAGGAGGGAAGGTTCGGGCCTGGGTTGGGGTGTATATCACCAGATAATAGTATGGAAGTTAGGAGTTGAGTTATGTAGTAGAGGTATTTGAGATGTTTTGATTGAGAGGTGAGGGTTAAGGGATTAGTGGAGAATATGGGGTGAAAAGTGTGTGTAAAGGTGTTATGGGAAGGGATTGGTTTGTAATGAAACCATAGGATGTGGTTAGTGGGATAAAGTTCAGGAGAGATGGAGTTGGTATAGTAAGTATGTGATGTGTGGAGAGGGTAGGTTGTATGTAGGAGTAGGGTGTGGTTGAGGAGGTAAGGCTGGGTGAGATGGTAGATGAGGGTAAGGTTTAGAAGTAGTAGTAGTTGGATTGCAAAGGATGGATATTTTACAGACATGTTGGGGTTTTAATAAACAATGTAGGTGTTGAGTAAGGAGGTGGGGGGAGGTGATGTGGGTGTGGTAAGACTAGAGGGGATAGGAAGAGGAAGGGGTGGAGTTTGGTTGGTGTAGAGGAAGTAGGTGTGGCTATATGGGTATAAATCTAGAGGTAGTGGGGGTGGGTGGTATTTGGGGGTAGGGGAGCAGAGTGAGCCCGCAGGGTGAACGGAGTGGGTAGAGCAAGAGGGGATGGAGACAATCAGTAAGCACTAAAGCCAAGAGAGAGAGCAGGTGGAGCAGGTAAGGAGCTTTCAGTGATATAGGTATGATAGAAAAGAAAGTGACAAGAGGAGGACAGAGTAAGATGATACTAATTGCCCCGGACAGGCCCCACCAATACTGGTACCCAGTCCTAAGGAACTTGTCTCAATACCCAGCTTGGACCTTACCTCAAAGACCTCAACTACTGTCCCAGCAAAACAATCAGATCCTGCACAATCAACTACAGACACTGAACCTGGAAGCATGGCTTATCATGTAGTTATACAAACAACACCTCTCAGTAAAGCTGTGATGGATGTCATTATGGAAGCCAGAAGGCATAGTACTAGAAAATCTTATGCTGACAAATGGAAGAGATTCTGTGCTGGAAATCAAGCACAAGGAACTGATACAGCAGAACCAAATATTCCTCAGATATTACAATACTTAACTGAGACGCTTGACAAAGGCCTATCTTTCTCATCAATTAAAATCCATGCCTCTGCCATTTCGGCTCATTACAATGCAGAGCCACCAATCTTTTCTCATCCCTTACTAAAACAGTATCTTAGAGGAGCCAAAAATTTAAGGCCTCCTAGAAGATCACCATTACCTGCATGGGACCTCAATTATGTGTTGGAAAAGCTCACCCTGCCTCCACTTGAACCAGCTGCTACTGCTGATATAAAGTTCTTATCATGGAAAACAGCTCTACTACTAGCAATTACTTCAGCAAGAAGAGTTTCAGAGCTACAGGCCCTTATGGCTGTAGATCTTTTTATCATATTTCACCCAGACAGGGTGTCTCTGAGGACAAATCCAACATTTATACCTAAGGTGGTTTCCAGTGTGGCTCTTAACCAAACTATTCATCTGCCAACCTTTTATCCAAATCCGCAGAACAAGGGGGAGAAAATTCTGCATTCCCTGGATGTACACAGACAGCTAAGATTCTACTTGAGCAGAACTAAAGCTTTAAGGAAAAACTGAGCAATTACTAGTGATATATGCTGCAGGATCAGAAGGAAAGGCTATTTCAAAGCAGTCAATTTCAAAGTGGATAAGCCACTGCATCCGTTTATGCTACTTACACCATGGTAAACCTGTGCCCAAGGGCACTAGGTCTCATTCCATCAGAGCTGCTGCTACTTCAGCAGCCTTTCTCAGAGGAGTACCAACCAAAGGCATTCTAGAGGCTGCTACTTGGAGTTCTGTTCACACCTTTACAAAGCATTATCATTTGCCTCTCTACTCTAAGTCCAGGGCAGGCTTTGCCACTGCAGTTCTGAATTGCCTTATAGCCGCACCTAATGCTGTTTAGCTCCAGCCTCCCAACCATAGCTTTTGGATTCTCCCAAATGTAATGATTGCGTTAGTGAAACATGAAGAACATAGTACAGTTGTGTACACTTACCATAAATGTAGATGTTCGAGGGTATTCACTGTTGCAGTCCAGGTTACCTTCCCCTGTCATCCTAGAGTTTATCTTTCCTTCTCTATCTTCTGCAGCCTATGTGGTGTATTTGCTTGTAGATGAAGGTAAAGTTTATATTGATGCATGTATATATATATATATATATATATATATATATAGTTATATATATATATATATATATATATATATATATATATATATATATATATATATATATATATATATATATATTTTTTTTTTTTTTGCTACCTTTCCGGGGGCACCTGACATTGGGGGCAAGAAAAACTAAAGAAAATGGAGTCGGCTGCATGTTTTATACCTCTGATGACCTGACGTCATGGAAGAGGAGACAGCAACTGACGCAGGACCCAAGACTTTGGAATTCAGGCCGACTGAGGGCAACCTGCCAGCAGATTACCCAAATGTAATGACTGCAACAGTGAATACACTTGTACATCTACATTTATGCTAAGTGTACACAACTGTACTTTGTGTTCCATTATGCTGTAGTAGGCAGGGGTAATTATTTAGGTCTTCCTCGTTAGTGTAGTGGTGAGTATCCCCACCTGTCACACTGGAGACCAGGGTTCGATTCCCCAACAGGGAGCACCTGGCATTTATTTTAGAGCTGAGTTGGCCTAGTGGTGTATTCTACTGAACTGTAGTTCAGAGGGTTCTGGGTTCAGTACTTGGCAGGGGTGTAAATATTCCCTCTTTAAGAGGAACTTGGACAACTAGATGGGAAGAAGAAAATACACCCCTGGGTGGACATAGGAAAGAGTTGCTGACTTTGAGGGAACATGGGCAAAATTCTTGGCTAGGCTTATAAGGACCTCTGAGCCAATAGCCTAGTATCATCCTATGAACTTATGAAACTATGGTAGAATTTCGTAATACAGTTCACTAAAGTCAACAGATTTTACATTGCGTCTTTGATAATAGGTTTATATTTTTCCATCATTTTTCACACTCTCTGTTTTTAAACACATTTCTGAGTACTATCCCATATTCCTACTAGAAGTGGGAAGAATTATATGTTATTTTGGTATTGAAATGTTTTGCTAATTAGATGACCCAGTTTTTGAATGGCTGTATCTACTTTTCAAGGGCCTTTGTACCTATTTTCAATATCTGCAGGTTGAGAGGTATCTTAATGATATGTTTCTCACTGTGGATATACCATCTCTCTGAACTGGACTTTCTCTCAGTTGTGCTAACAGTCTAATCTGCATTGAGCAGTTAGAGTAGGCAAAGAGAAATTCTTCATATCCCAAGGATTCAATATTTAATTTCAAAAGAAAAAAGGAAAAGTGTTATGCTGTACATTAAAAGATGAAGATTTGGCTTAGTAAATTCTTTTTTTACTTTGCAATTAGATATGCATGCTCATTGAATTTTATCCTAGATCTAGCTTGATTTCACATAAAATAATGCCAAGTAGTTATTGTTTTAAATACATAGCTTTTGTCAGATTTTCTTGGCCTATAATGAAATAGGCACAGGACTTCTGTTAGGCAAGCATCACTATTTGAAAAATCCTGTTTGAAACATTGCCAAACCTTTTAACATTATCTGACTCATTAGAGAAATGCTGCTCAAAATATTGTCAACATTCTTAATGGCATCATACCTCACACAAAGGTGGGCCATCAATGGACATGAGAGATTATTGACCCAAAACTTTGGCCAGCCTCATCTGTAAGGCTATGGAAAGGATCACTGTGGAATTCATAAGGATATAGGTAACCTGCAAGCTCTTGACCTAGGCCAGCTCAGATTTGTCAAGGGCAGAGCTTGCCAACTTAACCTGCTTAACTTCAGGAAAGTTCCTGAAGCAATGGATGATGGCAAATCAATACACACCACATATCTAGACCTCACAAAGGTCCTCAACACCATCCCCACTCCAGTATCTTACATAAACTATCTCATCTAAATTTTAATCCCTATGTAAATCATCGAATAGCAAATTGGCTCACACGTAGAACCAAGGAAATTACTGTGGGTGGCTCTACCTCCTGCAAAAGATTTATGACTAGCAGTGTATCCCAGAGTTTATGCCTTGACACACTTTTGTCTGGCATTTGCTTCTTGGAGGTCAAAGCTACTGTTAAGGGTTTATGGCTGACCAAATTTGCAGATAACTGTAAACTTGGTGCCATCATTAACTCCCCAGAGGACACTATGATCCTTCAGGAGGGCCTTTCCCGAACCAATAGCTGGTGTCACAATCATGGACTACAACTAAATGTCAAGGAATGCATAATAGTATGCTTTGACAAATAAGAAGTCTGTTGTAACTATCACATTGACAATGCACCCCTGAAAACTGGTCCAGTTGTTAGGTACCAGTGAACCTATGCAGACAATGAACTCTCTTTCAATCACCACATACCCACTATTGTAAGAAAGCCCTTTTTCATTGCACAGCTACTTAGTAAGGGAATGGCGTTCAGGTGCAACAATGTGAACATTTCACTGTATTCTACACCCAGGCTGCTTACTGAGTAATGCCCCCTGTGGTAAATACCTGTCCAAACATCTGATGCAACTTGAGCACTCACAGTGCTATCTAAGAAAAAGGTCAGGCGCCTAAGTCATAAAATCTATGAGGACCATCTCAGAGCCTTGTCTCTCTTCATGATGTCATACAGTCTCGGTTCATGATGTCATACAGTCTACTGAGTGGTGATCTCTGACTCATGCACAGAACCTCAACAGATACTACCTTGTCAGACTAACTGCATATTTGCAAGCCCAATGGGGACATAAACACCTGCTCAAGTGATCACAATATCGTTTGCAACATAAACAGAAATGTTGGAAAGAGATCTGTATATCACAGAGAATGCCACTTATTTGGAATAATCTTTCTTTCCAGGTAAAGCAAAGTACTTCTCTTACACTATTAAAATGTAATCTACACAAATGGATAGGTAACCACAAATTAACTCCTAGTTTCGTACCCTTGTCCCTCATCGAAAGAGCAACGTGTAAATGTTATGCTTCTCTCTGGGTTATTTGTTCCTAAAATGTAGGGGCTACAAACTTCATGGGACTGTACGATTAAGTTTCTAATGATCCTCACAGATCAACAGCTTAGTAAGTACCTATGAAAATATAAAACTATGAAGTGATACTTTGTTTTACTCAACAAAGTGTGCATCTACTGTGACAGTTTTGGTTATCATTGACTTTCTTTTAACATTTATATGTAGGCCAAAACTGGTCTTTTTTAGCTAGGCAAGCAGGCTACAACAAATGTTAGAAATAAATAGTTACTGTAATGTTTTTACTGTAACATTAATGTATTCTGTGCTTTCATGTATAAGGTATAATTTAAGGTAACATTTTCATAGCAGAATATTATAAGTTGCAATTAAATAGTTAAACTGTAAAAAGTCTGTAGCAAGAGTCATTTTGAATTATTTGGATTGCCTATTTGTTTTTTAATAACTAGGTATTATGTACTGAATAGACATATGTTCATTTTCAAGTATGACATGGGTAATAACTACTTAAATCCACTAGTTACCACAGGAACAGCAATCTTTCCATTGCAACCAAACAAAATGCAAATGTAAAATTCCTTTTAAAACGTAATTTTACTATAAATCCAAAAAGGATAAGCACTTTTCTCTTACTGTCTGTAAAATTTTATCAGCTAAAACATCAATTAAAACACCCACTTAAATACACCCCATCACATGACCAACATTTCATTTATTAGATTTAAAGGCCCAGAGTACTCAATAGCTTATTAAAATATATAAATCATTGTAATAGCTTATTAAGAATAATAAATTAATAGCTTTGTTCCCTTTCTGATGCTCTGATCTTTCCCCTTCTATTACAGCGTTGGTTTGCCACTATACAGATCACAAATCTCTTGTTCGTAAAAGTGCTATTATGGGATTACAAGTCTATATTCTTTAATATGATCCTATAATTGTAATGTACAGAAAATTTGCATCACTGAAATGTGCACAAGCTTTAACTATATAGATAAAGATATAGATATAGAGATTTTGTTTTGGTTCCCAGTCTGAACTTGTAAATGATCTAGATGACTGCTATTCTACCCTGGTTAAGAAATAAAAATAAAGTAATGTTTCCCCTCCTTGCTGCATAGTTCTTAATTGTATGTAATTGGTTTTAATGCACTACTAATTCAAGGTATTTTCATTTTACTGAAGATGCTTGTTGAGCATCCTTCAACATCTCAAAATTACTTACCACTGGCAGGAGCTTATCGGACAGCACACTTGCCTTTGATGCTGGAAGATCAGAAGAACATGAGTTCTATTCCTTCCCAAGGTAATTGGGTTCATTTTCCAATACTGGCACTACAGTGCATAGGGGAGTTGCTGAACCCTTGCTGATAAAATATTAAACTAAAGTCCCATCTGCCAGATGTGGTGGTACTGAAGAAAGAGTAGAGGAAATTAACATTTTATTATGATGTCATACAGTAGAGCTATATATATATATATATATATATATATATATATATATATATATATATATATATATATATATATATATATACACACACACACACACACATATATATATATATATATATATATATATATATATATATATATATATATATATAGGTTCATAGGTAGGTACTAGGCTATCGGCCCAAGGGCCTACGCAAGCCTAGCCAACAAGGTTCCCTGGCTTACGCCACCCAAGAAAGTTATTTTCCTGTGCCACTGTCGAGCAGAGACACAGAAGTGATCCCTGGGGTGTAGTTCCTATTTCCCATCCACTCATCAAATTTTTCTTGAAGAGTGCTAATGAAGAACTTTGCTTGACATAGATGGGTAGCCTGTTCCAGAGGATGGGAAGTCTGTGAGACAGGAATCTATCCCTCCAGCATGTCCTGTTTATTGTGGTGACAAGGTTTAGGTCCCTAGAGCATGTAGCTCGGAGGGATTGAGATTTCTTTAGGTGTAGCATGTCCAACAGCTCTGGGTTTGACATAGCTTTATATGTTAGGCAGAGATCACCTCAAAGTAGACAATATGCTACGGAGTAAAGCTGGAGTTTTTTGAGGCGGTCAGTGTAGGGCATTTGTTTGAGGCCAGTAATCCTCTTTGTGAGGTACTTCTGTGGCCTTTCCAGCTGCTGCAGATGTCTTGTGAGGTACATTCCAAAAGGGGCGTTGTACTCTATAATGGGTCTAATGAGTGTTGAGTAGAGGAGAACAATGACCTCTTTATATATATATATATATATATATATATATATATATATATTCAAATACATATTGTAACTGTGTAATACGGATTTACATTTATATACTCAGTTTGCCCCTTTCAGTCCCCACCACCACTGTTTTTGCCATAATCAAAATTTTCTCTTTCTTATCTGTGTTATTTCAATTTCTGTTATAAGCAATTGCAAAATATAATGGTAATGCTAAAATCAAAAAGTCCAGAGTAAGTGTATTTCCTTGATCTGAGTGACCTTTATTTGTATTAAAGCTTACAGCCAAGGCTGAGCACTTTCATCACTTAAAAGAGCAGTCACAGACCACTACAGGACATGCAGACCTTCTGCTTGAATGGTCAGCAGTTGTAACATCAATGATGGTGGTATTTCCATTATAAATAAAGGACAGAACATAGAATAAGCTGTTAAATTATAAGCTTGAAATGTTACCATAATCAACTCACTCCTCTGCCATGTAAATTATCTGATGCACTCATAATGCTTTATAATGATGAATTAAAACTAAAAGTAAGCTGTGCAATAGGATATCAAAGTATTCATTCCATTGTGACTGTTAGGATAACTGGAACGGTATTTCTCAATGAATTACTTCCATGCTGGTGCTCCACAGAGATCCATTATAGCACCACTGTTTTTCTAGTGCCTGGGAATACTTTAGGCAATTCTACTATCTTAAGAATGTATACAGATACCATTTTCTTTTCTTTTTCTAAAAGAATGGAGGATTGAACTTTTAGCTTTATCCAAATGGCTGCCTTATATGATCCTCAGGAATCTGTCCAGAGTGCTAGCAGGTCATCTGACAATAATCTTCAGTAGATCACCAGATAGTGTAGAAGTTATTGACAAAGGTAAAATGGGAAGAGTAATAGTTATGTAAGGGGGGGATGGGAGAGAAGTCTGGGGAATGGAATGCCTCTTCAAACTGCAATGGCTGGGAAAGTCAGGCAGATAATCTGTAGTTAAAGACCCGTTGCTTTCTTAGATGACAATAATCTCCAATACATAAGGAATTGTGGGTTCATGGTCAGAATAAGCTGACATTCAAATGTGTTCCATTTTCATGACAGGGTTACAAGACAACCTGATGGGAATTTCAGTAGGCATGGTCTACTCAGACTTTGCAAAGATTTTTAACTCTGTCCTGCAAAGGCAACTGTCAGCAACAAAATCACCTTCTTTGCTCACAGCAGAAAGATAGCGGCAGCAATGAGGGATGAGGGGAACAGTCTCAGGAAGGACATGGAAAAGCTGACCAAATAGGCAGAAAGGTAGCACTTGAGTTTGTAAGCAGATGTATGCTTGTGCTACAATATTCATTTGTTTCCCCTGAGGTGATTAGTAAGGTTGTAACTGCTTAAACACAACTGGCTGAGATGAAGCCTGGCTACTTATGAGTATGCAGGGTCACTTTTGTGTAAGACTGCTGTGTACTTCAATGAGGAATTTCACCTTTCCCCACTATAGTGTGACTAATGAGTTTGTATATCTAATTTTGAGGGTGGGGGCTTGCCCCCCCCAAAAGGGGACAGCACAAAAAAAGTCACGATGCCATTTAGGTAAGTCTTTTGTCATTCCATGGAGATTGCACATTTTTTTTTCAATGTATAATTCACTGAGTGAATGTAGGGGAAGAACAACCATTTATTTATGGCTTACTTACTTCATATTTATTAACAAGGAAGATAGTGAAATTATCCATTTGACCAAATTTCAGCTATTGGCTGCAACATGCAGATTCAAAATAATATGATGTAGTAAGTTGCACTGACACAACAGTAAATGGACAGTATATAGATATTATTGTAATCCCTAATATAACCAAGTAAAGAAAAAAGTGAACACAGTTAAGCGAGTATGCAAGTAAACAATGTAAAACAGAAGATAATAGAACTAACTGAAGTATAGATTTCATACAAACAAATGGAGATAGATACAAGATGATACATATATTTATCTTTATTATGGCAACTATTTAATGTAACAAGTAATTGATTATAAATATTACGGTAGACAAACAGAAATTACTAATAGAGTGTATACACACTGATTGAATGGCTGATTTATTTATTTATTTCCTTATGTTTTGTTTACTTGATTAGTTTCACTAAATGTAACAAAGACCAGATGTGGTGTTTGTACTAAGCAGTGCAAATTTAGCAAGTCCCCTAAGAAAGGTATATAGAATGTCAGTGGTTAAAGTTGTGTCTTATTTTGTTTTGTCTGTTACGATGCGGTATCTTTCGCCCGACCCTGTCCCATCTAAGGTTAGATATGTTACAAACATGTATATATTTACTGTTTGGAAACCAGGTATATAAATTAGTCTACTGACCCTTTTCAGCCAAGACCTTGGCTCAGATACCAAGAAAAGAAAACTGTTAAAAAATTAAAGTAATAGTACATTAACAAATTCCACATCAGTAAAAGTATACTAAAAATCACTGATTAAGACATGAGTATTCACATCTTAATTTTATAGAGAAATGTATAAAATGTATATAGTATCATATACAACAATTACAGTATGCACACGTTCACAAAGTTTAAATGTATTACATTAGAAGAACATTCAGCAAGCCGCCCTATGAACTCAACCTATTTTTCTGTAAAATATTTGCACATGACTTCATTGGTAAGATGATTTCTCAATTCCGTTTTAATTTGATACCGCAGAAGGTAAAAGATTCTAAGTAGCTGGGCCTATGCTTGATAATGTTTTCACACCTAGGCGGTAGGCCATATTCTAATTGGGTAGGAATATGTTTTCAGCTGTTTCTGATCTGACTATTGGCTATAAGACATGAGAGATTTTACTGCGTGATCTATGTTGAGAGAAAGCACCTTGCTGTGTATTGTAAATTTAAGGAATGGATCAAGAGTCCAAGGTATTTGCATTCTAAAACAATAAACAGAGTGTTATCCTATATGCCCTGGATGGAGAGGGTTGGAGCTTGTTAAAAGTTTCTGAGAGGAGGCAAACATGTTCACATTAGTTTTATTAGGGTTGCTAAGGAGGTTGTTAGTGGAATGTCATTGGTAAAGTCCTGAGAAGGATATTCGCAGATCGGATTGTAGCTCTTGATTCCAGAAGTAATGTATCATCTGTGTACAGGTAGTACGAGAAAGGTTTTTAGTAATATTATTAATAAAGGGCGAAAAGAGTAGAGGCCCAAGATTAGAGCATTGGGCACACCTGTATTAAATGTTCCTTTGCATGAGCATTGATTATTGAAGTAGACTGAAAGAGACTGGAGAGAGAATTTAGAAACCATTTCACGGTGTTATCTCCAAAAGTTGAGTCAATGACGTTTTTTAAGTAGCAAATTATGACTGACTCTCTCAAAAGCTCAAGTTGTGTCAACAAAATACCTGCTGAAATCAGATCATCATTTATGTTGATATAAATGGTGTGTGTAGCAGTGAATAATGCTCTAATTGTAATAAAGGCATTTCAGAATCCATGCTGTCAATCATCAGCAAGCCATAGCTGTTTATCTGCTTAAATAATTGAACTGACTAGGAGCTTTTCAGAGATTTTAACAGTAGGGCACAGGATGGAGATTGGTCTGAAATCCTTGAATTATTTTGGGGTTGTACTTTTTGGGAGTGTTTAAAGGATGCAGGAACTGAACCTGCAGTAAATAATACATTAAAATGTGAGTTGGAGGTTTTACAAATTTGCCTGTTACATTTTGTAAGGAATATAGGGTACAAATGGCTGAATTTTTCTGAAGAGACATTAAGATTTTCTTAGTAAGTTTTTGGCTTCCTTTACTGAAACTTAATAAAAGAACCCACAAGAAAGTTTTTAAAGAAAACAGCAACGAAAAAAGAAAACAAACAAATTCTGAAGTGTCACTGATAGAGCAGGTAAAGCATTTTCCTTTTATGCTAGAATATCAGAAGGCTGCAATTTCTATTCCGGTTTAATGGTGTTAAGATTTATTTTCCATTTCTGTCATGACAGTGCAGCAAAAGGGGGTGATACACACCTAAATATGCAGGCCTTTGAATGAGTTTTTAAACTGAGGTCCCAGCTGCCTGACTTATGGTAGCTGAGATGGATATAAACTATTCCATGGCATTTATGAAAAATATTAGGGTTTCATGTATTTTATTTCATTTCAGAAAACAAAGACATCTATTATGCAAATAATCAGAACTGGGAAAATTTCAATGTGACATTAATAAATGTGCATGAAGAATTTCTCCATGATGTAACACATATCTTGAAAATCCCATCTCCTATTGTTGTATACCACAGGCAGCCAGCTGTTTAGATTTTCCAAAAAAAAAAAAAATACAGAAAAAAATCTTTACAACAGAAAAAATATTACTGTTATTATCATGGCAAATAAAATTAATATCACTATCTTCAGTGTATCAGACATCATTCCTTGAAAGGAATGCATCCTTAAACATTTCCCAAATTTGCCTAACCCTCTTGAATTCTACAAACAAATGTAAAAATGGTTTCCAATTCATTAAAAGTACATTTCCTTTCTATGTCCCTCTTATAGATTAACAAACATTTAACCAGTAATTTATGATGTCTTATGCACCATATGAAATATTTCAGAAAAACATTTTTTGTGCTAATTTCATTGTCTTTTAAATACCTTCCTGTAAAGAATCTTCCACACTAAAATAACTGTATAAGATGCATCTAACCAAGGCTATATTAACTTGCATAATTGTTGTGTGGGCACAGACATTGTAAATACAAACACACACACACACACACACACACACACACACACACACACACACACACACACACACACACACACACACACACACACACACACACACACACACACACACACACACACACATTACAGACACACACACACACACACACACACAACAACACATACTACACATGTTTCATATGTTTTGTGTGTGTGTGTGTGTGTGTGTGTGTGTGTGTGTGTGTGTGTGTGTGTGTGTGTGTGTGTGTGTATGTATGTAGATACACTTTGAATACTGTCGAGACCTCTGTTAATCGAATGGCCATATCATCATTATAATTTTCATCATACAATGATAGTTGGACAACATACAGGAAGTGTTAACATTACTTACTGGTAACATAGCTATACCGAAATCTAACCTTTCCCCACTGTAGGGCGACCTTGGAGTGGTATGTATAATTAGTGGGGATGGGGGGGGTGCTGTTTTACAGGTAAGTAAGTACTTGGTAACACCTCCTGTATGTTGGCCAACTATCATCGTTCAAAGACAATCGTTATGATGATATGGCCATTCTATTAAAGGAAGTTTCGACAGTTAAAATTTGATGAATAGCCATTTGATGATTAACCATAGACACAGATAGATATGTAAATAAATAAATGAATATATATGTATATGTGATACATATGTGTGTGTGGATGTTATAATCTCCATTTCATTCCTTCAAAATTCTGAATCAAACCCTAGACATCTCCATGAATCCAGTACCTGGTCCTCAACTTCTTCTGATGAAGTCTTGTGTTGTCAGATGAAATAATGTATTTAGTTTATAAAATATTGTTCTTAATGCATTACCGATTCATATATGTATATGCTTGTGTGTGTGTGTGTGTGTGTGTGTGTGTGTGTGTGTGTGTGTGTGTGTGTGTGTGTGTGTGTGTTTGGTTATGTATGTGTATATATATTCTCTGGCAGTTCCCTTTTATTTACTTAAATTCATTTTTAATGTCTGCTGTATGTTATCTCATTTGGGACATAGCAGAACCAGAGCATATTATGGCAGATAGCAGACAATGGGTTCAAGGCATGGAGCCAGTCTTGGATTTGTCACTAAGATATCACAGAATGCACAAACACACACACACCATAAATACCACCTCTGGGCAGTATGAAGCATTTCCATTTCTGCCTTGCAAAGTCTTCAAGATGATTGGTGAAGGACATAGATTATAAGCATGATTTTTACCTTCTCCTCTTGGAAAAATGCTAATTATGAAAGAGGTCTGTCAATCACATGAAGGCTGGAGAATCAAGATACAACAGTAATGAAAAATCTGTACACTGTCCTTATGCAATTTGCAGGCACTGGCCTGTTGTGCATTGTTACTGTAAAATCAGAGCAAATTAGTACTTGTATGAAGTATATTTATTTCTGAGTAATGTTTAACATTTCAGATTAATGATGCAATGTTGTTCTATTATAGCTTTGCAAAAAAAAAAAAAAAAAAACTTACTAAAATGTGTTCTATTTTCTGAGCAAGTGGTGACTTCCATGGCTGAAAAAAAATTATTTTTTTGTCTTTTGATGAAGCATGTGTACTGTGCATGTCTAAGGTTAGAGGATTGAAGACAACTTTCACCCCTATGTTTTACCATTCAATAGACCATACTAAAGCTGCTGGCCACTGGTGAGGGCAGAACCAGAGCAGGAGTCATGATCCCGATCCCACAGTATCCGTTGTATTCAGCTGCAATTGCAGAGCTGGACATGGTGCAGATCAACTACTACCTCGATGAAGACAACTGTTGGGCATTGGATATCGAAGAGCTGAGGCATGCTCTCACAGAGGCCAGAAAGCACTGTCATCCCAGAGCACTTTGCATCATTAATCCTGGAAATCCAACAGGTGACACATTCCTTCCTTCTCACATTTTTTCTTTACCACAGGATTTTATATTTGCATATAATTTGATGGAGGCTAGCTAGGAATTAAGGCAGATATTTTTTCATCTAAATATTAAGGATACTACATGTTATCTTAATTTTACATTCAGCTGGGAAATAATTTCAGCTACACACAAAAATGTACTTGTGCATGCCCACACGCACACACACACATATACACACACACACACACACACACACACATATATATATATATATATATATATATGTTTGGGGTACCTGTTAAGGTAGGGCAACTGAGGTAATGACAGGGAGGGATAGCTGTGCCCATCCATGGGGGGGGGGTTGTCAGAAATGTTCCCCAAGAGGAGGCATGGCCCACAGAGAGAAACAGCCCTCAGATACACTCAATAAAGTAAGATTACAGTATTAGTCATAGTAACTATTAGAAATAAATGTATGTTGTGATAAATTAGGGATTAAACTGAAATACCAAATTCCATGAAAATCCCATGCTTTTCCAATATACAGACAGTTTTGGGATTTAGCAGTATTTTCTTGGAAAAATGGAAAACCAGTGTCTTTATGGATGATAAAATGCTTGTGTTAATTTTGCTATATTTGTCTTTTTTTTTTTTACAAATTATAATTGTTCTTGATTTCGAAATATCAGTGCAGAGGCTGATTCACTACCATAAGAAATGACCAATGTGTGAAAATACTTGCTCTAGGTGTATTTTATTTGAAAACTGGGTTTGAGTCTGTCAGCCTTCATTTGTGTACCATGTGATCTTGAGCAAGTCACTTAACCAAGCACTGCTCCCAGGTTACTCCTAAATGGGAACCATGTGTCTAGGCAGCCTACCTGGTTAACAAATGAGTATTATTATTATTATTATTATTATTAGTAGTAGTATTATTGTTATTATTAATATTATTGTTCCTGCCCCCAGTTGACCATCAAGCATCCTTCCCACCTTCTTCTGATCAGCCCCTTCATTCCCCCAGTGGTGAGAGTCCTGTAGCGCATTTGATCCTCCAGCAGCAAATGCTGAGAAGTGGGGAGTGATGTTGCCATTCATATTGCTAGCAGGGCTTTTTAACAAAGTCCATAACCATTCCACTGTGCATGCTCAAAATGTTCCCACGTTTTAGCATGCAATGGGTGTATGCGATGGGTGTGTCTCTTGCTTTTGCTATAGCTATGCCACCAGTGGCCCAGTGGCCCCACCCCTTTGTGCATGGCCAGTAATCTTCAGTCTCCACACAGTATTCTATTTGAAATGTACACTACAAGCATATCCTCTTCATCTGCCCAGAAAGCTGCGAGCAAGTATTTAATCTTCATTTCTCTCTCCCTCTCTCTCTCTGGCCAGATCCTCCATTGTTTGAGAGGCTAAATGAACACAGGTTGTCTGGATCATAGTCAGGGCAGTATCTTTCTATGTCATTGAAGCTGGCCATTGCTGTTGGTTAACTGACATTATTCTTACTGGGTGAGCCAGAATGCATGGGTTTAGTGGTGTTAAAATATGTGGTTAAAGACTGGTGCTCCAGAAGTTAAGTCAGGTGATTCTTGGTGTTCCATTAGGGAATGACCCACTCATCAATTAAAGTGTATGCATACCTTTATGTTTAGGAAAGTACTAAATTTAAAATGCGCTTTACAACAAGATAATATAAACAGAACATAGCAAATGACAAAATATCAATAAACTTTAATAAATTTAATCTTGGCATTTTATGTACAGTAGAAGATATAATTTCCTGTTTGGGCATATATCATTTAGCTGAGATGCATTTGGCTAAGATAGTTCTTGGTAATCAAAGTAATATTTGTGTCAGTGGTGCTACATGTGGCACACTCACATGTGGTGCAGAAGTCTGTGGGTTCTATTCCCACACCAGATAGATTGATTGCTGATATTGCAGTGCAGCATAAAGGGGTGTTGCAATCCTGAGTGTGCTGTCCTTTGGATGAGATGTTAAGTTGAGGTCCCATGTGCTTGAGTTGATAATTCCACATAGATTCAAAATAATGACACCATTAGACTGATCACCAGTTATGGCCATAACACTTTTCTTTTTATGGATTTCATCTAGCAACATTGGGATATTCTATTGGAGGATGATCAGCTCAGTAACGTTTTAGGTCCTAGGTGCTGGTTCTTCTTTAGGAGAAGTAAAACATTGGGAGGACTATTCAATCATTGCCAACATAAAACACCTTCTGTAAACACTATTCAAGGTACATTGGATGGTGGAACATTGGTGGGATGTTTTCCATGTGGTCATTGTAACTTCTGTAGGCACATATGTAAAACTAAGGAATTTATAGCCAAAATATGTCCCGTATATTTAACATTAATATATTTGCCAATTGCAGTACAGATTGGATGATTTATTTAGTTATGTGCACATGTTCAGCATTCTATATAGGCCAGACATCAAGACCTGTTAGATTACATATTTCTGAACACCTTAGCAATGTTAGAAATAGATGCTAAACTAATGCTTTGTAAAAGCACACTATCAAACACCCAACTGCACAGTTCAAATTTGCAGTTATTAATAAAGTTGTTGGTAATAAAAGTTTAAAAGCTGGTTGGCATAATTTTAAATAAAAAAGAAAGAGCTTGGATTGTTAAATTAGGGGGTCTTTTTCCCCTGGATTGAACAAGCACCTTTAATGGTCGTTACTTGACTGGATGGGTGGAACTGGCTTATTATGCAATTAAGCTTTTTCTACATAAATGTGTTGAGTTTATTTAATGTAGAATGCATTGAAAAAGGATTATGGCTGAAACCAGTCTGGGTTTTCGACTGATGTATTTGACATAATAAAAAGTCAACAGTCTTTATTAACCTTTCACTTGAGGGGTGACCTTTTTTTGGATTTGATTTTGATTTTGTACCTGCCATATGAGCAGAGGTTTTTACACACCCCTGTTAAAATGCCAGGTTTTTGTGATATAAAAAATGAGACCACAATAAATAATTTCAAAAGTTTTCCCACCTTTAATGTGACCTATAACCTGTGCAATTCAATTGAAAACAAACAAATCTGTTAAAGGAAAAAAATATAAAAAAATAAAAAAAGTACAGTAAGCTGGTTGCGTAAGTGTGCACACCCTTAAACTAATACTTTGTTAAAATACCTTTTGATTTAATTACAACATTCAGTCTTCTTGGGTATATGCCTGCCATCAGTTAAAGAGACTAACCCCAAATAAAATTCAGATGTCCTAGTAGGATTTTCCTAACATTTACTCAGTTGCCTGCTACAGCAAAAGGCATGGTTTATAGAGACCTTGCAAAACATCAAAGGGATCTCATTGTTGAAAGGTATCAGGCAGGAGAAGGGTACAAAAAAATTTCCACAGCATTGGATATACTATGGAACACAGTGAAGACAGTCATCAAAAAGTGGAGAAAATATGGGACAACAGTGACAATGCAAACTTGATGTCCTTTCAAAATTGATGAAAAGACAAGATGAAAACTGGTCAGGGAGGCTGCCAAGAGACCTACAGCAACACTGAAGGAGTTGCAGGAATTTCTGGCAAATACTGATTGTGTATTACATGTGACAACAATCTCCCGTATTCTTCATATGTCCAGGCTATGGGGTAGGGTTGCAAGACCAAAACCTTTACTTACACAGAAAAACATCCAGGCCCAGCTAAAATTTTAAAACAATACGTCAAGTCTCTCAAACACATGTAGAAAAATGTGTTATGGTCTGATGAGATCAAAGTTAAACTTTTTGGCCACAATTCCAAAAGGTACATTTGGCACAAAAACAACAGTCTGCATCACCAAAAGAACACCATCCCCACAGTGAAGCATGGTGGTGGCAGTATCATGATTTGGGATTGTTTTCCTTCAGCTGGAACTGGGGCTTTATTCAAGGTGGAGGGAATTATGAACAGAATTAAATACCAATCACTTTTGGCCCAAAACCTTCAGGCGTCTGCTAGAAAGCTAAAGATGAAGAGGAATTTCACCTTTCAACATGACAATGGCCCCAAACGTTTATCCAAATAAAAAAAAAGAATGGCTTCACCAGAAGAAAATTAAAGTTTTGGAATGGCCCAGCTAGAACCCAGACCTAAATCCAATAGAAAATCTGTACGATGACCTGAAGAGGGCTGTGCACAAGAGATGCCCTTGCAATCTGACAGATTTGGAGTGCTTTTACAAGGAAAAGTGGGGAAATATTGCCAAGTCAAGATATGCCATGCTGATAGACTCCTACCCAAGAAGACTGAATGCTGTAATTAAATCAAAAGGTGCTTCAACAAAGTATTAGTTTAAGGATGTGCACACTTATGTAACCGGCTTATCGTAGGTTTTTTATTTTTTATATTTTTCTCCTAACAGATTTGTTTGATTTTTAATTGAATTGTACAGGCTATCGATCACATAAAAGGTGGGAAAAGTTTTGAAATGATTTATTGTGGTCTAATTTATTTATATCACAAAAATCTGGCATTTTAACAGAGGAGTGTACACTTTTTATATTCTCTGTATATATGCATTCATCCCTGTTAGACCCCCAGTCCTTTTTCCATAGCCATCTGATTTTACTTAAAATGTTTGCTAAAATTCATTTATCATTAAACATAATTTCATTAATTTTTTTTCATTCCAAATAACCTTTATAACATAAAATAATGTTTAACTATTCTTTTAAAATATTCTTTACTTCTATTCTTATAATATCCATATTTAATCATAACCATGTTTATTTTGTCCACTTCTTTTAAATGTTCAGTAAATTTTTATTACAGTTTCCCCATAACTTTTTTACTCTTTCACATTTCAAAAACACATGTTCCATATTTTTTTTTTCTTTTTCACAATGTAAACATATTTTATCACATTTCTTCTTATAAGGCATATTTCCTTTTACTGGCATATTATCTATTGCCATTATCCACAAAACAATCTTGGCATTCTACTTTCTGATTACACTATTTGCTTCTTATTTTTATAGCCTTACTTTTTTTAATCTGTTAGATTTTCCTATGGTTTTATATAGCAATGTTTTATCATTACATTATTATACCATACTTTTCTATATTTTTATATATCATCAATTTTTATTTTCCACAAAATATTTTTATTGCTAATATTTTATACATTTCTTTTCTCTTTTACTATGCCCATTTTTTATATTTATATTTATATTTATACAGTATTACTACTAATCTCTCATCTTTTTAATTTATCCATTTTAACTTCTTCTTCTTCTTTTGGCTTTTTCCCAGTTAGGAGTCGCCACAGTGGATCATCTGTCTGCTCATGATTGGCAGTGGATTTTTATGGTGTCGAGTTGCCAGCCCGGCACCCAACCTTCCACAGAAGGCATACACACGCACACACTCACACCTAGGGCCAATTTAGAGTGTCCAATTCACCTACTGCATGTCTTTGGGATGTGGGAGGAAACAGGAGCACCCAGAGGAAACCCATGCGACCACAGGGAGGACACACAGACTCCGCACAGAAGGCACCCCAGCCGAGGATCGAACCGGAGAACCTATTGCTGTGATGCGGCAACGCTAACCGCTGCACCACTGTGGCCGCCCTTCATTTATCCATTTTAACACTTTGTACAAATTTAATGAAGCAGTTTGTACTACTGGGTTAATTAACCCTGAACCTCCTACATCTTTATTTATATACAAAACTCCTCATTTTTCCCGGGTTTAATCTAGAACGCCATATAAATGAAAAAATGACAACATAAATACATTTGCTAAGTATGCTTTTTTTCCAGTCAGCACTGAATTTGTCAACTGAGCCTTTTTTTCTGAATGATAAATTATATTTTCTCCAGAAAAGATAGGTTTGTTTTATTTCTTGTTATTTTTTTTCCCATTGAATTCTACTTATATTTTATTCCCAAATTTTATACCTAACACAAAAATTTAATTCATTGTAAAATGTATATCCCAGTCTTTACTACATAGCTTAAACTTTTGCTCTTCTCTTTATTTAAAGACATCTATTATCTCTAGATACCCATTTATGCAAATTATTACTTCTTTTATCCAGCTGTGGTAGCGTTGTTGCCTCACAGTTAGACGTTGCTCGTTCGATTCTCAGTTAGAGCATCTTCTGTATGTCGACATGCGTGAATGAGCATTCCTTCATTGAAGGTTGTGCATTAGGCCCGGCAAGCCAGCACGTAAAAATCTACTGCCAATCATTAGCGGACCGGAGTTCCACTGTGGCAACCCCTAACCGGGAAAAGTCGAAAGACACAAACAAAATTACTTCTTTTATCCAAATGTTTTTTTTTTTTTGCAATTATTGTAATGTCATCTGCATATGTTAACAGAATGGGAAGTCTTAACCTTCAGGTATTATATACCCCCCACCTGCTTCATTTTGTAATTTATTTTACATACTATCACATTCATAACTAATGCAAAGAGTATACGAATTGGACATCCCTGTCTTACACCTCTCCTCATATGTACATCTTGGCTTAATCAGCCATGTACACGTACTTTTACTTTACTTTCCTAACTTTCTCACTTATATTATATTCTTTCATTTTTATCCATAATTATTTATGCCCAATGTTGTCAAATGCTTTATTAACATCTCCTATCATGATTTTTGCTTTTTTTCTGTGTATAATATCATCCACACTTTCTCTAACTATCATTATAATGCTTGACAACCCTTCCCCTTTATACTGTATATGTTATCTTCCATAATATTTTCCATTTTAAGTTTTCATATAGGACTTATAATCATTATTATTCAGTAGTATTGATCTCCAGTTTTTAACTGTATTCTATCTTTCTTCTTCTATATGAATTTAAGTATTCTACTACATAGTTCTTTATACATAAAACCCGCATTTAACCATTCATTCAAAATCTTTTTTAAAAAATTGTCAATCCCTTTTAAATTTTTATACATTTCCTACCCTATTACATCAGGTCATGCAGCAAAATCAATATTTAATTTTTCTAATACTTTATCTACCTAATTTAAAGAAATCTCCTTTTGCAACTCTTTATTCTCTTTTTCTGTTAACTTTTTTTACTTTCTGTGCTCTTATTTCACTACTTTTTTCCTTTAAACATGAATTGTGCATATTATACTTCACTATCCATAATCGTTTCCCCAAGTCCTTTCATTTTCATTTTTTAATGCTGTCATTAAACTACCATCTTCCTTTACTATTCTGATTAAGTAACCTGATGCTTCTTTTTTTCCTTGTAAAAACATTTTTGCTTATATAACAATTCTTTTATTTTTTTCTTGATTTATTTCATTTCTTTCATATAAATGTTCTAAACAAATCCAATCCCCCACACGCCACATGCTACAGAGATCTCAATCTCATTACCACAATTAACAGAACATGCTGGAGGGACAGGTTCATCTCCCAAAGACTGCCCATACTCTGGAATAAGCTTCCCATTCATGTCAAGTAGAGCACCTCACTGGCCCTCTTCAAGAGAAATCTTGACGAGTGGATGGGTAACAGAAAGTTCACTCCAGGGATCATTCCCATTGCCCTAATGGATAGGGGAACTGTGAACTAACATTGGGTGACATGGTGCCTGGGCAATTTTTTTGGGCTAGGCTTGTAAAGGCTCCAGGGCCATTAGCCTAGTACACACCTTTGAACCTATAAACCTAATTATTTTTCTTTGTCAATGTACTTTTTATCATTATGTTCTAAATCTTCCAGTGCATTGAAATATGTTATTTTATATTTTTCTTTGTCTTTCTCACATCATATTGCCACTGTAAAACATTTTTATATTTTTCCTTAAATATCATCTACCATTTAGACCATTTTTTTATAAAATGTTCTCATAATAATGTGGTCTTTCCATAACTGTATTACTAATTGCTTTCCTTCCTCACTCCATGTTTTCTCATTTATCCTTTTTATTCCTTTGCCTATTTTTAAATATTCCTTGGTTTTCTTTATATCTAGCCATACTGCAAGATGATCAGAAAATCCTGTTTCAACTGCTTCCCCTTCTCCTATAACCAAACCTTCTGAGACTGTAAAATAATCTATTTCAGTTCTAGACATACCCCTTTTGTAAGTCCATGAAATTTTGTTCCAAAGTTTTAACTTGCCACATTTTATAACTTTTAACATTTTTCTTATACCATTTCCTTTATTTATATACTTGCTTCTTAAAGTCTCCTGCTATAATATTCATATTTATCACTACATAGTCTAAAATCTGATGACATAAGTTTTCCCTTTCTTTACAATTAGTATAAGCATATAATGTTATAATTCTATATACTCGTTCTTTCCATTTTAAATATACAGTGGTTAATCATCCCATTTTTGCTAAAGTAACATCTAATACCTTTACTGTATTTCTACAGAATATGGCTATTCCAAAACATCTCTCATTTCCTAAATTCAATATGATATTTCCTTCCCATATTTTCTCTATTTGTAATCTTCCTTCATTTGTTAAAAAATCATGTATTTTAATATAATGTTATACCACTCCAAAATTCCTATTCTTCTTGCTACATTTCTAATACTATTCAAATTTACATAAAGCACTCTAAAAATTAAATTTTCCTCATATTCATGGTTTCATAACTAATTACTAAGCTAGTTTTCTTAATAGGCCATTTTAAACCTAACCAATTTCTTCTCAAAGGTGAGAATCAAACACTAAACTTTCTGTCTGTGAGTCAAACACCTTAACCACTATACCAATCCCTAATTTTTAGCTATATATATTTTTTTTCATCTATTTCCTTTTTTTGTTTCTTTTGTACTTATCCATTTAAATTTTCTTTTTCTTTTTGTCTTTTACCATTTTACCAGTAGAATTATTTTTTTTCTTTTACTACTTCCCAGTTTATGAGTTTATGCCTTCTTCATAAATATTTCAGAACCTTCTTTTATGTCTTGCTTATTATTTTCTCATCTAATTTTTCTTCTATTTTTACTATTTCTAAGACGTCTTTACTTTGTTCACTTTCTTTTTTTCCCTTATTCTTATTTTCATTTTTGCAATCCATCTATAAATATCCATTTTTTATACATTTAGAACATTTCATTCACATGTATTCCTTAAGTCCCATTTCCCCACAAATGTAACATTCTCTTTTGTCATGGTTACTTATCAAATGCCCTTCTTTTCAAAAAAAAAAGAAAAAAAAAACATGTTTTGAGTTGTCCCTAGTATTTCACAACACCCCTGTTCCTTCCACATTTATTGTGTATGGTATATGTATATTTTTTTCTCTTTATATTTTTAGCACAATATTACAATTCCAGCCACCAGTCCATAAACCCCTTTTTTCATAAACTTTTGTAATGTCCAGTACTTCTTTACATAAAGCTTTCAAATATCCTTTCAAAGTCTCTCTATCTCTTTTTGAAATTGTACAATAATCTTCTTTTTGTTTCCCTGCTAAATGCTTTTATCACATACATTTTCCATGGGTTACAGTCTTTCTTTTTTCATATTATCCAAGAAAATTTTCCATTGAAAAAAAACTCAAACATAATGTGGACAAAATGTCTCTTTGTTAATAAGAATACATGTCTTACCTTGTGTGATTTTACACCCAAAAGAGCTATTAAATTGTTTTACACTTCACATCTATCCATTTCTTTGTCTTCCTTACCCTGAATCCTTGGCACATACTTCCATTTTTCATTTTCTTATCCCTTCTTTTCTTCTACTCCACTTTTGCCATCTTTTACTTTGTCTGCATATGTTTTCTTTTCCCTCTCACCACTATTCTTCAGGATTGTTTCTGCTTCCTCCTTTGTTATTTTCTCTATAATGTCCACACAGGAAATAGCTCCTTCATTTTCTGGCTCACTTTGAATCACCATTTTTTAAGTAAATCATCCAGCAACAATTCTGAATGAAGGGTTATAATTACGCATCCATCATTTGCTGACTCATCTCCATCAAGCAGGTTTCTTTGAAACATTTCTTCAGAATCTTGCACACATTCTCCAGTCTCAGTACTTGCCTCCTCCTTCAGTTCTTTCCTCACCCCATTATCTCTTTCTCTCGCCATCTACCTCTCTGTTTCTCTGGGCTACGTCTGTATCTGGAATAGAAACAGGAAGTGTTTCTCCAAAATGGGTCCTACTACTCACAAAAGTGATGAGTAAAGAAAGTTCCCTGATCCCCTAGTAGTATAAATACCTCCTTCGGTCTTCCCTGAAAATAGACTGCTAGCCTAGTGTGACTAAGTTGTTCAACAAAAGAATAAAATAAAAAATATATCTTCTACCTTTGCTTATCCTCTAGGAGATAAGAGTTATAATTTTCTCTTGGTAAGTACTAAAAATCTTTATGAAGTTTTCAATTGCGCTCTTCTCAACTCATTCCTTTTTTTTTTAGCTGGGGGCAGGATTATGTACTATATTAAGGTGAGGGTTTAGTTTCTTTCAGTAAACAAAAGTAATGGCAGTTTTTGCCCCAAAGGTAATCAGTGACTAAGCTATCAGATCATTGCTTCCTGTAATAGCAATAAATACAGTTTTCTAAACCTGTGGTCAGTGTGTTATTTATTGTTATAGGATCATAGGATCATAGGAAGTTACTAGGCTATTGGCCCTGAGGCCCTTATAAGCCTAGCCAAGAGTTTAGCCCATGTTTAGACAAGTCAGCACCCAAAGCCCCTGTCGAGCAGGGGCACAGGTGGAATCTCAGGAGTGTATATTCTGTTTCTCATCCAGTTATCCAGATTGCGCTTGAAAAGGTATAAAGAGGTATTCTGCTTGATGTGAAGAGGGAGTCTATTCCACAGATGGGGGAGTCCCTGACACACAAATGTGTCCTGCCAACCAGTCCTATTGATGTCACAGACCAGGTTGAGGCCACGTTTGTGGGTTACTCAAGTGGAGCTTGACTTGCAGATATGCAGCAGCCCCATCAAGGTGGAGTCTGAGATTGCTTTTTATGCCAGACAGAGGTGACCTCTGAGGAGTCTGTATGAAATTGAGTAGAGGGACAGGGCTTTTGGCCTATGTATGTAGGCTAGATTGAGGCCCTGGAGTCTTCTGGTGAGGAACCTCTGTGGTTTCTCCAGCTGCTGCATGTGCTTTGTGAGGTACATTCTGAAGGGGGCGTCATACTCAATAATTGGCCTTATAAGGGAAGAATACAGGGATGTTATGCCCTCCTTGTCCCTGTATGAGATAACCTTACTTATGAGGTGGGCCATGTAGAAAGTTTTCTGTACAATGGAAGCAACATGGTGGTCAAAAGTCAGATTGTTCTCAACCTGGGTGCCCAAATCCCTCTTGACTGATTGTGTGCTTAGGATGTTGTTATTAATGTGATAGTACATTGGGATGTCACTCTCCCCAAAGGGGATGATGATGCATTTTTTGGCATTCAGCTTGAGCCCATGTTTCAGCACCAGTCATTTGTTTAGGTGAGACCCTCTTGGTGGACGTCCACATCATTTGGGGAATTGATGACCATGCCCACCTTACAGTCATCTGCAAACTTGGTCAGACATAGCCCACTGGTTTTGGCCTGCACCTCAGAGAAGTATACCCTGAATAACAGAGGCCGCAAGACCGATCCCTGGGGTATGCCGCTTATTAGGGGTCTACTGCTTGAGGTGGCTTCCCCTTTTTTGATTAGGTGGGTTCTATCAGTGAGCCAGTTTGCTACCCATCTGGTAACATATGCCTAGTTGAGAGAGTTTATCTACTATGCTGGAGTGGGGAATAGTGTCATAGACATTTTTCTTGCTATCTGTATAGTCATGCTGGTGTTAAAACACAACTAATTGGTGATGAGGGTAGAAGTGTAACAGAAAATATTCTAGGTAAATAGAGCAATTACTACCCAACACTGGAACTAAATACAAGCCAGTGACACTACAGAACAGTGAAAGTAAGAATGCAAAGTAGATAGCCACATTTAGAAAACTAATGAAGCTGATAGTGGTATTGAAGTCTTGGATTCACATACTGAATATGTAGAGCTGTATTTTACAGATAGTCAGTGCAAGATGACATGAAAATTAAAAATTGAGCTTGATCCATGGTCTATGCTATCTGTAATTTAAGCATACCTCTCAGCTGTCCAGATTTTCACAGAATGTCCAGATTTTTGTCTCATATTATTGGTCTTTTCATCATACGATTGTTTTTTTGACAATTCACTGAGGATTGAAGTCACAAAATAACAACATACATAATGATATACATTTCAGTTTCAGATTTCATAAACTTCAGAAAATGCATGCTAACAGAAGTCCCATTATTCTAGCAAACTTCTGAGTTTATAAGAGCAATTTTTAACATCTGCCTCCTATTTTGGGCATTTGACCCCTCATTATTTTAGGCTTTGTCCAGATTTCTTGCACTGCGAGGTTGAGAGGTATGAATTTCAGCCATATTTCTATGGCTGCCATTTCAAAATGCTTCAGTGATAAGCAAAACTATTACAGTAGAAAAGGTGTCTCTTAAAGGCAAGATAATGGCTGTTCTAGGTTACAGTGGTGAAACAGATTAGCTGGAGTTGTAAGTGTAAGACAGTGGAGGAACAGGTGGCTAAGAACATTTCATCTGCCTCACTTAGAATCAAAGTGTTAAATGCATCGAGTCTATATTAGAACACCGAACTTTCAAAATTTTGAGTGTTCTAATATCAAACCCTATTAATCGAAAATTTAAAGCATTGAACATACAGAACAGCAATTTTTTTCCTAGGGAAAAAAATTGCTGTTCCAAAACACATACACACAACACAAGCACACCAAACAAACAGCAATCCACACACATACACCTAAACTGTTACACCTAACCTTGCACTAAACTATACATACACCACTAACTATCCACTTACCTTAACCCAAACTCTAACCCTAAGGTCTGTCACTATTGTCACCCCACACGTGCCCTAACCCTAACTCACCTACCCTTCCCTAACCCTCACGTCCACACAATCGCACACTTACCTGAACCTGACCCGTAACTTTCCACCACAGTGCTGAAAATACTGAAGCAACAGAAACAGAGAACCAAATTCTGTCTCTAGGAAAAAATTTAGTTTTCTGTTTCTTCGATATTTTCAGCGCTCGCTGAAAATGGGTCGATATTAGAACACTCAAAATTTGAACGTTCGGTGCTCTAATATAGACCCAAATGCATCAATATCTATTCATACCACCGTAAAGCAAAGACTTTCACAGCTGCTTACCATTTAAAACAAGTTTTTGATCTTGGCATAGGCAGCCGTAAGAAGGGCTGGAAATAGTAAAAAATGCTTCACCAAAATTTATTAAGGCATGCCCATTGTCATTTGCTCTCAAACAAAGTCTGAAGTAGAAATGAGAAATTTGGAGGAGTAAACATTTTGTTGAAGGTGTATTGGAATCTATAGGCTACAGTCATTTTTCCAGAAATAAAAAAGGGAAGGTGGGAGGCATTCATATTTGTGGCAACTTCAAGGTAGCCATTGAACCACGTTTATATCATGCTATCGAAAGATGAAAATAGCAAATGCTATTTCATCGGCCCTAAAACATCTAAACATGAAAATATCGAACATTCAGAACAGCAAATTTTTTCCCATGGAAAAGATGCGCTGCTCCGAAACACATACACACAACATAAGCACATCAAACAAACAGCAACCACACACATACATTTAAATTCCTACATCTAACGCTACACTAAACTAAACATACACTACTATATACCCACTTACTTTAACCCAAACTCTAACCCTAAGGTCCGTCACTATCGCACATTCACCTAACCCACGCCCTAACCCTAACTCACTTAAACCTCTCCTAACCCAAAAGTCTGTCACTATCGCACACACGTCTAACCTGCACCCTAACCCTAACTCACTTAACCTGCCCCTAACCCTATCGTACAAACAATCGCATAGTTACCTGAACCTAACCCGTAACTTTCCACCACAGCGCTAAGAATAGCAAAGCCACAGAAATGGCCAACTGAATTCTTTCTCAAGGAAAGAATTTGCTATTCTGCAGCTACACTATTCTTAACATTCGCTGAATAGAGTTCGATATCAGAACATTCAATGTTTTAATACTTCGATGTTCTGACATAGACCCTTTGAACCTGTACACTACACTACCCAGTATTCAATTCCTCTTACTGAGGAAATGTATCCTAGAAAGAGCAAATATTTTTTAAAGTTTAATTTGTCTCCAGCCAGCGTTAAAATGGAAATAGAAGATTCATCTAAAAAGTCTTTTGACAACCAGCATTTATAAAGTTTGTTGCAGTACACACTCGTTGTTCTAGCATAGCATCTGTTATAGCAATTTGACAAAGAACATGGATCAGGTTTTACAGGATATACCCAGGATGCAGTTACCCTGATGTTGTTATAGTGACTGTAGGAAGTAGTCGAGACTGGGTACCATGATGAAATGATTATTAAAGTACCGTTGTCAGATGTATGCTGAGATCAAGTTTTTGGTATTCGCAGATCCACAGTGTCTGTGCCTTTTTATGTGCCCTATAGCTTTCATATATGAAGCAGAAAATGGCATGCCCTGTGAGATGTAGTTTGTAGGTGAACCCAAGTCAGAGTAGACATAGGTGAGTAACAGCAAGAGTAGGTGGGAAGTGTAATGGTGATGATGTGGGGTGAGAAATGGTTAACAATAGATAAAGGGATGTGAAATAGGCCAAAGGGTAGGGTGCAAATGCCCAAGAGGCAACAATGAAAGAGTAGCTTAAAGTAGGATCATGATGGTGGGAGAATTTAAATAGACCAGCAGAACAGATGGATCATTAGTGAACATGATGGTGGTACCTAGAAGAGGGTCCATTTCAAGGAAAAGTAGCCATGCAAGCATCAATGTTACAAAGGGTGAAACTGACCAGAGCTAAGAAAGGAATACAAATGTGCAGCCATTCCAGTGGTTAAGCATAACGTGTGGATGACTACTAAGGCAGCTAACTTTATAAATATAATGCCACAGGTGATTAGACATAGGTAACAGCAAAAGCTAAAGAATCCCAGCACAATGCTGAAATCACTGGCAAGCAGTGATGCTGGCTGATTGCCTATTTCTTTGCTATGCAACAGTCGTACCCTCGATGGGAAACTGCCTTGGCATGGGAGTGCCATCCAAGATAGAGCCTTGCATATGGAGCAGATTTGTCTTCCACCATTGACATCTATGGCTATTTCTCATAATTATACAGTGTACCTGTCCACAGAGTCCCAGCGGGAGTAGCATGTAACAGCTGTCCCCAGCAATGGCCTCTTATTATGTCAGCTACTTCTGACATACCCGGTGCACTGTGCCCTGCATTGCCATGCCAGCATCCATAGTAGCACACTCGCAATGCTTTTTGGCACTGTGTTCTGTAGGATCACAATCACAATGGGTGAGTGTCAGATGGGCTGCAGTCATGATTCCCTAATAAAACTTAACAGTTTTGATAAATACTAGTATCGTAGTTAAATGGTTAACAGTAAATATTGTTGTAGGCATGTTTAAGTGTTTCACATCATACAGCACTCGACATGCTAAACACCAGCTGTGAAGATTCCCTCATTCTATAACAAAATAGCATCATACATATATCGGCAGGAACCACATATATTGGGTTATACATAGCATACACAACATACATAGAAATCATGTGAAATGTAAACTGAATAAAGGAGCAACAGGCTGACTCAACAAATAGTTATAAACACTAAAACTCCAAAAGTAAGAGTCAGCTTATCCAAAAGGCATGTAAAATATCAGATCTTATGAAGCACCAGGTATTGTGAAAGCGCTCATCGTTTTCATTGTTTTTATTGTTTTTTCATGTGTGTGGCTCATTAAAATATTTTACACACTTTTCGGATAAGCTGACTCTTAGTTTGGATACTTAGAAGTCATAGTACATCTTAGCCACAACCCAATTAGATACCAGTGCTTTCAGTGTCCAATTTAGTGAATAAGAACTTTCAATAAAATGCTGGAATTGAAGGCCACTATTTACTGTTTATTTACACCCTTCAGGACCTAGACCTGTATCTTCTGTCACAAGCTTTTCTTATCAGATCAGGCAATCCATTACCAGCATGTTACCTGAAGAAACAAGATAGACTGGCATGCTGTTCCTGTGTAGGGAAAATTACTGTAAATGCATTTTAGCATGCAAACACTCATCAGTGCAGTTCACATCTCTGAGGACTAAATGTGTATCATAAATTATTTGTGCTAAAATCCATTCATTTAACTAGATGTCACAATTCAGTCATATGCCACATGGGCCATCTTCAGCTGCTGGGGATTACTGCAGGTCAGCTTCTTTGCTGTATGTTCTTAATTTTATTTTTTTTTGCTCGAGGGGGGCAGAAGTGGAAGGGTTTGTTTAAATGTCCTTTCCCTCCACTTTTTCTATATCATCTGGCAAGTCAGGTTATGATCCATGGCATAGGAGGTTGGCAGCTCAAAAACGTTTATTTTCCAGGTTTGAGGCTGTTAGCTGCTGAGGCTTTCATTCATATGTGTTTATTTACTACCCTTCCTAGTTTGTAAGAGCCAGCCTCACCCTTAGAGTTTGGATTCTGGTGATTTTTCCTACCAGAGATTAATCATGCAGTTCCTCAAAGAGGACCTCTAACTAACCTGCACTGTGAAAAATCCAGCCTCCCCTTAGAATACAGACTCAACAGTGAAGAGGCATTATTTCATTCTTTTGCACAGACCACTTCCACAGCTCTCTAATGTGATTCTTTGAAGTCATTTTTGGCAGCCAGCCTTTTCTGCCTTGTGAGTTTCAGAACTCTCCAGGAAGTTATGCGCAGTGAGCTTCATATGGTATGACTTACAGATCACATGTTGTTCAGAACAAATCATTATTTCTCCTTTTAATGGCCTCTGAAATTTCCCCAAACCATTCCATGTACCTTCAAGTCTTTTTCCTTGGAAACTTCAAATAGTAGACAATATCTGCTACCATGAAGTTTAGTGAGTCTAGTCGCTTGCCTACTGTCATCTAGACTGAAAAGGGAGCGAAGAAATCAAAAATACTTTTTTTGAATAGCTCTCCTTCTAGTGGTATACAGCCAAAATGATCTACTACAAGTTCTGTGGTGCTAGTAGCTCATGCCAAACTTGCTTGCTGCTAATTGCTCAAAAAAGCAAGTTCTCCAAATCTACCTAGCCTGATCTGCTATAACTACTTAGTCCTCCTTCCACTGACCTACAAAACTTTATAGCTCCACCACAGCCCTAAATTTATCCCAAACATTTTCACCCAGTGCTAATCCAAGTCCTTGTTCCCTTACCCTAAAACTCCACACCCTTTCCCTAACCTGAATGTCCCTGATAGCACCCTAAATCTAAAACTCCAGCCCCTCTCCCTAAACCTAAATTCCCCATTTTATCTGTAGCCTTAAAACTCCCCTCCCTCTCAATAAACCTAAAACTGCTTTCCTATTCCATTTCCACTGCCTAAACCTAAAACCCCTAAACATTAAACTCCCCTAAACCTAAATCCACATCCCATTCACTGCCTTAATCTACACTCCCACCCCTCCCTCTCCTTCCTGAGGGCTGCCACAACCCTGCTCAATCCTGAGTAATGTGTTTGGGTAACGTGCAGCAGGTTTGAACATGAGCTGCAGCGTATGTGAGCTACAACTGTAGTTTGCATCTGTACACTAATAGTACAACTTTGATTTGAACAATTCTTTGTACCAGTCTATATGTGTCCAATTTTTTTCATCAAATCCATCTGGCCATTTGGGCTTACATGACTAACTGTGGCCCTTTCATTCCCCAGGCCAGTTACTCATGTATTCCATATGTTTCCCATCACCAGATGTGAGTAGGTGTCTCCCCTTTCCTGGACAGAACTACTTTAATAAGCTCATAATTTGTGGAGAATCAGTAATGAATGATTGGGCCAACAGACAACAGATGATGGGGACTTGATGGATGAGGAGACAGGGACCAGAAAAAAATATTACAAAGGAAAAAAAATGGAAATTTCTCATAATGACATGACATACTTCAGAAGTCCTGTTAAAGTTCAACACTACTAAAACATGAGAACTCAACATATCTGAAGGTCTTCAAAAGAGACTTAGATTGCGGGACCCCTGTTAACCATTCCCCATTCCCTATGGGAATAAATGCACCTCTTGAATTTTATAAATATGATGATTTGAAAATTGAAGGCTTTAACAGAGGTTTATGTTATAATAAATGTAAATGCATGCACTGTGAGTATGACCCTTAAAATAGCAGCAGATGATGTTGGCATGGACCTCAGCAGGTAGCTTGGAATTAACATGAGAATCACTGTACTTTGGGTGCTAAGCAGCAGGAGAAGAAGATCCCACTGGATGGAAACAGCTTTGTTCCAGGTGATTGTATGATATTAATATATCTCATAATGCACATTTGGTCGAACTACCCAACTGTCAGCCTAGGCGACTCTGTTCACAAATTACCCATACCCCGAGGTGAGGCAGCCTTGAAGTTGATATTAAATCTGATACTACAGGCAGTAAAGCCCCTCTGTTGAAGCAGTGTGTTTTACATAGAGGAAGATAATGACTTCCTGAATATGTTCCTGAATGCATTTATCAGTTCATAGGTAAACACTCGGCTATCAGTCTGTAGACTATCATAAGCCTAGTCAATAACCAGAGTCAAAATCAAGCCATGTTCCATATATCTATGAGGTTGAGACCTTAACCGTAATGCAAAACTTTTTCTTGATTGATTTGACTTTCAATATACTGGTGCTCAGAGAATTGTCTAGGTGCCAAGTACTCTAAAGTACTTTTCAACAGTCCACCACTGTGATAATTATTTACATATCCATTCATCAAGGTTTTGGTGGATGATCTAAAACAACGACTGACAAGTTAGGTGTCATGACGCAACTCTGTAATTTCAGTCGAATGTTAAAGGCAGTGGTATACAAGTTCCTAACTCTATATAAATCTTTCCCTTTACAGGTCAGGTCCAGAGCAGGAAATGCATTGAAGATGTGATTCAGTTTGCTGCAGAGGAAGGACTCTTTCTCATGGCTGATGAGGTAAAACCCATACTGTTGTTTACCTTTATATTCAAATGCTCTTAAAAAATTTATTAGCCTGGGTATTGTATAAACTTGTTGCAGAAATTAGCATGTACGATGAAACCTCACATACTAGAATTACATTATCGAGTGACCTGTATTATTGTCTGGTTAAGATATTCAGTCTGATTCAGACAAATCTTCCTGAAGATAATGTACAGAGTTTATACAATCTTTATGTTTCAGTGCCCGTTTATCAGATTGCTACACAGTACTCTTTCCTTTTTGTACATATTGTTGCTTTAACTTCACAGCTAGCAGTTTATGACCATTCAGCTGGTAACAATGAGTTCATAAGAAACCATTTACATGACAATATCTGTGAGACATCATAGAAACATCAAACCAGCTCTATTCTGTATGTAGGTGACTTTGGGATTCACACTTGTGCACAAATGTATATGCTTCCCTGAGTTTTCCACAGCATCTACTGCTAACCTTCCTTAAGTTTTCCTTCTCCTGTAATAGGAAGGGATGCCTGGGACACTCCATAGTCCTCCTCATCTGGACCTATGGATTTCTACAACTGATCCTGATCCTAGACCATATAAGCATTGTAGAATTTCCCATCTCTTTCCTGGTAGCCACATTTTACCAGTACAAAATACTTAAAAGTTGCTGGCCAGCTGTTAGACTGTTGAAGCTGCCTTAGTGAGAGTTCTAGTTGGCCTTTTCCTTTCTAATCACTTTTAGAACTTTTTGCACAGCTGACCAGTGAATTGTAGTTGACTCCACTCTTTTTTGAGTAAGTCAGCAGCTTGTTGCATAATCTGACAGAAAAATATGTGCCTCTGCATATTTGTGGAACTCTGAAGCAGCAATTTTTGAAGTATATTAAAGGAAGAACATGCTGATATAAGTATATTTTTACCACTTAGTGGTCAGGCTGTTACAAAAGGAAATGGTGACATAATTCTGGAATAACTCTAATCATTACTTGTCACCTTCAACCACTGAGAATGTCATAGAAAGTACTTTTTTTTTAAATCACAAATAAGTAGACAACATGGTTTAACAAGTTATTTGTGCAGAGAAATGACATAAAATTTACATGTCAGCCTAATATCAGAAAACTTTAATGAATTTTCATTGTTTGTGTATCTTGTACATACGTCAAATATCATTTCACACTGACATTCTTGTTAAACTGTCCTTAAACACCATTAGATATTCAATTGAATGCAGTTGCCTGATAGGGCAAAAAAAAAAAAAAAATCCAGCTCTGTTTTTCTTGAACATAGAATCTTGTAATACAAAAATAAAGACAGATGCACCATTGTGCCAGAGGCACAATGTTATACTTATGACTAATATCATCTTATAGGGTCTCACATAATATTACAAGAATCATTTTCAGATTACTTTACTACACCTTTTGCAGAGTAAGGTGCTGTAGCAGCGTCTGATGTTTCACAGGCCTGTGCTGTAAGAGCCTCTGATGCTACCAGCACAAACCATAACTGCTTCTTTCCTCACCTGCTGGAGAGGGCAAAGCTGTAATATGCAATTACTTCCTATCCAACTTGTTAAGTGTAAAGGAGCTATATTCTTTACACAGGTAAACAGTCCCAGTTCTTAGAAATGTACACTTCAATTGAGTATTTGTAATGTTTAGAAAAACTGTTAAAGATAATGAAATGGAGGATGAGCAGTGTATGTTATAATAAAATGGAGGATGAGCAGTGTATCTTATAATGAAATGGAGGATGAGCAGCGTATGTTATAATGAAATGGAGGATGAGCAGTGTATGCTATAATAAAATGGAGGATGAGCAGTGCATGCTATAATGAAATGGAGGATGAGCAGTGTATGTTATAATGCAGTGCATCTTATAATGAAATGGAGGATGAGCAGTGCATGTTATAATGAAATGGAGGATGAGCAGCGTATGTTATAATGCAGTGCATGTTATAATGAAATGGAGGATGAGCAGCGTATGTTATAATGCAGTGCATGTTATAATGAAATGGAGGATGAGCAGTGCATGTTATAATGAAATGGAGGATGAGCAGTGCATGTTATAATAAAATGGAGGATGAGCAGTGCATGTTATAATGAAATGGAGGATGAGCAGCATATGTTATAATGCAGTGCATGTTATAATGAAATGGAGAATGAGCAGTGCATCTTATAATGAAATGGGGGATGAGTGGTATAAGTTATACTGAAATGGAGGATGAGCAGTATATGCTATAACGAAATGGAGGATGAGCAGTGCATGTTATAATGAAATGGAGGATGAGCAGTGTATCTTATAATGAAATGGAGGATAAGGAGTATATGTTATAATGAAATGGAGGATGAGCAGTGCATGTTATAATGAAATGGAGGATGAGCAGTGTATCTTATAATGAAATGGAGGATAAGGACTATATGTTATAATGAAATGGAGGATGAGCAGTAAATGTTGGTGAGTTTGATATAGTAGCAGACCTTCGCTGGAGTGTACACATAGCATCAACATAAACATATGTAAAGGCAGAAACTGTTTTGTCTGAAGATAGAAACACAGAAGACTTTTGCTCTGTTTTGCAGAATGTTAAGTGCTTTATTGGTCCTTTTAAAAGTTAATGAATGAGATTCACATTGTAAACCTCAGCTGAAAAATGACATTTTGTTTTTAAGTAAACAAAAGCAGCGTCTAGTTACAAATATGAGAAGGGGTGATTCTTTTGCTATACTAAATTCAGTAGTATTTTCATTTTATGTAGAAACATAATGTAGCTGTTAACACTGCTCTCTCACTGATCTGATGTGCCTTCTGTTAGGAGTCTTCCCCATTTCCTTGTGAGCTTTGACTGGCTGCTGCTATATCCCTTAGCATCATAAAGACATTGGATTGTATTATGTATGTGTTTGTGTGTATGTGTGTATATGTTTGTGTATGTGTGCATGCGGATATTTGTGTGTGTGTGTGTGTGTGTGTGTGTGTGTGTGCGTGTGTGTGTGTGTGCATGTGCTTGAATGTTTATGTGTGTGTCTGTGTCTGCGTATCTGTGTGCGTGTGTGTGTGTGTGTGTGTGCTCGTGCTACTATATGTGTATTGATGCTCCATTCAGGATTAATTTTGTTTTCATGTGCCCACTAAGTGCTAGGATAGGCTGTAGTCCCCTCTTCCAACCCTGGATTGGATTAAATGGGTTATCGGTGAATGAAAGAATGAGTGGTTAAATCTACAAAAAGAGTTTAGGTGAATCAGTTACATAGGAAGGTATGGCCAAAGATTGATTGTCTCTCTTTTGAGTCATAGGATAGTGTCCCTTATGAGCAGACTACATCACAGCATAATGGAGTAAGTCCCCAGAAAAAGGAAAAGCAAGAAGCTCAGGAAACGTAAAGAAGAAATATGGACATGGGAAAGGAAAAGAGATTTAATATGGTGTAATATTTATGCAAAGGAGAAAGCAAAACTAACCAATACAAAAAGAGCAGCACCAAAGATGTTTGAAGAAAAATATAGGCAAGGGAATCTGGATATGGAAAACTTCACAATACAAAAAATAAGAAGACTAAGAGGAAAAGCAGAAAAAGAGATTAGTAATGGAGAAGTCAAAGAAATAGAAACTGAGGTTATGGAACAGCTGCAAAAAGAAGGATTCAGTGTAGTAAATTGAATACAGAAAGCCCCACAACAGGATAGAGCAGTGGATATCCAAATTAAGGGAAAACTAGTGGAACAGGAAGCAATTGGCCAGGTCCCATATCGAGATATTTTGGAGCCTTCCACAGGAAACCAGTATAAACATTCATTTGAAGCTAGACAGCAAGGAAAGGAACAGGAAACTGTGGAAACTCTGATGCAGTCAATGTTGAGGAGTGATAGGCCGGTGATTTCCCATATGACAGAACAACAGATGACACAGGATGAAATTGAAGAGAATGTGCCACAGGAAGATGCTATAGAATTTTCTACAGAATGCCCGCAGGAAACAGAAAACAAGGGATGTGCCCTCAGTATGGAAGAAAATGAGTTAAGAAAAGAGTTGCTTGACTTAATAGACAAAGACAGATATATCAAGCTCAATGAGAGAAATAGACTGCAGAAGGTTAATAAAACCCCAAAAGTCAGAAGCTTGATAAAACAAATGAACACAGTAATTAGGACTGTCCATAGTGATCCATGCGATATAACAGAAGTAAACAGAATATATTACTGTGCAGCTAAATTAATAACTGATAAAATTATACCACAGGAACATAGGGTAGCGAGGGAAAAGAGGGGGGCAAAAGCAAATACCATCATGGAAATATTGGGTTCCTATCGCATGATCGAAAATTGTAAATGGCGAACATGTACTGAGCGAACTCGATTGGTCAAAATGTTGAAATGTTGCATGAGTAACATGGAAATCACCACAGGGAATATTTTCCCTTTACTTCAATGCAGTGTGATCTCGGAGTCAGAATATTTAAATAGCAGGGGTGTGGGGGGTGCAGGGGGGTTGCCCCCCTGCCTACAGTAGCCAAGGAAACCACGCAAAAAACTAAGAACAAAGTGTTGGTAGGTCTGCCTACAGTGTTTAGGTAAGTATAGTTTTTTTTATTTTTATTTTTTTATTATATTTTTGCAATTTCAAACATCGCTCATATGGTGTCGTCCATATGGTGTTCGATGTTTGAAACTTTCAAAAATATAATATAGACCCCGAAATATCAACTAGAAAAAAGTATAAAACCGCTAAGACAAGAAGTGTCACTGCTAGAAGATTATGGATAGATCAACAAAAATACTAAGAAAAATAGATGTGATAAAAGCAATGTGCAGTATTAGAAAAGACCAGGATCTATTATGCACTATTGGGGATAACAAACTAAAAATTTCAAAACAGGTGGAAAGACTTAGAAAATACGAAGATAAATATAAAGGAAAAGAACAAAATAAGCACTTTATTGATGACCCAAAAATGATTTATAGAGAATTGGGAAATAAGGTAAAAGGAAATGAAAGACCGCCAAAAAAAAGAGGAAGTAGATACATTTTGGAGAAGTATCTATGAAGATCCTGTATAATATAACAACGATGCTAAATGGATAGAAATAAAAGATAGAATAAGAAGTGTAAAGTTACAGGATATGAAATGGGATGAAATAACAGCCAGAGAGATTGAAACAAAGTTGAGAAAAGCCTCTAACTGGAAAACCCCAGGTCCAGATGCAGTACCTAACTTTTGGCTTAAAGTATTAACTTCTTTGCATGAGGATTTAGCCACGAGTAAGAACTATTTATATTACATCCTGAACACACACCACGCTGGTTAACAACAGGAAAAAACAATACTCTTAGTTAAGAGTGAACCTGCAAGCCACCATAAAAATTATAGACCAATAACTTGTCTTCCAATGATGTATAAACTATACACGGGAATTGACGCGGACCAAGTTTATAGTCATTTAGAAGAAAACTCAATTATGGCAGTGAACAAAAGGGCAATAAAAGAAAGGTCATATGGAACAAAGGATCATTTGTTGTTAAACAAAGTTATAGTGGGGAACTGTAAGAAGGGGAAGAATCTAAGTATGGCATGGATTAACTACAAAAAAGCAGTGTAAAATTTCACAGTACTTTAAAAATGAAGACAGATACATTTCTTTCTCTCTTTCAGTGGCTTTTATTAACTACAGTACACATGTGCGGGAGCCTCATGGAAAGTACCAGGGAGACTCCCAGAACAAAGAAATAAACAAGCTTATATAATGGCGATATTGCTGACAGTGCAAAAATGTAAAACTGGACCAATTCGATTATTACACAGGGCAATTAACCAATCAAAGGTTTACCCGTAAACAAGACAATTCACATCATCATATCTCTAGGCAAAAGGGAAAATCAGATATACTTCCATAAAAGGCACATTTCCTGCCTTCAGACAGAATCTAGCTTGTTCAATATTTTTCCATTGTTCACAGTTCAGTTAACAGTACCCAGTACATCGCAGTTTATACAAACTGTCACATACTCAATTCCCTTGAAACACATGCTTTGGCTGTTCATATTCTACAATCCCCCATTTGATGCTGTGTAAGCATCATCATTTAACCTGTCATACATTTGCCACAGATCTAGCATAACCATGCTACTAGTCTTTTCATCATTGAGAGACATTTTAATTTCATTATCTACAGTCATAGAAGCAGGCATATAAAATTTAGGCACTTTTTTTTCACAGTTTTTGAAGATATCAATTTCAAGATCAGTGCTTTGCTTAAAAATAAGACAATGAAAGCAACAATTGCTAATACTGCAATTAACAAGATCAGCTTCAACAGTCCACCACCCCAAACTGAGAACAGGTTGGTTAACCAAGCCCATGTTGAGCTATCAGCCTCTTTGGCCTCTGAAAGTTTGGAAATTCTCTGAATCAGTTCAAGGTGACTCTCAATTTCACACTGATTGTCAGGGATAAAAGTACAGCACTCCTCCTGGATTAAAGTGCAGGTTCCTCCTTTTGCCGCTAGGGTGAAATCGAGGGCCATATGGTTTTGGAGTACTACAGCTCTCATAGCAGTCAGTTCATCAGTTACTAATTCTAGGGCAGAAAAATGTAGCATTACTCAAGATTTCGAGCAGTTTAGATAACTTTCTCAGTTCCCAAATTGATTTCACTGCTCTGTATGACGGGATTATACCAGCCCATGATATTACATCATCACCCAAGTCCATATGGGACAGTCCTTTGGTACTAGCATGAGCCAGGTCATGATGATAGATCCATGAAGCATCAACTTTACCTACCAGACTGGCAGGCTTCTTGACTTCCCGAACGTTCCGAATTTTTCCCTACATGTTGGATAGCTGGAACTAGGTACCTCAGGGAACAACTGCCAGACCAGTTTGCTGGTAGCCATTTATATGCTTTTCTTCCACACACAAAATAACAGTTCTCTACTTTGATGGTGATATTGATAGGTTTAAAGCGATTCTCAGCATTCTGCCACCCTTCAAATATTTTCCAGTAGACAGTTTCTATTTTCTGGGAAAAGTTAGCTATAGAGTTTTTCACAATTCTTGATATAGGTGAGAAATCAGTTACACAACCCCATGCAGTGCAGTTTTATACCACCGTTTTGTTGCAATGGCTCCACCCTACTCTGATTTTATCCAGTTTCTGGAAACACACAGTTCCATTTTGTTGGACAGACAACTGTAATGCTACTTTGTGTTTTGAAATGACTCTTGATGTGTCATAGATCAGATTCGTCCATGTCTCTTTAATCCCTAAAGGAACTATATTTAGCATCAATCCCCCATGAACCGTAGGAATGGCAGTGCAGATCCAGCAATTGGAAACATTAAGGGATGATGCATACGTATATCTTATGGCTTGGTAGGTATTGAATGCTGGATGCCATGCAGTTCTTTTGGCACAAGGTATTACTGTAGCCGAAAATAGGAATGGCCACAGTAAAAATCTAAGAACAACAAAAATAACCACCAAGATTGTTGCACAGTACCACAGTGGAAATGGTGGTCTCGGTGGTACGGTATGAGAATGGAGAAGTGTTCCGATTGAAGAAATGTCAGACATTGTTAGGTGCAGGAACAGTATGGCTTTGAGTACGAGAAGTGATAGGTGGAGATTCTGGAGCCATGAAAGGTAGAGGTGTTTGATCTTCGGAAGGGACGACTTTCTTAACGTGTGATATATGAATCCAGGTTGGTGAGCCTTGTAATTGTACTGCTGAAGAGGTTGTCAATAGAACCAGGTAAGGCCCTTTCCAACGAGGTTGCAGTGCTGTTTTTCTGGAAAAAGACTTGACGTACACCCAGTCGCCTGGTTGTAGTTTGGAAGACGTAAAAGGATCAGGGTTATGTTGTGCAGCTGCTACTTGGCGATGATAACACTGTAAGAAAGAAACAAGAGAAGTGCAGTATACAATAACATCATGATCAAAGGCATCATACTCAGAAAAGGGTGGTGGTGGAGTCATGGGCATTCGCATAGGTCAGCCCATTAGAATTTCATGAGGAGAAAGACCTTTAGTAGGATGTACTTGTGCTCTCATAGAGAGCAAAGCTAGTGGTAAGGCCTGTACCCACGTGAGGCCTGTTTCAGTAGTACTTTTTGCTAGTCTAGTTTTCAATGTTTGATTCATGCGTTCTGTAATTCCAGATGCCTGCGGTCTATATGGACAGTGAAAATTTAGAGTGATGCCCAACATAGTACACAATGAGTCAATTAACTGAGCTGTAAAATGTGTTCCATGGTCTGAATATTTATAACAAGGAACACCAAATCGAGGTATAAAGTCATAACAAAGTTTCTTAGCAACTGAGATAGCATCATTTTTCGCACAAGGGTATGCTTCTAACCATCCAGAAAAAACATCAACAACAGTTAAAACATATTTAAAACATGCACAAAGTGGTAATTCAATAAAATCCCATTGCAAAGCACAAAATGGTCCCAATGGTTTTGGTAAGGGTTGTACAGTAGCCATTGTGTCTTTGGAAATATTGTACTGTAAACAAATAGAGCATTTGCTCACAAAGTGCTGTACAGAAACAGAAAGCTTTGGGGCATACCAATCCTTTTGGATTTGTTTTATTAAAGCTTGTACTCCAACATGGGCTGGCAAATGATTAGCTTTAATGAGGAAATTTAGCATGGATAGGGGGCAGACCAATCTGCCATCTGGATGTTGCCAAATCAAATCAGATTGTTGAAAACAATTTTGAGCCAGCCATGTTTTTCTTTCTGATTCTGAGACTTCATTCTGTAAAGCTTTTAGTACTGTATCATCAAAAGTTTTCAGAGGTTGTAATGGCTGCAAAAGGTGACCCTGAACAGTTTGTGACAAAGCAGCCTGTTTAGCAGCCCAGTCAGCAAAATTATTGCCTTTACTCTCGAAAGTGTCATTGGATTGATGGGCTGCACATTTAACAACAGCAATTTCAGAAGGTAACAATAAGTCTTGTAGTAAATTATTGATATAAAAATGTTTTTTAACAGGTGTTCCAGAAGATGTTAAGAACCCTCGTTCTTTCCATAGTATACCAAAATCATGAACAACACCATGGGCATAACGTGAATCAGTATAAATAGTAACAGACTTGTCTTTAGCTAGTTTACATGCATGTGATAATGCCACTAATTCCGCGGCCTGAACGGAGGCGCCAGTTGGTAATTGTGCTGATTGCAATACTTCAGTCGGTGTGCAGACTGACCAAGCAGCTTGGAATTTTCCAGAGTTTGTTCTTAAACAGGATCCATCAATGAAAAGAACTAAATCAGGATTTTGCAAAGGAGTATCAAATAAATTCAACCTAGGAGAAAGAACAGAGTTAACTACTAACACACAATCATGTGGTTCACCCTCGTCTGAGGTTGGTATTAAAGAGGCAGGGTTTAGTGGTGGGCAGCATTTAATTTGTAAGGCAGGATTTCCCATTAAACTTATTTCGTACTTAGTAAGACGTACATTTGAAAGATATTGTGTTTTAGTTTTCAAAAGTAAGGCTTGAACAGCATGAGCGACTGCTAGTACAGTGTCATGTCCCTGGATTAGTGGAGCTGCCATATCTACCAAGACGGCAGCAGCAGCCACAGCCCGTAAGCAAGCTGGATAACCAGAAGCAACCGGATCCAATTGAGTGCTATAGTAAGCAATTGGTCGGTATCCTCCAGTGCATTGCTGGGTTAAGAGACCCAGAGCAGTCTTATTTTGTTCGCAACAAAAGAAAATGAAAGGTTTAGAATAGTCTGGTAACCCTAAGGCAGGAAGATCTACCAGGGCTGTTTTAATTGCCTGAAAAGCCTCATCATGCTGTGACGTCCAGGGTAGAGGGTCTGTAATGTCCTTTTTCAAGAATTGCAAAAGAGGGGCGGTAATTTCTGAAAAATTAGACACCCACTGTCTGCAGTATCCTATTAGACCAAGGAACCCTCTAAGTTGCCTCTGGGTTACAGGATGAGGTGCAGTTTGAATAGAACTGATACGGTTTGGGAGTATCCGACGAGAACCCATTTCAATTATGTGTCCTAAATACTGTACTTTATCTTGACAATATTGTAATTTTTATTTATTTACTTTAAATCCACGTGCGGCTAGAAATTTTAACACTAAAAGAGAATCTTCCTTACAGGCGTTACTGTCTGGGGAGGCTATAAGGATATCGTCCACATATTGGACTAGTACTGAACGTGACGGCAGCTGTAAATCTTGTAACTGCCTACGCATTTCCCTTGAAAATAAAGTCGGAGATTCTACATACCCCTGGGGCAATTGGGTCCAAGTATACTATTGCCCTTTGTAGGTAAAAGCAAACAAATATTGACTATCAGAATGTACTGGGATAGAGAAAAAGGCTGATGAAATATCTATTACTGTAAAACATTTAGCTGTAGGTGGGATACAACTTAAAATAGTGGCAGGGTTTGGCACAATTGGAAAGACAGGCATAACTGCTTTGTTAACTTCCTGTAGATCTTGCACAAGTCTGTAAGCTTGTTTGCCAGGTTTCTTTACTGGCAATATTGGAGTGTTACACGGGCTTGTGGTGGGTACTATTATTCCTTGCTGTGCTAGTGCAGAAATAACAGGGGTTGTAACAGAAATAGCCTCAGCTGTCAGAGAGTACTGTGGTACTCGCAGCAATTTTGCTCCAGGTTTTAGAGTTATTTTTACAGGGATAGCTGAAGTCAAAAATCCTACATCATTATCATGAGTTGTCCACAAGCAAGAGGGCAGGGAGTGTAAATCTTCATTTCTGTTAGAATCTTTCTGAATACACATTGATTGCAATGTGATAGTATCATCCAAGGCTGCTAAAGTGGTGTCCTGTTGGTCTGAAGGTACTTGGAGATAGACTCCATCAGCTGTGCAAAAGATAGTGGCCCCCATTTTGCACAATAAGTCTCGTCCTTTATTTTATTTTATTTATTTTACATTTGTTGACCGGGCTAGTCTAGCTGGATCAAAGTCCATTTTCAGTAGAGGCCCGGGGAGAAAAGTTCCACAGATAAAAGCAAGGTAATTGAAAAACAAGTACAATACATTTATGAGACAGGCAATGAGCAAAATACAATGATATTAGTACAGGTATGTTTATACAAATCTAAGAAAAAAACAAATAATACCAACTATGTAATAAGTACGGCATTGAATACTTTCAGTAGGGAGGGAGGGAGTATTATGTAGTTCAAATGTAATGGATACTTATAAAAACATTAATTGTAAAAATTTTTTTTTTTTTTTTTTTTTCATATTTGAGAATGGTAGTAACAATGTAATCATTAAGTCATTTGTGATCAGAGAGAAACATTGCAGAGTTGATTAAAGAAATATGAAAGTAGAAAGATGAAAGCAGGTTAGTCTGGATTGGTGCAAGAGCATAGCCAGAAATTGTTTAGATGTAAAAGAAGTTGTTTTTTAAAGAGAGGAAGAGTGGGTAGAGAGGAGATGTGTGTGGGGAGGTTATTCCATATTTTACCAACTGAGTTTGAGAAAAGGCAGTTTCCTGCAGAATTTGTAATTCTAGTAGTGTTGACTTGTAGCTGGAGGAGCGTAGTTGTTTCAGGTTGTTGTAAGGAGTCAAGAGGTTGCTAAGAGCTGGTGTTTTGATGGTTGATAAAGAATTTTATGTGCTATTAAAAGTTGTTGATAGATAAGCTTGTTAGGAAGTTCCAACCAGTGTAATACTTTTAGGTTTAGACAGTGGTGGGTTCTATACTTAGATGCTGTGGCAAATCGAGCTATATTGTGGTAAGATGTAGTTAGTTTCCTAAGGTTACCTTTAGAGAGATTAGTGTAAATAGGGGAAGCATACAGAAGGGTAGAGATAAGATGGGATTGTGCTAAGGTGGTCTGTGCTTTGGGTGTAAGGAAGGGTTTGATTCTATACAGTGAGCCAATCTTTTTATTCACTGCTTTTATTGTGTTATTGATGTGATAATCAAAGTTAAGATTATTATTAATAGTAACACCTAGCAGTTTTGTAGTAGAGTCAGGGGAAATGTGGGAATTATCACTTGCAGTAATAGTGAAGTTTAGTTGAGTAGATTTGTGGGTAGGTGAGAATAGTAATAGTTTAGTTTTTTTGGGGTTCAGGAGAAGACATCTTTTTGAGAACCATTGTTCAACGGTTGAAAAGGTTGATTGGGTCAGAGACTGGAGTTCTATTTGAGAGGAAGCCGTACAAATTATGGTAGAATCGTCTGCATATTGTATGCAGGTAGTGTTTTGGATAGATGATTGGAGATCATTAATAAAGATAGAAAATAAAAGTGGGCCTAGTATAGATCCTTGGGGTACTCCTAGAGAGATAGGTAGTAAAGTGGATAGAGAATTTTTCCAGAGTACTGCTTGTTGCCGGTTTTCAAGATAGGATGAAAACCAGGTTATGGAAGAGTAATCCAGGGCAAGGGATTTAAGTATGTGTAGAAGAAGTGTATGGTTTACCATATCGAAGGCTTTTGATAGGTCTAGGAAAAGAGAAGAGGTTAGTTTGTTGTTGTTACGGTTACAGTTGATAGTGTTGGTAAAAGAAAGTAGAGCTGTGGTAGTACTGTGTGAGGGTCTGAATCCATGTTGAGTGTTAGCTAGTAGGTTGTTATGGAGGAGATGGTTGAGTAGTTGTTTGTGTATACATTTTTCCATGATTTTGGCTAGAGGAGATAATAGTGCAATGGGGCGAAAGTTAGAAAGGTCAGTAGATTTACCTCCTTTGTGTAAGGGTATGATGTATGATATTTTCCAAATTGCTGGGAAAGTACTTTCTTTTATGGATCTGTTTATTAGGATAGAGACAGGGTAGGCAATAGGTTTAGCTGCTATTTGCAGGAATTCAGCAGGAAGCTTATCTGCTGAGGGGGTAGTGGGTTTCAGTTTTTGTAAAAGTGATTGTATATAGGAAGTGGATATGGGTTGAAGTTGAAGGGGAGGGAGAGAGTCGTCGATCCTACTTAAGAGCAGCTGAGAAATGTCAGGAGATAGGTGGTTAGCTAGACTCTGTATGGAAGTGGTAAAGAAAGTATTGAAGTTGTTGGCTATTAAAGAGGGATCATCATGGTCTGAATCCTGTGGGTTGGGTGTAACTGTTTTGCCTGGGGTAAGTAGATTGTTAATAGTAGACCAGAACTTTTTTGGTTCTTTTTTAGTGGATTGCTGAAGTTTACAGTAATAATTCTTTTTATCTGAAAGGATGGCACTTTTGGTACTGTTTCTAAGCTCTCTAAAGGTTTGATGATCTGTTGGGTTTCTAGAGGAACGCCATTTGCTCCAAGATTTATTTCTGAGTATTATTTTATGCTTAGTATTAGAGGTTAGCCAGGGTGCTGTTTTAGTTTTTATTCTAATGGTGCGACTTGGGGCATGTTGGTTTAGGATTGCAAGGAATGCTGAGTTGAAGTGCTCAACAGCCTTATCGAGTGTGAGGTGTTTTAGAGGGGTCCAGTTGTATTGTAAAAGTTCTGTTTGAAATAGCTCGGGATTAAATTGTTTTTTGGAGTATAGTGTTTTGTGAGAGGTAGGTAAGTTTAGGTTAGTTTTAGCTCTAATGATGTAGGTGAGGGAGTGATCACTTAGGTCATCTGGAAGGATGCCAGTTTGGTAGGTTTGCAGGGGGGAGTTAGTAAGGATCCAGTCTAGGGTGGTTTCTTTGTTGCTTTTTTTATTGATTCTAGTGGGACTATTAATGAGTTGTTTGAAACCATGAAGGTTTATATGAGAAGTAGGGTTAGTATTGTTACATGGTTTCCAATCAATGTTAAAGTCCCCAAGGAATAGTGTTTCTTGAGGGAGTTTATCAGAGAGTTGTTCAAGAATTTGTTCTAAGGTGGGGATATTATTTCCAGGGGGAAGATAAGCACAGATGATGTTTATTGCTTTAGAAGTGTTGATTTGTATTTTGGAGCAGATTATTTCGGCATTGTTGTCTTGGGTGAGGGTAAGGTCAAGAAGAGTAAGCTTTAGGTTTGTTTTATATATAATTGCTACTCCCCCACCCTTCCTGGTGGTGCGATCAAGTTTAACAATGTTATAACCAGGTGGGGTAATTTCAATGTCTTTGATTGAAGGCTTTAGCCAAGTTTCTGATAAGCATAAAATATCAAAGTTGTGTGTCTCTAGTAGGGCATGGAGCTGACTAGTTTTATTACAGATGCTACGTATATTGAGATGGGCCATGGATAGTAGGTTAGAGGGTTTAGAGGGTGAGTTAGAGAATGGTTTGGTATGGTTTCTTTGTGTTTTGGTTTTATTATCTTGTGGGCCTGGGTTGGGGTGTATGTCACCATCTTGTAGTAGATGGAGTAGTGTAAAATTTCGTTCTAGTCTGAGTATTTGGAAAGCATCAAGTATTTTCTTACTTTTAGATTTTAGTAGTTTGCAGTGTATTAGTCTGTGGTATTTGGCAAGAAGGTAGATGGATTGTGAGGAGGTATGTAAGAAGGAGGGGGATGGAGATGTTGCTGGTGTGCAGGTGTGTTTCGACGGAAGTGAGAGAGAAACAGTTAGGGAGTGTTCATATGAGGTTAGGAAGTAAGTAACAATAAGGGAGGAAAATAGTAAAAAGGAGATAGGTATTTTCAGTTTTGACTGGAGGATACTTGTAGTCATGGTAATGTAGTTGGAGGTTTGTTGAGAAGATGGATGTAGTGAAATGGTGTGTTGTAAGGTTAGAGTACTTTGGGAGGGAAGGACAAATGATAAGGACTGTGATGTATTAGGTGTGTTAGTAAGAGAGGGGTGGGGCTAGTTATTGTAAGTAAGTGGGTGTATCTAGGTACAGGAGTACTGCCCAGTCTGGGTAGCTTTGAATATGATTGGGGAGAAGATCAAAGGGGCATGACTATAGGTAAGATAAATGTAGGACCCCTGGGGGTGGGTGGGAATTGGGGGTAGGGAGGGGAGCGGAGTGAGCCCGCAGGGCGAACGGAGCGGGAAGAGCCAAAGAAGAGAGGTTGAGGGAAAACAATCAGTGGAGTGCTTATAGAAAAGGTAAGTAATCCAAGGGGATGGAAGAATGCTTGGTGTATAAGGACTAAGTGAGGTAGGCTGAAAATATCAGAGACAGGAGCTGAGAGGAGATTGTACAAAGGTTAACAGATAGTAGGACACGTAGGAATTATTAGGTAGAAAGAGGTTTGCAGGGATAAGCAATACTAGGAGTAGGGAGCCACCTAGTGGCCTCAGCAAGTAGTTGCTATGAGGACTCCTTACAAGGCTTGTGGCTAGGAAGTGGGGCAGGTAGCTAGAGATACTAATGGGTGTTGGTGGTCAAGTGGATGGGAGAAGCTAAGGTAGGCTGCTAGCTGATCTTGCTTTGAGAATAACAATTCTGCAGGAAGTGAGAAGCTTACAATAGTGTTATGAAAACCTGGAAGAGTTATAGGACGTACTTTCTTGTGTCCTTTCAGGAGGAGGCTATCCAAAATTGTAAGCTTTGGTCCCTAGGTAGGGTAGGCGACAGGAGTCTTAGGTAGGGTACACTTTCCCAGACCTACTGGTGGTCAGAAAGTAATAGAGTTTCTTGTGTCCTTTCAGGAGGAGGCTATCCAAAATTGTAAGCTTTGGTCCCTAGGTAGGGTAGGCGACAGGAGTCTTAGATAGGGTACACTTTCCCAGACCTACTGGTGGTCAGAAAGTAATAGAGTTTCTTGTGTCCTTTCAGGAGGAGGCTATCCAAAATTGTAAGCTTTGGTCCCTAGGTAGGGTAGGCGACAGGAGTCTTAGGTAGGGTACACTTTCCCAGACCTACTGGTGGTCAGAAAGTAATAGAGTTTCTTGTGTCCTTTCAGGAGGAGGCTATCCAAAATTGTAAGCGTTGGTCCCTAGGTAGGGTAGGCGACAGGAGTCTTAGGTAGGGTACACTTTCCCAGACCTACTGGTGGTCAGAAAGTAATAGAGTTTCTTGTGTCCTTTCAGGAGGAGGCTATCCAAAATTGTAAGCTTTGGTCCCTAGGTAGGGTAGGCGACAGGAGTCTTAGGTAGGGTACACTTTCCCAGACCTACTGGTGGTCAGAAAGTAATAGAGTTTCTTGTGTCCTTTCAGCAGGAGGCTATCCAAAATTGTAAGCTTTGGTCCCTAGGTAGGGTAGGCGACAGGAGTCTTAGGTAGGGTACACTTTCCCAGACCTACTGGTGGTCAGAAAGTAATAGAGTTTCTTGTGTCCTTTCAGGAGGAGGCTATCCAAAATTGTAAGCTTTGGTCCCTAGGTAGGGTAGGCGACAGGAGTCTTAGGTAGGGTACACTTTCCCAGACCTACTGGTGGTCAGAAAGTAATAGAGACTCTGATAGGTCTCCAAAGGCAAGTCCGCACAGCAGCCAGGGAAATCTAGGGAAAAGGATTTAAATAAATTTAAAGGCGCCAATGGTTTTACTAAAAAGGCATGATTATCCTGCAATGGTCCAAAAGTTATTGGGACCGGAACGGTTTCAGAGTACTCGATAGGTATACCGGAAACAACTACTCCTTTAGTCACTTTATTAGAAAGTGGAATATTTATGGCTGTTCTGCTAGTCAGCATAGATTTAGTTTTTTCCGGTATCAATCAAAAATGGATATGGTTTGTTTGTTTGTTTTTAACCAGTAACATAACATGTGGCCCGTCCTGATCCACAGGAAGGAAGGGGTACAACTGATGTTGTTTCTGCTCAGGGAACCTTCATTGTGGTTGTTGTTGAGGGTTTGGCATCCAGTTAGAATTCCATTGTTGTGGCACCTCAGTGTATGGTGCACTTTGCTCTGCCAAATATGGACACTCATTTTTCCAATGGCCTGTCTGGCCACAATTGAAACATTCATTCTGATTACTTGAATTCTGGGTTTGGGTGGGTTGTGTGCCTTGATAGTTTTGTTTATTGTGAGTAGCTGGACTGTGACCTCTACCCCTCCCCCATCCCCACCCTCTACCTCGATGACTGGGTTGGCCCAGAGCATTACACATTTGAATTTGTGCTTGTACTAATTTTTCATGTAAATCCTTCTTTTCTTTAGCCAAATGGTCAGATAGGTATTGTACTTGCTGGACTAACTCATGCAGGCCCAGACTGGGCCAATTCAAACATACTTCTTTTAATTTATCTCTCACTTGAGGGCGTAACCCATTCACAAAAGCAGCTGGCAGCCCGCTCTGTGCTGGCCCTTCGGTGGGCTCTGGGTATCCAGAATATGCCTCAAAGGCATCAGTAAGTCGTTGTAAATATTCATCTATAGGTTCATCTTCTCTTTGTAAGACTGATTTAATGTTAGACCAATTTGGGGTAGGTGGTACTATAACAATAATGGCATCAACAATTTGTTGTCTAACCGCTTCAAAACCATTTTCCCCTTGTGTGTTATGTCTTGGTATTGGGGTGGGGACATTAACATGATCCCATATACGTTTCATGAGATCAGCTGGAACAGCGTATTGGAGGACAGCTTTAACTTCTACTATAGTAGGATTTTGTAAACATATGTGTCCTGCTAATATGAGTTGAAACTTTGCTGGGTTATTATGAATGGGTGGAAGTGATTTGGTAATAGCTTGAAAATCAACTGCCGACCACACCCCAGGTACGATGAAAGTAGCCGGTTGTTCCGCATCTCTCGCATGTGCTGGATTTGGAACCTCCCTCAGTGGAAATACTCCTGCTTCATCTGACGAGCTTGTGCTCGAATCAGAAGTGAAGCTTTGATGAGATTTAACTGGATTAATGTAATCATCCTTATCCTTAATTACAATTGGGCATTGCTTATAATATTTACCCTTGTGTGAATAAACCATTTTCCTATTTTGAGGTATTTTTGGCTGACTGGACCTAGGGTCAAAAAGCATTTGCACTTTTCTTTTGTGCTGTTTCTTAATCTTAGAGCGGGTCACTCTAGGGAATGATTTGCCTGTATCTATTTGGTGGGGTTGATCTATAGTCAGGCGACTAGGCTGGCCTCCTATCACCTGATCTTCCCATCTGGGGCCTTGATGTGCTCTTCCATCCGCCGGCCTTCACTCGGTAATGTAGAACTAACAGTTCCATCCTGTAGTTGTGAAGGTTGATGTTGCGGTGGAGGAGCCGTAGGGGGTGGGGGGAACCATGGATTATCATCTTCAGATGATTCTGGTATCTGTAGTTTATTTAATTCTTGTACTGGATATAATCCCTTAAAGAGTGGGTCTTTTAAATGTTTACCATTAGCTATGTCTAGATTCTTAGTAGTTTGTTGCAGTTCCTTTATCTGCTCTTTTAACTTTTGTTGACTATCCTTAAGACTATTAACGACCGAATCGTTTTCTCGTTCTTTTGCCTCACACATCCAATCATTAAAAGCTGCCCAGCACAACCCTGGTATTTTCCTTTCTTTTTTTAATTTTTTTTGTAAATTAGTTAGAACATCTTTATTAAAACTACCATTTTCCGGAAAAGCAAGATCGCCGTCATCTTTAGTAAGGGCGATCCACTGATCTAAAAACATACAACTACCCCGGGACACCCGATAAAACATATAACCAGCTGGTGTACTTTTATCTGGCTCATTTATTTTTCCCGCACTCACTCCCATTTTCACTCAGTACCCCACTATCACTCGAATAGCTATACTTGTTTACCACAAGTTTAGCTAAGGCGTTATGAAAATGTCTTGTTACCCCACTCTCATACAAGATGCTATACCTGTTTAACACAGGTATAACTAAGGCATTATAAAAATGTCTTATTACCCCACTCTCATACAAGAAGCTATACCTCTTTGACACAGGTCTAGTTAAGACATTATAAAAACGTCTGTTTCCCCACTCTCATTCCTCCTTTCATATGTATGATGCCAGTTTATTCTCCGGATTAACCCCACTCTCATATTACGTATTCAAAGCAGAAAAGAAATGCATGCCACTTACCTTAAAATGACTGAAGGAGAGAAATCATAACTTTGTCAGAAAAAAAAAAAAATTTGTTCATAAAACTTTAGAAGGCAGACAGGGACAGAAAAATGAAAGAAATACCACAGAAACAGAAAAATCTGTTGTGGGCCCTTTTAGCAGTATTTCGTTCAGTTCTCAAACTGCTGCAGCTTGCTCTTAATTCAGATCCGAGTAAATGGCACCAATTGTAAAATTTCACAGTACATTAAAAATGAAGACAGATACATTTCTTTCTCTCTTTCAGTGGCTTTTATTAACTACAGTACACACGTGCGGGAGCCTCGTGGAAAGTACCAGGGAGACTCCCAGAACAAAGAAATAAACAAGCTTATATACTGGTGATATTGCTGACAGTACAAAAATATAAGACTGGACCAATTAGATTATTACACAGGGCAATTAACCAATCAAAGGTTTACCCGTAAACATAAGACAATTCACATCATCATATCTCTAGGCAAAAGGGAAAATTGGATATACTTCCATAAAAGGCACATTTCCTGCCTTCAGACAAAATCTAGCTTGTTCAGTATTTTTCCGTTGTTCACAGTTCAGAGTTAACAGTACCCAGTACATCTCAGTTTATACAAACTGTCACATACTCAATTCCCTTGAAACACATGCTTTGGCTGTTCATATTATACAATAGTATCCCACATTCATGGATAAAAGAGTGCTTACAATGTATAAGATACACCCTACACTGATTGACTGCATTACAGTAACCATGAAACAGTGGCATACCACATTGCAATTAATCCATGATAAATGACAGATTATTATCCCACCATTGCTATTCTGCCTTGCCATTAATCAATTAAACTGTTTACTTAGCATTTTAAGCCATGGCTACAATTTGGCTTCTAGAAAACAACAAAGTCTAATGACTTCTCATCTTCTCTCTGTTGATGATTTAAAACTGTATAGCTCATCAGATGAGGAATTGAAAGCACAGCTGCAGGTTGCCAAAATTTTTTCATATGATATTGGAATGTCATTTGGTGTTGATAAATGTACAAAAGCAACCTTTAGAAAAGGAAAACTGCAGCACCAGGAAAACATCAGTTTGGGACAAGAATGTGTTATAAAAGAACTTGAGCAAGAGGGAGTGTATAAATACTTGGGAATTGATGAAGGATCAGCAATAAAACATGAACAAATGTGAATAAAGCTCAGTAAGGAATACTTTAGAAGATTTTAAATTAACCCTGAAAACAGCATTGACATCTAGGACCAAGATCCAAGCCATAAATCAATTTGCTCTTCCTGTCCTAACTTATATTTTTGGAGTGATTGACTGGCCCCAAAAACTGTTGGATAGATTGGATAATAAAACAAGAAGGATGCTTTATGCTCACCAAATGATTTATAAAAATCAATGTATACCAAGATTATGTATTCCCCGTTCAGAAGGAGGGATGGGCCTCCTTGAAACTGATTACATGTATAGATCTGCAATCGTGGGACTCCACACATATCTACTGACCTCACAAGATCCAAATATAGTGAAAGTTTTGAAAACATGAGGAGAATAAATCTAAGATGACATCTTTGCTTAACTTAGCAGAAGCATATCAACATCAAGCAGGAATGGAAATCAAACCAGAAGTGGATAAAAACCAGGCAGCAACTGAATGTGCCAAAAAAGAAAAGAAAGAATATAAGGTAAAGGACCAGATGAGAAGGAAGAAATGTGGAGAAAACATAAATATAATTGCAAGTAGAGAAAGCTTCTGGAAGAGCCTCATGTTGATCAAGAATGAACGCAGGAATGGTTAATTCACATCAAGAAATGAAAGGTTAATATTGGCAGCTTTTTTACCAAGTCCATTGAACACGTGGGAGAAACAGACATATGTAGGTTTTGTAAAACCGAATTGGAAACAGTCACACACCTTGTTGCTGGTTGCGACGCACTAATGGCAGAGGGACTGTATACTGAAAGGCATAATAATGTGGTGAGACTTACACTGGAGAGTGTGTAATCATTATGGTATCGAAGTGGCTGAAAAACACTGGAATCATGAGCCACAAAGAATCATAGGAAATGATTAAGTTTATATCATATGGGATCACCCAATACCAATAGTTCAAAAGATAGATGCTAGAAAACCAGATATAGTGGTCCAGGAAAAGAAGACAAAAGTAGCATTGATTATTGAAATTGCCACACCTAGTGACTACAGTATCTTGTGTACAGAGAGACATAAAGTCATAAAATACTTTGATCTGCAGGCAGAAATGAAAGCCATGTGGAAGAAAGATACCCAGACAGTTTCAATAGTAGTAGGAGCAACTGATCTTATAAAAAAGAATTTACAATCATATTTAGATATGTTACCAATTTATATAACACCATATGAATTGCAGAAGGAGTCATTACTGGGCACATTGAGGGTGCTGCGAAGAGCACTTTTGGCTAACATCAAACAGTGAAACAATACTAATTTCATGAACTTTAATTGTACTTTGACTTAGGAATGGGGTCCATTCCTGTCATGGCATTAGAAACCCAAAAGACTTGGAGAAATTAAAAAGACAGATTCCCTTTGCTTTACAATGAAACCAGCACTGCTACTTTCAGTCATTTGTTGCCTACCAGGTTCCAATGCACGTGATAAAACAGTTTAGCAAAACTAGTATTGCTTTCATAAGTTCTTGAAAGAACATATTTGTTACACAGTATAAGTCCAGTCTCCTGCTTTTTAACTCTAGTGTTTATTGCACTTTGATAAGTTTAGAGCCATTTCATCTGCTAGCCATTGCTCTTCCTTCAACATAACAACTTGTATTAGCCATTTCAGTTTGCAGATTCTTTTTCTAAATCTCATTTGTATTCTCTGCTGTTTTTCTTTAGTTTTGATTGCTGGTAAATACTTCTGACTCACTGTATCTGAACTATATATTTATAAAACAATTCAAACAATTCACATAATTAATCCAGCAAAACTATTTCTTTTTTTTCCTGTTTCTTCCTAGCAATTTCTTAATTCCCTTTTACAAATCTTTTGTCTCGAACTTGCTATCTGCTTCTAATTTTATTTTTTGTCTTATTTACTTATTTTTATGTTTATCAATGTTATTAAAATTCTTGATAAGACTCTTGCTCTTACTCAGTGTATTACTAGCCATCTAGGCCAGTGATCTCCAACCTTTTTTGACCCGCGGATCAGTTTCATGTAAGACAATTTTTCACAGACCGGCCATAGCACACGCATATTAAGCAAGCAATAATGCCCGAAAGGGTGTGTGTTAATGTGTAATTAACACTGGCATTGGGCCTCTACACCCCTGGAAGGGTATTAATTACATATTAACACATACCCTGGAGGGCATTATTATTTTTAGACAGGAGACTGGTCTGTCTGTAAAATTGTTGTGTTGTAGTTACTTATTTTTTTTTAAGTACTATATTATTTTTTTTACATATTTTTGATGTAAAATAGTTCCTGCTCCTAATGTTTCAAACTTGCTGTAGTATGTGTTAATGGTGTTGGAAGAAGCATTTTACATCCAAAATATAGCACTTAAAAATATCCAGAGATTTAGTTTATTATTTGTTCCCTTACTCTTAAAATGTTTAGTTTGTGCCAGTCATCGGAGACTGAAGTTACTAAATAATGACACATATGTATTTGAGTTTCAGAGTATTATTTTCTTCAGAAAATTCCTATTAACACAAATCCTCTTAGTTAAGCAAGTTTGTAATAAGAAACAGTAATTAAAATCTGTTCCTATTTTTGAACCTTTGTTCCCCTCTTTATTTTAGGGTTTATCCACATTTCTTCAGCTGAAAGGTCCTGACGTATGCAAACCTCTTTACTGTCACTCTCCAGGGGCAGCCCATGCTATTGGACTACTGGACTGCAGCCCCCTTAGCTGTAAAATAAAGAAAATAAAAGAAAAAGAAGAAAATAAAAGAAAAAGAAAAGATTAAAAAATTTAAAAAATCGCGGCCTTTGCGCATACGCACTAGTCCAGACTGCTGCTGAGACAGTCTGGAGCATGGAGCATGCGCAGACTGTCTCAGCAGCAGTCCGGACTGGGAAACATGTCAGAACAGAGCTCCCAAAAGTCTCTGCAGTTTTAACTGCATAGACTGTCGCTGGGAACAGGTCGGACCCGGACTGCAACGTCGGCAGGCAGGCTGGAGATCTTGCGGGGATGTAATGGTAAGGAGTCTCGTCGGGGATCTCACAGGGATGTGCTCGAATGCGCCAGCTATGGGATGTATGTAATGGCCCCAGCTATATGGATCGCGGACAGGGGAAGGGATCTACATCACACTATGGGTGTGTGGAAGGGATCTACATCGCACTATGGAAGGTAAGAGGAACAAAGGGTGTGTGTGTGTGTGTGTGTGTGTGTGTGTGTGTAAATACCCCAGCTGTTAGGTGGCTAGAACAAACTTATGGTGGTGTGGTAGGGAATACCTCAGGCTTGAACCCTGTACCTTGTATGCAGGTGTTAAGGACCTGAATTCCCTACCTACCACCATAATATCTGTGGTTTCTAAATGTTGCAATGCTTGATATTTGATGGTGCAGTGGTAGCATTGTTGCCTCACAGCTGCAGGTTCTCAGGTTTGATTCTTTGCTGGGGTGCCTTCTGTGTGGGGTCTGCATCTTCTCCCTGTGTTTGTGTGGGTTTGCTTTTGTGTCCTCCCATGTTACAAAGACATGTCTGCATTATTTCTTCCTGTGTCTCTGCTGAAAATAGTTTTTTGTTCCAAGTCAGACTGTCCTGATTAACAAATGTTAAATAAAATTGACAGGCATTTGAATTTCAGACTTCAGGTTTCTGAATGTTTAATTCCTTACATATTTGATGGTGCAGTGGTAGCATTGTTGCCTCACAGCTATAGGTTTTCTGGTTTGAATCTTGGCTGGGGTGCCTTCTGTGTGGAGTCTGCATCTCATCCCTGTGTTTGTGTGGATTTGCTCTGGTGTCCTGCCATTTTACAAAGACGTGTCTGCAGTATTTCTCCCTGGGCCTCTGCTGAAAATTGTTTTTGTTCCGTCAGAAGTAAAATTGACAGGCATTTGAATTTCAGACTTCATATTCTTCAGAAAATACATAGTAACACAACATTTTATTCTAGCAATTTTCTAAGTTTATAAGATGAATATTTGAAATTTGTCCTTATTTTTGGGACTGTAGTACCCCATTATTGGCTTTGTCCAGGTTTTTTGTACTAAGGTTGACAGCTATGGCAAGAACTGAATTCACTGAATATGTTTGAGGGCTGTATTTCCTCATTACTGGGTTTGTCCAGGTGTTTTGTGCTAAGAGGTTGACAGCTATGATGAGAATTGAATTCATTAAATGATAGCCATTTAAGTTTCAGTCTTCCGCTCTTTCACAAAGCAGCTGATTTGGCGTAGTGGTATGTTGCTCTGACTGTTTTGCACAGGGACATTGGTAGTAAAATGTATGGTGGTAACACAGCATTTTTCTTTCGCAAAGCAGGTGATCTGGCATAGTGGTATGTTGTTCTGACTGTTTTGCACAGGGACATTGGTAGTAAAATGTATGGTGGTAACACAGCATTTTTCTTTCACAAAGCAGCTGATTTGGCATAGTGGTATGTTGCTCTGACTCTTTTGCACAGGGACCTTGGCAGTAAAATTGATGGTGGTAACACAGAATTTTATTCTAGCAACTTTCCAAGATTATACAAGTAATGTTTAATGTGTCCCTGTTTTTTTGGGATTTTACCCCCCCCCCCCCCCCAATAAATTTGGCTTTTTCCAGATTTCTTGTGTTGCGAAGTTGAGATGCAGTTGAGTATTGAATAGATTTTACAAGGAGCTGAGAGCTGCAGGGGAAGAGAAGTTTAGTGCTGCTTATGCTAAGTCAGCTTGCATTGCTAATAGCACAACAGGTTGTGTACTTGTTTTTGATGCAGAAGGTTGTTGGTTCTACTCCCACAAGGGGTGAATGCTGCTGTACTGAAAAAGTTAAGATACTAACTGTGAGCCTGTTATCTGTTTGCTATCCATTTCCTATTGCAATATTACTAGCTTATCATATTTAATGGAATATAGGCAATTTATTCTTCAGGGGCATCAGACACTTTATTTTTTGATGAAACCATGAAATACAAAGGTGTTTGCTAGCAGCAACCTCTTCATTAGTTACAGATTTATTTAATGTGAAATTATTTAGATGACTTTTTTACTTCTTCAGAGATTGTGCATATTTACTGATAATGGTAGACTGTAGAATTGTGCATATTTACTGATAATGGTGGACTGCAGAATTGTGCATATTTACTGATAATGGTGGACTGTAGAAGTTTGAGAAGACTTTTATGATGGAAATGTTCTGAACTGGGCAGTTTTGTCATTATGGGTGCATGCATTTTGTTTCATTGTTTACTGGAAAGATGTTCTGAATTGGGCAGTTCTGCCACTAGTAAAATGTATTTTTTCTTTGAATGTGGGTTTCAATGCTGTTTCAATGAATGTGAGTTTCAAGGGCAGAGAAGTTTTAATGCTAAGTTTGTTTAGCAGATGTCTTAGTGTTTGTGCTGTAAAATGCAAAATAAAACTTTCAAATGAAGTCCAAATCATCATAGAAGTAAATCAGTATGCACATTAGTGTTTATGGTAAATGGAGTGAAAAAGCCAAGTAATGGATCATTGGAATGGCTGCAGGGGGATGCTCCATTTGGCCATGATTTTGTGAGGGGGAAGGGCGGCAAACTTAAAGACAGCCCCAGCTGAACTATACCTCCCAACTGTCCAGATTTTCAAAGAATGAATAGATTTTTGCTTCTTAATTTTGGTTTGTTCCTCATAAAATTTGTGGTTTTCTGGCAAATCATTTAGGAATTAAGTCACTAAACAATGACACACTGAGTTTCAGACTTCATAACCTTCAGAAAAATGCATGCTAAAGTAAGACCTGCTCTATCAACTGTCTCAGTTTGTACAAGAGCAATTTTTAGTACTGTTTATATGTTCCCCCAATATATTTGGCCTTGTCCAGATTTATTGCATTAACAGGTTGAGAGGTACATGCAAATAAATTGCTTTATAGAATTAGGCATAGCCAAACCTCTCAAATGTCCCTGATTTTGGCTCAAAATGTTGCTCTTCCCCCCTAATAATCCCTCCGCAAAATAGCAATTTTGGAAGAAAGCATGGAGGGTTTACAATTAAGAAATAACTGTAATAATCAGAGTTATAGATTACTTTTATTTCAGAAATGCATGTAGATTCTTTTATTTTGTCAGCTGCTCAAGTTAGCAGTACTAATATTAAAGTGTCCCTTCTTTGACAGGTTCCCAGTTGTATTGTGTGGCTATTTTATATTTTTACATCACATTCTTGGTCCATTTTTCATAAAATTGTGGGTTTTTTTGGCAAAATTGTGGGGTTTTTTTGGCAAATTAGTGACAAATCATTAAAGACTGAAGTTAGAAAATAATGACAGACATTTGAGTTTCAGATTTCATACCAATCAAAAAATGCATACTAATGCAAGACCTCTTCTATTATCTTTCTAAGTTTATAAGAGCAATATTTAAAAATTGTCCTTATTTTTGGGCCTTTGTCCCACTTCTTTGTATGGCTTTGTGTTTATAAGAGCAATATTTACAAATTGTCCTTATTTTTGGGCCTTTGTCCCACTTCTTTGTATGGCTTTGTCCAGATTTCTTGCTCTGAGGTTGAGAGGTATGACAAATGTGTCAGGGCTATCACAGTCAGCCAGAGACATTTCAAATTGTGACATACTTCTTGCACCCCACTCCCCCATGTAGTGACTCTGGATGTGTTGAAGCAAGGCAAGGAGTAGTTATGCAGTGTAAATGTGCGGAGTATCCCCCCCATCCAAGGTAGACACAAGTACTAGAGTGGCTTTTCATCTGTCCTTGATTTTTGCAGAATGGTCTGGTTTCTGTCATATTTTTTGTACTGTTGATTTATGCTTATTACTCAAAGTGCCTGTTGCTCTGTGTTTAAGTAGCAATACTTTAATGACCATAAGGTAAGCTTGGCTGAGACTGTAAGATGCAAGTAACTTTAATAAGCATACTGTTAAAGAATTGCCAACATTGAAAGCCTTTCTGTTGTTGCCATGTAGAGAATACTTAGCTAGGTAATGTATAAGCCTTGGGTATTGAAATGCATATGACAGTATTTGTAATAAAGGACAGATTACATTATTTTAAGAAGCTCATTACACTTGGAGACTTCCAGTCATCTCTGCAGGCTTTACCCGTAAACTAAACAAAATGCCAATCGTGTGGTCCATAACCTGTACAGTAATCCTTTTAAGCAATGTGTCTTGAGCTTATTTCTTGTTTGCTTTTCATTTTTTACTTTGATCATGTTTTCCCCATGAAACAAGTAGATAGTTGTCAGGCAGCAGGTCCTTTTTTGGATAAGAAACATTTTTACAAATGGGGGCATCAGACATTTCTACTTTCAGCATTTTACTTGGTACTTTAATAAAGCTGAATATAAATTATAATTAGAACTGCAGTGCAAGAAGTGGTTTGAGTTGAGTGCTACTTGATTTTGACTGCATTCCATTAATGTATTTAAAAAATAATTTATTTTTTCATGCCTCACAACCTTTTTGTTTCCATCTGGATATTAAATATGCTGTCATGCAGCCAATGCATTGAAATATTTTTATTCTTCTACACTTCATTTTGTCTTGATTGGACTCTCATAATGATAGTTTGGCACCCAGGGCAGTGTATTTAGTTAGTTGTTGTGGTTTTGAGCATAGCTCCTCCCCTTTCTAGTTGACCACACCCCTTCCCATTGACCCCAACCATTCAGCTGTCTCCTGTAGCCCCCCTTTGATTTGAAGTCACCAGCCACCACTGTCACTCTCACCCACTTTCTCACACACACCACTGTTTCAAAAAATGTATGCTAACACAAATCCTAATAATCAAGTAAAATATGTTCCTATTTTGAGCCTTTGCCTCCCTCCCCCTGTTTCTTTTAGGTTTATCCAGATATCTTGAGCTAAGAGTCAATATAGCATACCTTTCAACTGTCAACATTTTTTCAGAATGTCCAGATTTTTGTCTCATAAGTTTGGTTCAATCCTCATAAAATGTGTAGTTTTCTGGCAAATGACTGGGGAATGAAGTGATTAAATAATGAAAGGCATTTGAGTTTCAGACTTCATATTGTTCAGGTAATATATGCTAATGGAAACCCTGTTGTTCTAGCAACTTTCTAGGTATATAACAGCAATATTTAAAATCTGTCCTTATTTTTGGCCATTTGTCCCCAGTTATTTGTGGCTGTGTCCAGTTTTCTTGTGCGGAGTGGTTGAGAGGTATAGTCGAGATGTACGCAGACCTCTTAACTGATGCTGCTGCTGTCAGGGATCACCATCACTCTTCACTCTCTGTCTCTCTTTTTACACACACACACACACACACACACACACACACACACACACACACACACACACACACACACACACACACACACACAAGTCTCTTCTGCTTTCACACACACATACACTCTGCTTTCATGCACGCATTCACTCACACACATAGACAGAAACATAAACACACTCATACACATACATACACATATACACTTTTTTTTCTGAACAGTCGAGTGCCTGACATAAAAAGTTTTTTATTCTTTCTGTGCAGCCTGACACCAAATGATCCATGGCCCAGTGGTTGATGACTGCTGATCTAGACACATACCTTACACTCATCAGTTTTCCTTTTTAATGTCTCTGATAATCTGTTAACATATAAATCTCTTAAATGTTGCTTATTAGCCTATTTATTAAAACCTTCACTTACTTTAGAGTGATCTTATTTTACTAAGGTAGTGTATTTTTTTTTCTTTTTGTGGTAATGCTTTGTTATTGTTTGCTGGCCTCATCATTTCTATTTTGGTCAAGTATTGGTTTAGACTTTTATGAGGTGAGACCTTATATTTTACCTCTATCAGATCTACATTAACAGTTAATTAATGTAACACATTTAGCAATCTGAGTTAGCCACTTTATTTCAAGTCCAAATATTCCAAGTTTTGAAGCTTGTTAGAGTCTGTGAATTGTGTTCTGCATTTATTCTTTTGTATGCATGACTATAATTAGGAAAGTGGTTGGTCCCACTAAAGGGGTTTAGGCACAGTTATCTGCCTTTGCATAACTGAGAGCAGGAATTTGTGTTAATGAAGTCTTTTGATTAGATTAATAAAATATTGTTCATTTTAGGGGAAGAAACCTATGAAGAGGTTTCCTGCAACAAAAGGAATATTGCTTATAATAGGGTCAATTGTATTTCGTATGACATGCTTATGCAAGGTGAAATTGATCATCTTGTTTACAAATTTTTATAGGTTGATCATTTTTGGTCCCCACTATTTTGGCATTCCAAAAATTCACAAGAATATTAGAGATCCCCCTTTGAGACCAATAGATGAAAGCTTGTAAAACTTTTTCCTTTGGCTAAGTAGATTGACCATAAATTAAAAGAGGTCACAAAGGGGCTTGATTATTCAGTTAAAGATTTTTGGGACTTTATGTCAAGGATTTCTAATCAATTTTATAACAAGCATTTTAATTTTGTAACAATAGACGTTAAAAACCTGTTCTCAGTTATACCCTACAAACAGGGTTTGGATTCTTTTTTGAATTTTTAATTAAGAATACTGAGTTAAGTGGATGTTAGATTAAAGTTATTGTCAATTTGATGGAGATAGTTTTGATTAATAATTTTATTTACTTTGAAAAACTTCTTTATAGACAAAAAGAAGGAGTTGCAATGGGCTTTTCTTGTGCCCCTGTATTTGCTAACATAGTGGCTATGTGGGAAAAACAATTTATTTTGAACTCAAGAGTTTTCTAAATGTTGATATTTTTATACTAGATACCTTGATGATATCTGTATTTTTTTAGTTAGACCAGCACACTAGGATTGACAATTTTAGTGCCACAAAATGTGTTGTCTATATTGCCCTTTGTCAGGTATGTCCATGTTTTTACACTGGTAAAATCAAATGGGCTTAAAAGGATAGGATACGCAAACACCTGTATTGTCTGGATAAAAAAGACATCCATAATGCTTTGGTGAAGTATATTTCTGAATTCACAGGACATTATTTTTTATTTCTTGATACAGATATGGTTCACCCTATTCCTTGGGGTGGAGCTGATGATCTTTCCCTGGAATATCGGGAACTATACTGGCAAATCAAAACCAACATGACTGTAAGCCCCGATTTAAATGACAAAATCTCCATTTCTTGTTATTGAAATTAAAAACATTAAGATTAGCATGAATTATGTATGCAAGTAACATTTTAGTATTTTTAAAGGGTTTCAATTGAACATTCTTGTATTTTTAGTACGTAATGAAGGAAGTGAATTATATAAGTGGATTGATTTTGTTTCCAGTTTATTCTGATGAAGTTTTGGATAGAAACGAAGTGCTAAAACAAATTGTTTATCTTGCATATCAGTTATTTTACAATGATATTTGTCTTTTCAATTTGACTTTGCATTACTCACTACTTGTTGGGTCTACCTGCGTTGAGTGAGAGTCTGTGGACATTCGAATTGTTTGGTTTGTATATGACTGTATGTGTTGATACTGGTGTTGTTTTGAAAGAGTGCATTGAGGGCTGGGGAAGTAATTTGTTATGAGTACATTGGGAGGTCTTTGGAGTTTAGGAAGGTTACATTTAAATGTTCAGCATATGTGGATCTATGTGTCTACTTTGAACTGTGTGTGATCGGTGTAGTGTGTGGCTACTAATGATAACCTGATTAACATTAGAATTGCTTTTATGTGAGAGCTTTGCATCCTGTAATATTGTGTAAGTACACCTCTCACATAGAACCAAAGACAGTTTGCAACAGAAAGTTCAGATCCATGAGAGAAACCAATCCAGAAGAGCAATGATCCATGCAAAAATGAAAACAAATCAGCATTTATTAAATGCAAGTAATAAAAACACTCCAAAAAGTAGAAATCATGTAAAAAGGAAATAGATTTAATTTGACAGAATTAAACTTCTTTGAATAGGTGCTACAATATATCTCCTAAAGATGGAATAATCATTAATAATTTTTAATTCTTGGTAGGGCTATTCCAAGAGGCAGGCACCACTTTGGAGTTTGTAATTTTTAGGTAGATCCTTGTGAATAGATTCCTGCTTCTTTGCAGCTTTCAGGTTGAGCTCACTCATTGCCTGGGATTGACCACAATCTATGAGTTTATCCTCTGAGTCTAATGCTTGACATAATGACATGCAACAGCTGGAGGTGTGCATACCACTGAGTGTGGAAATTGAAGAGATTTTAGGAATGTGCCAACCAAGGCATTTCAGAAGAGGAAACCCCAACATTTATCTAGCTGCAGCAGACTTCAGAGATTAACTAGTGTATTCCCTTAAGATAGTTAAACATTTTTGTTGCATTTCTCCTGACTATAATTTTCAAAAGTACAGGGTATTCAATTTATTTCTCTTCTTAGACCTAAACATGTTAACATGCTAAATTATTAGAGAAAAGTACATAAAGCAGACAATACATAAAACAATGAAGTCTGTGGTTATTTATCTAACATCAGTTTACTAGACAGCATTCTTAGTTCCATGACACAGAACAAAATAGCCATGACTATTACTCTGACGGTGCATGTTTGGTTAGAGGGTAGGATAGTGATGGAGCCAGGCAGGGAAGATGGAAGTGAGTGGCCAGTGGCCACCATGCCTTAGCAATCCTTCGGCGAGGGAGGCAGATAGCACTGCTGCTGTCCTGAAACCTTGCAGAGACTAGGTGCACTAGCAGCAGGAGATTTGGCAAGAACATGAATGTCAAGCAGTGTAACCTTCAGCTGGGATTAGGTATGTGCAGCACTGAATATGCATGGGGGATAGTATTAAATGTCAAACCTGCTAACTGCCACATGGATTGGGAAGTTAGGACACAAACTCCTGACAGCCGCTTGGGTGATTGCCATGGCCAGTTCTCTCCCTGCAGATGGAATGAACGAGGCAGTATGTCACAAAGAAGGCTGATAGCTGGCAAGTTGTGAGCTAAAAAGGAAAGGAAGAATATAAAACATATATTGAACACCAAATTACTCAGCTTTATAAAAGGTAGGCCTTCAAGGACCTCCTCAAGGTGATCACAGTAACACATTCAGTTTATGCACTCTGAGAACAAGTGTCAAGCTAGTACCACACAGTGGAAAAGACCACAGTGTAATGATTTCAGATCAAGATCACTTGAACTGCAACAGATATCATTCAATGATCAAGGATGACCAAAAATAGAAATAATAAAGTTAATTGTTCATCCCAAAGAGATACCTAGAAAATAGAGGTAAGGGAATACTTTTACTGGACCATATTACGTTTTACAATAAGGATATAAGAGCTTTTCAGCTAACAAGTAATTTGTCAGGGGTTAATAAGTTACTGACGCTGCAACAGTGCTTTACTACTAATATGTGTCTAGAAAGAGAGAACGGAATACATTTTTCCCAAAAAAACCCACCAGTGTGAAAAAACTTAGTGTGCAAATTGGATGTTTAGGTCTATAAGAAAGATATTGAGAAACAGAAGTAGTGTGGGTGTGGGCATATGTGTGTTCCTGTGTGTGCGCAAGGACATGTTTGTGTGTGTGTGTGTGTGTGTGTGTGTGTGTGTGTGTGTGTGTGTGTGTGTGTGTGTGTGTGTAGGCCTATAAAAAGATATTGAGAAAGAGAAGTGCATGTGGGTATCTATGTGTGTAGATCTATAAAAATGATATTGAGAAACAGAATCAGTATGTGTTTATGTGTATCTGTATGTAATTCTGTATAAACATATACCTCTGTGTATGTGTGTGTGTGTGTGTGTGTGTGTGTGTGTGTGTGTGTGTGTGTTGTGTGTTAGCATTTGCATGTGTGTGTGTGTGTGTGTGTGTGTGTGTGTGTGTGTGTGTGTGTGTGTGTGTGCACTCGTGAGTGCATGCTTGCCTTTGTGCTCTTAGGGACAAAAGCCTGTGTGTGTGTGTGTGTGTGTTTGTGTGTTAGCATTTGCATGTGTGTGTGTGTGTGTGTGTGTGTGTGTGTGTGTGTGTGTGTGTGCACTCGTGAGTGCATGCTTGCCTTTGTGCTCTTAGGGACAAAAGCCTTATTGCACTGGTCAGCATATGTTACACTGTCAGCTCTGGTTCTACTCTATACCTCCATCCTAGACCATCAAGGTTGACCATAGCCAATGGGTAATGCTGGTCTGAGCTTGAAACTTTAAATCCAAAGCCCATGGCTTAATATAAGCTTGAAGGCCCTTGAATGGCACACAGAAACCAGTGTTGATTTAGGAAAGAAAAACAGCCAATGTTAGTTGAAATCACCTAGCTTGACACTTGCAAAGAAAATAAATCAGTTAATAATTATAATAAGAATTATAATGCATCACTTAATATGGTAAAAGTGTTTAACTTAACTTAGTGTTAACTTATAAAGTATGCTTAGTGTACAGGTTAATGGGCTAGATCTTGTCACTTCTGGAATTTCAGATCTTGATAGCTCTGCCTTATGTTAACAGTGGTGTCTTCTTTTGAGCAACTAAAACCAGCTTTTACTATAGGCTGTGCAATCAGATGTTCAATTTTCCACAGGTAGCCATCATTTTACATACTGGAAGTCTCTCTGTTTAGCCCCAGTAGTGAGTTATAGGTTCAGGTGCGATTGCGGTGGTTCAGTGGTTAGTGTTGCCACCTCATAGCAAGAGGTTCTCCAGTTCAATTTTCAGCTGGGGTGCCTTCTGTGTGGAGTCTGCATGTCCTCCCTGTGGTCGCATGGGTTTCCTCCAGGTGCTCCGGTTTCCTCCTACATCCCAAAGACATGCAGTAGGTGGATTGGACACTCTAAATTGGCCATAGGTATGAGTGTGTGTGTGTGTGCCTTCTGTGGAAGGTTGGGCGCCGGGCTGGCAACTCGACACCATAAAACTCCACTGCCAATCTTGAGTGGCCAGATGATCCACTGTGGCGACCCCTAACTGGGAAAAGCCGAAAGAAGAAGAAGAAGTGAGTTATAGGTTCAGGTGCAGTCTCTTCCATCTGCCTTGCAGAAGTGCCTGTTTCACTCCTGCATTGCATAGTGCATCACAAATCACTGTGCTCTTGGATGTCTCTGAACTTTAGTATGCACCTGGCCCCATAAATACACAGCACTATTCACCTTCAGTTTATTGTACATATTCAACATCTTAGCAGCATAATTGCCCACAGAACAAAAAATTAGCCTTTCTTCAATTTTGTTTAGCTTTTTCACATATACCTTTTTATGATGATTTACAAATTACAGACCAAAGGTTTTAATTTGCTAATGTGGACCCAAATTAGGGATGAAGAGCATCTGTGAATCTGTGCACCCATCTGGTTAAATCAATATAAACAACAAATATATAAAATGTATTTTCTGCAACACAGACATCACTTCCAGAATTAACCAAATTATGAGAGAAAACTTGGTTTGTGCCAGGATTTCTAATTATGTGTATATTTAGTGTTGTCTATTCTTGTGTTTAAGATGGCTTCATTTTAAATAACTTCATTTGCTTTGACTTCACTCTCCTTTCTTTGTTATTTTCCTCATGTTCTCAAATTTGGTAAATTAGCAAATCTTCATTCCTCACCTCCATATTTTGTAAACTGAAACATTTCAGTTTGTTTGGAACAAGACATTTGTTTGCTTTATATTCCATTAGGGCTTGTAGCAACAGCTCAGATTCTGTCTAGTGTTTTGCATCCTTCTCCTCTTCCTCCTTTTCATTCTTTTAGTTGGTTGCCATGCTTTCTTTCCACAAACCAACCCTATAGCTTCTTTTTCATTACACTTGGGGGCAGTCTTAGCACTCACCATGTTATAAGTTATCATTTCTGCTTCCTTTCTTTTTCTTAAGTGACTTGTTCATTTCACAACATTATCCTTCTCATCTCTCTCACATGTAAGGGGTTACTAAAAGTGTGTCTTGACATTTACATATGCTAAGTATCAAAGTGTTTGGGCATTCCTGGTTTAAATCCCCAAAACGTCCACACTCTAAACACTGATCTTTAGCATTAACTTATATTCAAGTTAACAGTCCTGTCTTTATGGGAGTTACATGGATGGCAGATATAGAATGCATTTTGTGATACCTGCCACAGAAGTATTTGTTCTTCAGGACTTCATATGCTTCCACAGTAGCCTCATGATAGGTTCATAGGTTCATAGATTTATACTAGGCTATCTGCCCTAAGGCATTTATAAGCCTAGCCCAAATGTTTGTGGCTTACACCACCCCTTATATGAAAAAATACTGTGCCCATTAGTTTGTTGTGCCTCTGTCCAGCAGTGACACAGAGATGATTCCCGGGGTAAACCTACGATCTCCCATCCACAGGTCTAGATTTCTCTTGAACAGAGTCAGCGAGGTGCTCTGCCTCACATGGACCGGGATTTTATTCCACAGCATAGGGAGTCTCTGAGTGATAAATCTATCCCTCCAGCACGTCCTATTTATATCCGTGCTAAGGTTTAAGTCGCTTGCTCTAGTGGTTTTAGTGGATTTGGATTTTTGAGGTGGAGCATGTCCATTAATTCCGGGTTGGACATGGCCTTGTATGTCAGGCACATGTCACCTCTGAGCAGACGGTATGCGACTGAATAGAGCTGGAGTTTCTTCAATCTGGCAGCATATGACAGATTTTGGAGTCCCTTTATCCTTTTGGTGAGGAACCTTTGGGGTCTCTCCAATTGCTGCAGATGTCGGGTGAGATACATCCTGAATGGGGCATTGTACTCGATCATTGGTCTGGTAAGTGAAGAGTAGAGGGGAACAATGACCTCACTAGATCTGGATGTGCATCCTTCATGATCAGGTGGGCAATGTAGAAGGTCTTTCTAACCACTTTAGCAACGTGAGTGTCAAAAGAAAGGCCACTGTCAACCTGGGTCCCCAGGTCCCTGATAACCTCTTCTGTGCTTAGTGGATTGCCACCTATATGGTAGCTTGGGGTTACCTTGTTTTTCCCGAAGGGTATGACTATACATTTTTGGCGTTTAACTTCAGGCCATGGCTCTGGCACCAGCTATCTGTTTCCGTGAGTCCCTTCTGAAGGATATCCGTGTCCGATGCACTTTCCACTATGGCGCCCAGTTTGCAGTCGTCTGCAAACTTTGTCAGCCAAAGTCCTCCCATGTTGGCCTGTACTTCTGAGAAGTAGATGCCAAACAATAGGGGCCAAGGACCGAGCCCTGTGGGACACCACTTGTGACCGGCTTGGAGTCTGACACAGCACCAGCAACTCTAACCCTGTGGGTTCTGTCCTTAAGCCAGTTTGCAACCCATCTTGTGACATATGGGTTTACATTTAAGCTGGTAAATTTTTCTACAATACCCGAGTGGGGTATTGTGTCGAAAGCCTTTGCAAGGTCAAGGTAGGCTGTATGGACTGCCTTTCCCTCATCAATAGTCTTGGTGACGGTTCAAAAGGCATGATCTACCCTTGACAAAGCCAAACTGGGTCGGGTCCAATGTCTGCAAGTCCCCTATATCTTTGTTTATGAGCTCCATTATGATCCTCTCCATAGCTTTGCAGACTAGACTTGTTAAGCTTATGGGGCGGTAATTACCAGGGTCCGTAGAGGCACCGCCTTTGTGGAGTGGGACCACAGTTGCTGTACGCCACTCCTTGGGCACGTATCCTGTGGTAAGGCTGAGATTAAACAGCTGCCTTATGTGCGGGTTTAATTCCTCATTTAGCTCATGTAGCACACAGCCGGGGACACCATCCGGTCCCATTGATGCTGTGTTTTTAGCTTTAGAGAGAGCAGCTTTCACCTGCGCATTTGAGATGTCCGGGAGGCTACACTCGGCTGGGATAGTTATCTCTCCTTTAGGGGAGAGGGGTGAAGTTTGCACTGAACCTGTCTGCCAGTATGTTGGCAATGTCTGTGGGTTCAGTGATTTTGTATCATTTGGACTAATTCTGAGCATATCTGGGAGTTTCCACCCAGGTTCCTAACATAGCTGAAAAAGGCCTTATGATTGTCCTTTGAATCCATGGCAATTTTTCTCTCAAAATTGGCCTTAGTTGATTTTATGAGTGCTCGTATTTTTTACTAATAATGATCAGTGGTGACTTCCCTTTTATGGATTTTGTTCTATCATGTAATAGCTTTCTCCTCTTATTGTAAAGTTTGTTAATGGCTGGGGTCCACCAGACTGGACGCTTGCCCTTTGTGGAAAGAGTCTTGGTTTTATTTGGGATTGCCTGATCCATGCATTCCTGGAGGTGTTCATAGAAGGCATTTGTAAGGGCTTCCGCAGCTTGGGTTGTGGTTTCCTCTGGCTCAGGGGCCTTGAAGGATACCACACCAGTCTTGAGTAGTGTGAAGTTTGCTTTAGAGAAGTTCTTCACTATGGTCTTTTTTGTTTGGGGTGGGGGCGGGATGTGGATTTCCAGTGAGATTAGTTTATGATCAGATCTCACCAATGAGGGATATACTTCCGGTGTGGAGCATTTTGTCCCCATGTTTGTAACAATGAGATCTAGTATATTTTCTCCTCTACAATGTTCATCTTTATTCTGAATTACATCTTCTTGATCACATTTCCTTAATTTTGAAATAATGTCAGGATTACATATATGAGAAAAAAGCACTAGAGGAAGGGAAAGTGACACAGAAGGGCAGTATACAAGGAAAAACATTAGGATGTACAGTTTTCTGTTATCAATATATTGAATTTGTTCAGTTTTTTTCACATATATTTTTTTATGTAAAGGCAATTTATAATAATGAAAATCTGCAAAATAGTTTCATGGTAATTTTGTTAGAAAATCCACTAAGGATTCAGTCTCCCAGTACATTAAAATCTGTTTTTGATCTCCATTGTGACCATTCTGAATTCTTGGCATTTAATTTCCATCTCACATTTTATGTCATCCAAAAATCCAAGCAAGTAAGAATCAATACATAATGGTATGGAAATCCCAATCAGGGTTTCATTCATGTCTTCTTTCTTCAGCCGCCACACTCTGACATATGTACAAGACCACTACCAATGTTTGATATCTGCTTTTGTAGTTCCACATGCCATATAATGTTGGAGCCTGTCTATCCTGCATCACTTCTCTGGAGTGTTGTGGATTATATGGATTGTATTGTATAGACTCAATCTATTTCTTCATGAGATATACTCATTAGAATGCCAGTTATCTAGTAAATCCTTTGACGTTGTATGACTCTATTTGTCTAAGTTGTAATTAGATATTTCCATTCGCTAACAGATTCTTGATATTTTCTTTATTTTTCCTGATACGGTGGTACTCCAAACACAGCTAGTCTCTTTTAAGGAATAACAGATGACTGAGGACAGTAATAATAAGGACACTGACTGCCTTTGCTTTGGCCCTTCCCATTCTGTCTCTGCTGATGTTTAATTCCCAGCATCTGTGGACAGTAGACTTCCCAGTAGGGATATTACATTAAAGAATAGCTCAAGTCAGACAACTGGTATTTTCAGCTGTTCTCAAACCTGGCTCATATAATTCTACATTACCACTGATAGGTTTGCACATATGGTCAACTACTTTGCTGGTGACCTTGATATACTCATTAGGATGGCTTCTAAAAAGTTCTAGACTGGGGAGTTGGAATATGGAATTTCCACTAGATGTTTCTAAAAGATAGTCTTTGTGTAAGTAGCTACTTCTGGAAGGGTTATGCCTTGCCTCGGTAAGCATGAAACTATATCCTTCCACAAAATTCTTGGAGTACCTCCCCTCCAAAGGGACATCACCAGTACATGTTTAAGCATTTAAATCCATTTTTTGCAGGTTATTGTTGTTGTCTTTTGGCTTTTTCCCGGTTAGGGGTTGGCACAGCGGAACTCCGGTCCGCTAATGATTGGCAGTAGATTTTCATGGTGTCTAGTTGCCAGCTCCATGCCCAACCTTCAACGAAGGCACGCCCATTCATGCATGTCTTTCGGAACACCACTCGACCCATGGGGAGGACATGCAGACTCCACTCAGAAGGGACTCCCCGCACACTAGCTGAGAATCGAACGGGAGAGCCTCTTGCTGTGAGGCAACAATGCTACCACTGCACCACCGCATAATTTAAATCCATTTTTTGCAGGTATCTCTACTAAATGCTTCACTGGAAATAATATCATTGTATGTCTTAATCATGTTAACTGTACCAATTAATAACTATACAGATGGAGCTTATATTTTACTTTTTCCATAGTATTCTTATAATTCAGATACAATGTTATTTTATTTGTATGTGGTAAAGGAAATCCCAAAAACATTTAATTCCAGGCTTAGAGTTACACCTATGTGAATTCTAGTAGCTATGTAATGATTGTTTATCATTATCTTAATTTTTTAAAAGTGTTTAAGTGTCTGCTTCTTTAAATGTATTCTATATTTTCATTTCCCACCATTTGTAATTTATTGGCATTAATAGTAGATCTAAATTGCATGTGCAATTGTAAAAAGATTATGGGGACACATGGTAACTCTCATCCAGTTTATCTGATAATCTGTACAGAGGTGGATTAATAGACAAGATAAACAATATGGGGAGCTGGCAACATCCCATTCTCACTTCTGTGGTGATGGGAAACCAGGGAAAATTTGGGGGAGTTTGAACTTACAGAACCCGGGGTTCCTTAAAAAATGTTTATATCATAGTTTTGTAATGAATGGGAAAATTATAGGATTTTGGCATTTGTGTGTGTGTGTGTGTGTGTGTGTGTGTGTGTGTGTGTGTGTGTGTGTGTGTGTGTGTGTGTGTGTGTGTGTGTGTGTGTGTGTGTGTGATAGCATTATGGAGCTAATTTCTTTAAATATCACTCCTGCCTTTTAGATAACTGACCAGATTTTCTCTTGAAACTAGATAGATTCCTGCTAGCTTATGTAATGTAACTTTCTCTTTCAGAAGCTCTAGCTGGGGTTTCTGTTGTTAGCATATGGCCTTTTTCCCCTACAGATAAGTAGGAAGAGAGTGTCTCACTCTTCTGCTTCTTCTGTTTTACTGTTGTGTTTTCTGAGCATAAAAAATGCTTGGTTTCCCCTTCAAGAAGTGCACCAAAGGAAAAAAAATTCACTGCTAATATATTATTCTAGTTTATGAGTTCATAAACAAATTATTAAACAGATTTCTATTTTCTAATGCTAGTATTGTTTCCCTTTATGTCCTTATTTGTTATTTATATCTATTTTGATAAAGGGCAAAGGGTGAAACAGAAGCCCTACAACTTTTTATCAACCGTATACATGGACTTATGTTCAGTGTTTTCCATGAATTCAGCATTTCATCCAGATTTATTACTGTTTATGAGCCAATAACACAGAATCACTCACTTGTATTACTTGCATTTTTTGCCTTCTAGTATTGCCAACATTTCTGTTATGATCAGAACTTTAGTTTCTTTTAATTAATTCTCCCATATAAAAGTCAGTCATCTGTATCCCTGCTGTCTCTTCTTGTTGAACTTCCAGGTGAACACTTGTCTATAAAACAGTCTCCAGTTCTTTTATGACTCATCCCTAATAAATTCCTTGCAACCACCTTTTTATTACCCTCTGTCCTTTGGGGTGCCCCTGTCCTCACTAATATCCATAACTCTATAAAATCCAAACCTGATATGTGTTACAACAGAATAGCCAAATTTGCCACCAAGGCCAAATACTCATCCTACCACTGTAACTCACTGAAACAATTAGTCTGGCTGGAACTCCCCCACCATCTCTCATTCAGCCAACTAACTACAGCACATAAAATAATCTACAGACCCACAGACTGTCCTGCTCTCTTGACACTACTTGCCAAATACCAACCCAGCAGGTAACTAAGATCTGAAAATCATTTACTTCTAAAAGTAGAAAAGCCTACCTCTACTCCTGCACCATCTCCAAATTTGGAAGTCACTTCCACCTACTATAAGAAACACAGGCAGCACCACCACATTCAAACAAATACCTCTAAAATCATTTCAACTCATCCTGGCTATATACCTGTGCTATAACCTAACATCTTCCTTCTCCTTAAAGGATAACTAAATTCCTATCCTTTTTGCAACTGCTCAGGGGCAGCGTGTGCTATTGGACTGTATGACTGCAGCCTCCCAGCTGTAAAAAATAAAAGTAAAAGAATTAAAAAAAATAATAATTAGCATACTATTGTATACTGGCTCCATAGTGACTTGCTGTTACTCAAATTGCACATGTGTGCGAGTTCCAAGTTTAAAAAAAAACAATCCAGACTGCTGTTAAACCAGTCCAGATTAAGAAGAGAGGCATCAGTGTACAGATGTCCAGAAGTCTATGCGGTTTGTAACTGCAGTAAAATGGAAGGGGATCTGACTGCCACGTCCGCAAGGGCATGTTGGGCAGGCTGCTGATTGGTTCATTCCCACTTCCGGGAATGTTAGGATGGCTCCAATGGATTCTTGCTGCAAGGGAATTAGGATAGCTACTGAAATTCAGGTTTGTTATTGTAGTGTGTGTGTGTGTGTGTGTGTGTGTGTGTGTGTGTGTGTGTGTGTGTGTGTGTGTGTGTGTGTGTGTACCTTGGGTACAGGTAGCAAGATCCTGAATTCCCTACCCACACCACTTGTGAAAACTGTCCAGATATTTGTCTCATGTTTTGGTTCTGTTCTTTTCCTCATAAAATCTGTGGTTTTCTGGATTTTGTAATCAGTGAAGGATTGACTTCACTAAATAATGACAGGCATTTGATTTTCAGACTTCATATTCTTCAGAAAATACATTGTAACACAAAATATTTTATTCTAGCAATTTTCTAAACAGATCAATATTTGAAATTTGTCCCTATTTTGGGGATGTATTCCCCCATTATTTGCTTTGTCCAGGTTTTTTGTGGTAAGAGGTTGAGAGCTATGGTGAGAACTGAATTCACTGAATATGATTGGGGGCTGTATTCTCCCATTATTGGCTTTGTCCAGGTATTTTGTGCTAAGAAGTTGAGGGCTGAATTCACTAAATAGCCATTTAAGTTTTAGTCTTCCTGTCTTTCAAGAAACAGCTTAGCATAGTGGTATATTGCTCTGACTGTAGTGCACAGGGTCCTGGGTTCATGACTTGGCAGTGAAATGCATGGTAGTAACACACAACATTTTATTGTAGCAATTTTCCAAGATTATACAAAACAATGTTTAAAATGTGTCCCTGGTTTTTGGGCTTTTGTCCCCCCGTCCAGTAAGGTTTGGCTTTTTTCAGATTTCTTGTGCTGCAGAGCTGAGAGATACAGTTGAGTGCCGAGTGAATTTTATGAAGAGCTGAGAGCTTCAAGGGAAGAGAAATTTAGTGTTGCTTATGCTGTTTCTTTGCATTGTTAATAGCATAACAGGTTGAATACTTGCTTTTGATGCAGAAGGCTGTGGGTTCTACTCCCACAGTATGCAGATGCATTGCTGATACTGTACTGTGTTGTACTTTTAAAGGGGTGGATGCTGCAGTCCTGAGGACGTCCTCTTTGGCAGAGATACCTAGTCACAGTGAACCTGTTATCAGTTTGCCATCCATTCCCTATTGCAATATTACTAGCTTATCATTTTTTTAATGTAACATAGGCAATTTATTCCTCAAGGGAAACAGGCACTTTATTTGTAGATGAAAGAATTAAATATAAAGTTGTTTGCGAGCAGCAACCTTTTCATTAGTTACAGATCTCTTTAATGTGGAATTATTTAGAAGGCTTTTACTTCTGCAGAGATTGTGCATATTTACTGATACTGGTGGATTATAGAAGTTTGAGTAGACTTTATGATGGAAATGTTCTGAATTGGGAAGTTTTGTCATTACTGGTGCATGCATTTTGTTTCATTGTTCACTGGAAAAATGTCCAAAACAATACATTTAAAACACCCTGTAACAACTGTACTGTATTATACAAGGAATATAATTTAATACAGTCAGGAAGGTATATCAAAGAACACGTGTGTTTCATGTGCAAGGGGCCTATGATTTGAAAACAGCCCAAAGTTCATCTTTATTTGCCACTGGCCAAATGTATTTTCTTTGGATGTGGGTTTCCATGCTGTTTCAATGAATGTGAGTTTCAAGGTCAGAGAAGATTTTAGGCTAAGTCTATTTTATTTGTGAGACTGCATTGCTTTGTTTAGCAGATGTCTATTATTGTTTGTACTGTAAAATGTAAAATAAAGCTTTTAAATGAAATCCAAGTCATTGTAGAAGTAAATCATTATGCACATTACAGTGTTTATGGTAAATGGGGTGAAATAGCCAAGTAATGGGATGTTGGAATAGCTTCAGGGAGGAGGCCTGATTTGACCATGATTTTGTGAGGGGATAGGTCAGCAAACTCAAAGACAGCCCTGGCTGAACTATACCTCTCAACTATCCAGGTTTTCACAGAATGAATAGACTTTTACTTCTTATTTTTGGTTATTTGTGGTTTTCTGGCAAATCATTTAGGAATTAAGTCACTAAATAGTGACAGACATTGAGTTTCGGACTTCATACCCCTCAGAAAAATGCAAGCTAAAGCAAAACCTGTTATCCTATCAAGTGTCTAAGTTTATACAAGAGCAATTTTTAGTACTATTTGTTTGTTCTCCCAATATATTTGGCCTTGTCCAGATTTCCTGCATTAAGAGGTTGAGAGGTACTCACAAATAAATCACTTTATAGAATTAGGTATATCCAAACCTCTCAACTGTCCCCAATTTTGGCAAAAAATGTTGCTCTCCTCCTAATAATCACTCCACAAAATGGCAATTTTGGAAGAAAACGTGGCTGGTTTACAATTAATAAATAAATAAATGGAAGAACACTCTTGTGGGAATGTGCTTCCAAGTTGTTACGGCGGTAGTCCTAAGAAGGACTTTTGGTGTGATGGTAGTCCCAAAGCGGATGGTGAGGTGTGGTCCTCGAGTGGACGTTTGTAGCCCTGAAAAGGGCTGTGGTGTTCCTCAAAAGGACCATTGTAGCCCTGACTGAAAAGGGATTGAATGGACTATGGTCCTCAAAAGGACCATTGTCATCAAAAGGACTGTGGTGGTCCTCAGCAGGAATTGAGTTGGTGGTCCCACAATAGGTCCTTTGTGGGTAGTCCTACAATGGACTGTGGGGGTCAAGCAATCACACAGATAAAGCTAGAAAAACTAAAAATGTATTTATTGATTTATTTATTATTTGTTACATTTGTTAACTGGGCAAAGTCCAACTGAGCCAGGAACCTGTTTTCAGCGGAGGCCTGGGGAGAAAAGCTCAAAAAAGTAAAATACTAATGAAGTTAACAATACTAACAAAGCTAACAATACTAATTATATACAAAACAAATGCAAATTCAAGTAACAGTGTGCACAATATATACAGTGAAGCAATAATGGAGACACAAGATACAGTGAGGCTTGATGACTGTAAAAACAAATAAAAGTATTCCAGCACCATGATAACCAGTATGAAAAATTTGTTTTATTAAAAATGTTTATATTGGTTCTCGTGATGGCAGAATAGTTTTTATTTGTTTTTTAGACTCATTCCATCATGCTGTGATATAAACCATGTTAGACTTTCTATGCTAAATCCTTCACTTTGCAAGTATTCCATAACTTTAACTTTTATTTTTTAAACTTCTACTTTACTAATCTTCTGTTTTATTTGTGATCTTATTTTTTATTGCAAATTTTTTAATATCTGGATACCTTTTAGCTGTATTTATCTTTGAATATTTTTGGAGTTGCCTTTTTTGTGTTGATTGTTTTTTCTCCTTTGCATAAATATTGCAGCATATCAGATCTGTCTTTCTTTCCCATGTCCATATTTCTTTTTTATACCTTTCAAGAGTCTCTAGATTTTGTTCTTTATATTTTTACACTTCCACAGATGCTTCTTTTTCCAAATAGGTCAAGGTTTCTTGGTCTATATAATGTTTTTCATAAATCTGTGTATTAATGAACATAATATTTTATTTGAAGCTTCTGACAGGTATGTGTCTGTGTTATTCATCGAATGTTAAGCACACTGACGTTCTAGATATGTAAATGAAACTTTGGAATGGAAGACAGAATAAAACATTGAAAAGGAAATTGTTCATCATAACCTATCCAACATACCAATGCCTATAGGGCTGATACCAATGTGTACCCATTCATGTTTGCAGTGCTACTTGTGTGGTCTACCTTTCTGCAGTCTTGCCATCAACAGATCAAAGGCAGACCATGCACAATACTGTTAATGTTGATATTGAATTTGTGACATTCAGTGACACAATTAAGCAGTTTAAATGTGAGAAAATGTAAACTATAAAAGAAAGGCAAAAAGCAGGTTAGTTTGTTAAGTTTAAAAAATGTTCTCACATTTAATTTTAGTATGATTTATGATTGCAAATAATTGTAGTCCTACATGCCAGCAAGTAAGAACTGACCCACATTATTAAATAAGGGCTAAGACATTAGACTTTAGAAGTATTCCTTAATTTAAACAGACGTTGTTTGCAATATCTGCAAGTGTCTTACAAAAGGTCATTCAGCTATCCTATGCATACAATATAAGGTATTAAATGTTTTCACTTCTGTGATATCATCTGCATTAAACTGATCAAACTATGTAGTGCTTTGAGATCATTACTTCAAAAGAAGATCTGGCAACACCCAAACCTTATATAACACCACCATTGCTGCTGTGTTTCTAATATGCTATACTAAATTCTTTAACTACTATAGTAATTAGGCCCCTTGTAAAATTATATAATTCATACAAAAGCCTAGTCAAATCCCTATGACAAAGCACTGCAATACAGACTCAGGTAACCAACTACAACTTCAGACTGCAATGATATGTGGCCTCCACACCTCCGCAAACATATATATATATATATATATACATACATACATATATCAAACACTACATTCTTTAGTTGGGGATTTTACCCACATACCTTTCATACCATCCATGAACACCTACACACCTACACACACACACACACACACACACACACACACACACACACACACACACACACACACACACACACACACACACACACACACACACACACACACACATATGCACCCCTCACAGACACACACATACATGCAAACACCTATTATTACTTTCTTCAGTGGAGGACATTCACAGGCTACCCCACAAGCAAGCACCTACTTTTTTTCTATGCAGTGGGGTACTATTTCCCATCACACCCCCATACATACATACAGACAGCCAGACATCTCCAGTTAAATTTTCTCTGTGGGCTATACCCTTACACCCCTGTACCACTTTTCTGCCTAAGTCTCTCCATAAAATGTGAAGACCAGCTGTTGTGATTCCCTTGGATAAATATGGTCCCTCTGCTGACCCTGGGAATTACATGTCTATTAGTCAGACTAGTATTATTTGCAAGGTCATGGAACATATTATTGCTGGGCTAGTAAACAAGGGTACAGGTGATCTTCTATCCCTGGAAACACCCTTTTCAGTGTTGTAAAAGGCAGACCATACCTATTCAACCTGACTGTTCTTCAGCAAGGATTATTGAGGCCATGGATAAGGACATACAGGCCACATTGCCTACCTTGAACTTGCCAAGGCCATTAACTCTATCCCCCATACTGAAATTATTGCCAAACTTTTCTAGCTCAACATTAACCCATACATAGTTTACTGGATAGGTAATTGTTTGACAGACCCCATATCATTAAAGTCAGGAGTAAATTCTGAGGTGTTTTGGGACTTACATTGAAAAATCCAGGAATTCTGACAGAACACTACAGTTTTAGGTATCACAACAGAAATCGCAATGATAAAAAGACATATATTGAGAAGAAAAAAAAAACATTACATTTGAATATGTCAGGTGCCAGGATCCGCCACATAACACATGCACTCAGGTCACTCCACAATAAGTACAAATATGACACTGTCATTGTCCATGTTGGTGTGAATGACCTGAAATGTACCTCCCTGGACTACATGAAAAGAGACATGGAGGAGCTCTCCGATCTTGTATCCGAGGCAGGTATGACCCTAACCCTGAGTAGTATCCTGCCATCACCCAGAATGAAACCACAGTACAAGGACAAAATGATTGACTTCAACAATTGGCTAAGCTTCTGGTGTCATTCTAAGGGGATTCAGTATTTGTCTGCCTGGGACGACATGATCGACAGTCCACGATGCTTTGCCAGAGATGGCCTGCACCTGTCGCCCCTAGGATTCCGGATACTGGCTAAGGCTCTTGCCACCCCTATAGTGACTTTTTTAGGCAAGGTTCAAATGACAAATTCACCACCATAACAGGTACAAGCAAGCAAAATCTGAGGGCAATGCTACTCAATGCTAGAAGTGTAAACCTCAAAATGCACTCACTCGAGGCACTCCTTAAAATGGAGAACATTGCCATCTGTGCAGTGACAGAGACCTGGTTCAAAGTTCCAGAGAGCACCCCTGCATTACCAGGCTTCAATTCATACCACACCTTTCGGCCACCTAACCCAGAAAGAAGCACTAAAGGCGGAGGCGTGTCCATATTTATTAAGGATATTCACACCTCCAGGCTAGTTGCACAGCATAATGCATCCGAGATTATCCAAGTGCAACTAACTCTGGGAAAGACTGCAATCCAAATTGTAGCTTGCTACAGACCCCTCAGCATGCCCCAGGATTCACACTCCTCATTTCTTGATACACTGGAAAATATTAGGGTACAACCCAACACCCTAATAATGGGCGATTTCAACTACCCCACCATTAACTGGGAAAACTACTAATGTACCAACTCTTTTGCTCAACGTTTTCTAGAATTCATAAATTTCAACGCCATGGATCAACTTATTCACACCCCCACCAGGGGCAGCAATATCCTAGACCTGGTCATTACCAACATGGGAAACCGGTGTTCCACACCAGAGGTCAATTCCTCGTTGGTCAGATACGACCACAAGCTAATCAGCCTAGACATCCACATCCCACCCCCACCCCCAATTAGGGAAGCCATCATAAAAAACTTCTCCAAAGCCAACTTCATACTTCCTAAGACAGAAATGGCAAACTTCATGACACCCATGCAGACGGACAATAGAGGTATGACTGCCGAATCCTACACAAATGCACTTTATAAGCACTTACACGAGTGCATGGATTATGCTATCCCTAATAGAACCAAGATGTTATCCTCCAAAAAAAGGAAGCCAATCTGGTGGTCCTCTGCCATAAACAAACTCTACAACAGAAGAAAGAAACTGTTGCCAAAAAGAGTAAAATCCCATGACTGGAGGAACTCCCTGGTCAACCTCAGTAAAAAGCTCAGATCCCTCATAAAATCCTCCAAAGCTAGTTACGAAAACAAAATTGCCACTGACTCTAAAGACAACCACAAAGCATTCTATAGCTATGTCAAGAATCTAAATGGGAACACTCAGATCTGCTCTGAGTTACAGCATAATGGCACTAAATATACAGAACCAACTGATATTGACAACATCCTAGCAGATAGGTTCAGTGCTAACTTTACCCCCCTCTCACCTCCTAGAGGGCCCATCCCTATACCGGAAGAATACAAAGTTCCTATAATCACGGCTGCACAGGTAAAAAACACACTCTCCAAAGCCAAGAACACAGCATCCATGGGACCTGACAATATCCCAGGCTGCATTCTACACGAACTGCAGAATGAACTGGCACCCTACCTAAGTACCATGTTCAATCATAGTCTCACCTCAGGCTTTGTACCCACTGAATGGCACACCACGACGGTTATCCCACTCCACAAAGGGGGAGCCACGACGGACCCCAGGAACTACCGCCCCATTAGCCTGATGAGCCTGGTCTGCAAGGCCATGGAACGTATCATCATGGAACTCATAAACAAAGACATTGGTAATCTCCAAACTCTGGACCCTACCCAGTTTGGATTTGTAAAAGGCAGATCATGTCTCCTAAACCTGATTGACTTCTTTGAAGCAGTCACCAAAGCCATAGATGAGGGTAAAATGGTTCACACAGCTTATCTAGATCTCGCCAAGGCTTTCGATACCATCCCCTACTCTGGAATTATAGATAAGCTCACTAAACTAGGTATAAACCCTATGTCACAAGATAGTTTGCTAACTGGCTCACGAACAGAACCCACACTGTGAAAGTAGCGGATTCCAAATCCGACATCAGACCAGTGAAAAGTGGAGTACCACCAGGGTTCAGTCCTGGGTCCTCTCCTGTTTGGTATCTACTTCTCTGAAATGCAGGCCAACACAGAAGGTCTTTGGCTAACAAAGTTTGCAGATGACTGCAAACTAGGAGCCATAATCAAAACTCCTAATGATGTGGACAAACTACAAAAGGGCCTCACTGAGACAGATACCTGGTGTCAAAGCCATGGCCTGAAGCTCAATGCCAAAAAGTGTATTGTCATCCCCTTTGGTAAAAACTCTGTACCCAGGAACTACCACATAGCTGGTAGTCGACTTAATGCCGAAAATGTGATAAGAGACCTTGGGACACAGGTGGACAGTAGTCTCTCCTTTGATAATCACATCGCCACAGCGGTCAGGAAATCCTTCTACGTGGCTCATCTCATCACAAAAGGATTCTCATCCAGAAAAAAGAGGTCATTGTTCCCATCTACTCATCACTCATTAGACCCATTATAGAGTACAATGCCCCTTTTGGTATGTACCTCACAAGACATCTACAACAACTGGAAAGACCACAGAAATACCTCACAAAGAGGATTACTGGCCTCAAACAGATGCCCTATGCAGACCATCTCAAAAAACTACAGCTTTACTCCATCGCATATCGCCTACTCAGGGGCGATCTCTGCCTAACATACAAAGCTATGTCAAACCCAGAGCTGTTGGACATGCTCCACTTAAAGAAATCCCAATCTCCTCAAGCTACATGCTCTAGGGACCTAAACCTTGTCACCACAATAAACAGAACATGCTGGAGGGATAGATTCCTGTCCCAGAGACTTCCCATACTCTGGAACAGACTACCTATCTATGGCAAACAGAGCTCCTCATTAGCACTCTTCAAGAAAAATCTTGATGATTGGATGGGAAATGGGAAATTAACCCAAGGATCACTTCTGTGGCTCTGCTCGACAGGGGCACAGGAAAATAATTTTCTTGGGTGGCGAAAGCCAGGGTACATTTTTTGGCTAAGCTTGTATGGGCCCTAGGGCAGATAGCCTAGTACCTACCTATGAACCTATGAACTTATGAACCTATGAAAATTACTGGATATCTGTAATGGCAGAGTATTTCAAAAGACAAGTTAGTAATCAGACGGTTATCTTTTGGAGGTGTTTGCTTGTGTATACCAATGTATAGAGAAGTGTTTCAGTGCTATTTAAATTACATATGCTTAATTTATTTATTTATTTATTTATTCTTGGTTGACTGGTTGAGTGGGCTGGTCCTCGGACCCTTTTCGGCCATGGGTACAGAAGGCACAAAAGTACAATCAAAAGACTCAGATACAATATCTCAAGGATTACAGTAATACCAAGGATTCATGTAAAAGTAGCAGTGCCTGTAGAGAAGGGTCCCTTGTGAAGAGAAATTAGAGCCAGGAGATAAAAAGAAGTATGAAGTGACAGGCAAGGACAGAGACTAGAAAGTTATGAAAGAAGCAGGAAAAGCAGAGAATGAGTTAATGATTAGTGAAGTGTGTGCAGTCATTAATTTGCTTCATGCTAACTATCAACTTTTCAATAATAAATACTGGGAGAAAAAATGAATTGTTACGTCTTGTTCCAGCCTTATTTTTAAAACTTTCTATGAATTGATAATTCTGTATTGGTATTTATTTTTAAGTGTTTTGTGATATAAATTGTCATGCTTGGTTATAAATGTTGCTTTTCTTATGTCTTCCTTCTCCTTGCAGGTATATCAGGATAACATCTATGCCCAAGGTTGTTATTTTCACTCTTTTAAGAAGGTATTGTTTGAGATGGGACCAGAGTATTATAACACAGTTGAGCTGGCATCTTTCCACTCTACCTCTAAAGGCTACATGGGCGAGTAAGTATTCATGTCATTGGACAGATGATCAATGCACTTCTGTAAAGAAATACTTCTGTGTATGTGATACTTAAATGTGTTCCTTTTATACCTAATTACCTTCGCTAACCTTGTGCACCCATGTCATTTCTGTTATCATAGTGTATTCTGAGATATATAGCTCAGCCAGTACCCATATATACATCAGAGGACATCTTGTATGTGCTGTATTTTTCTGGACGGAAAATTGTGAACAGCTGTTAAGGCTCAGTGTGTCAGAACTTAAATACTGTCCTTATTGAGGGATTTGGTATAGTTTGCATAAGATCTGTACAGGTGGCAGATATTGATGCTGGAAATGTCTACTCTAATAGTTTCCTGTCAGAAGCATAAAAGCAACCTTATGAGGTTTAGTTATATGACACATTAAACAGTGGTGTTGAGTACTAGAGATAGACATGGGAAGTAAAGTAGCTGAAAGCTGCCAGGAATGCCAGCGTACTGATATTTAGGACAAGAGAATTAACTCTTCATAACAGCACAGCGAAAATCTAGGTTTAGGAACACATTGCCCCATTGAAGCTGATCTTCTCTGCAGTTACTAACTCCACGCTGAGAGTGGGTATCATGTAGCAGATGATCCATTAAAGGAAAAATAATGGGTGTTGTGCAGTTTCTGCAATATTATTTTTGCACTGCTGTTGTACCACTATGCTGGTTTGTAACAAAAATGACAAAAATATCGCTGCTCTCTGGCTGGCACTGATATGAATCTTAAGTCATTCAAAGGTCGGTACTACGTGTATGTGAATAACAAGTATGTAAACTGGTAGAGTCTGAGTTGTTTAACTGATGGAAAGTACAACATAAGAGAATAAAAATCTATTTCATGACATTTGTCAAGAGAAATTGCTTGTTCTTTGAACAGACATAATGCTTATTGCCTTATAAATCATATGGAGTAGATTACAAGTAAGACTTCCTTGCCTGTATGCAAACAAAGTGTACTCCCAAACCCACCAAGGACAGCTTTGCAAATACTAGACCTCCTCTGTCCATCCCAGTGATTACCTATGAAATAACCAAAGAGAATTTCATTCCATTCCCCTCAACATTTCTTCCTTTGGAGAGGGCCCACTAGCTCAGAGATCTCTTCTCCTCAGTTGTCTCATAATGGCAGGGCCAACCTTATCCACTATTGTACCTTTTAAGCCTCATGGCAGTGTTCACTGGCAGCTGGTTGCACTGTGGACTATGCAGTGGCATAGTTCATTGCTAGCTGCTGAAAACTCACTTCATAGTACCTCATTTGGGACCCCTGCTCATACACATATACACACATGTTTTGGCATGTTGGGGCTGCAGGGCTGGGACCTTGTTCTCCCACAAAAAAAAGTTTCTGGCTGTTCTGTTACTTTGCATATAATGGGCAGCTTTTCAGATTGCCAGATGAAGCTTTTGTGGGGATATGGATTGTGTTACAATCCCTCACAGACGAAGCAGTACTGGCTACCAAAGTTTTGAATCTGGCTACCCACAGCCTGCATTCTGAAACATGTGATTCAGCCTTTGCTTTCAGAAATTGAGTATGCATAGACTAGGAACTTAGGAACATACTAGTCAAGCAATCACTGGGACCATAAGATGCCTAGCCATATACACTTTTAAGCAAACTAATGTAAACGTTCTTACCACCCTTTTCAAGCACTTAGTACTCACCTCCTAAATTGAGCAGGTCTGTACATGATAACCCTGGTGTAAATTTGTGTCTACCCATCCAGTAATCAAGACCAGACTTAAAGGTAGCTAAAGTAATACTTTGACCTGTAATAGTAATAGTAGCTTATTCTATAGGGTAGGACTAGGCTGATTTAGAAACCAGTCTCTCTTTTTTTTATTTGTTGTTGATTTAAGTCTTTAGAACAGCTATGTGCAGAGTCACTGCTTTTGCAAAGCAATATCAGGTCTTTTATGGCTCAAAAAAAAAAAAGACACAGGTAGCCTCACTGCAATCTGTAAGCTACTAGTTATAAAGAGAGCTGTGCTAATCTATTGGGGTAGTTGAGGAATTTAAGACATTTAATTTTCTTAGAAATATTTGGGGCCTTTCTAATTGAGTGATATGCTAGGACTTGTAGATACTGAAGTGGGCATTGTATTCAATAATGAGTTTGATAAGGGAAAAGTACATTGAGAGGATGATTTCTTTGGCTCATGAAGATATTCCCTTGGAAGTTAACTGGTCCTGAGAGAAGGATTTCCTGGCTGTGGTGAAGACATGATGAGCAAATGAAAGTTATCCACATAAGTATCTCTTAGGACCACATCTATCTGAAGGAGAGTACCAGTTATAACATATGAGATGAAAACAACCTTTTGGCTTTCTGCAAACTGTACTATGCTGCATTTTGTTCACCTAGTTTAAGACTGTTTTTCATACACCATGTATGTGCATATTCCAGCCTTTTTGTATCAGTGAATGAATGGATACCTGCACCCAGTTTGCAGCCATCAGCAAACTTGGTCAACCACACTTCTGGGATATTGGCTTGGATATCTGCAAAATAAATGTCAAAGGGAAGAGGGCTCAGCATGGACTCCCTGTTGTACCTCACTATTTATAAATTTACATTCAGAGAAAGAACCAGCAAATTAAACATCTTGGGATCTGTTGGATAGCCAATTTACAATTCTGCAATGTAGGGATTTATACTAACACTGCATATTTTTTTAATAATACCAGCATGGAGATAGTGTCAAAAGCCTTAGCAAGGTTGAGATAAGCAGTGTGGACAGAATGCCCACTGTTCTCACCCCCTGTAATCTTTTCAAAGAAGCTTACTAGGTTCAGAAGACAGGACATGCCCTTTACAAAACCAAAGTGATTGGGCTCAAGATCATTTAAGTTGCCTGTATCTGCATAAATGAGTTCTGCTATGATGTATTGCATGGCTTTGCATATAAGGCTGGTGTCTTAGGTCTACAATAACCTGGGTCTGTAATTCCTGCTGTAATTGCAGTAACTATAATTAACTTCCTTGGAAATAAAACACTAACATTTCAAGAGTGACTGATTATATGGTAATAGTGACAAACATTTGTCAATCCGACTTCATCAGATAGATGAAAGTGCTCATTACTTTGAATAAACTTGTTAACTTAAAGATCAGAGAATAATGACTTCATGTTATTACCTGATTTTTTGAATGTGTACATTCTAATCTGGTTGAGTTCTTAGTTTATTTTGGCAGGTTGAGTCTTTGTTGTGTTGTATTTGTCTCATAGTGAAGGCTCTGAGACTCTTATCCTCTTTTGGACTTTGTAATATTTGGAAGTAACAGTCTGTATTTTCGATGTGATTCTCCAACTATCTCAGCTGCCCAACTTTTCTTTGGTGATTTCAAGTAACTCAGGGCTGCTTTCACACCATGGGCACCCACATACATTTTAGATCTGCACATCATCTGACCCTATACACCTAAGTTGTTGTCAACCAAAGCAGGATCATGTTCAAATAGTGTCCTAGGCAGGGTAGTTGACCAATCCCACTGTAGTGATTCTAGTGTCTCATTATTCTGCAGCCTCTCCCCACTTAGTATAAATATTGTTCAAATCCTGTCAGCTTACATATTAATTTCTTCTTTACTTTTACAATGATGACAAAGACTTGTATTTAATTTTAATTAGCACAAATACTGCTGGCCATTTACTAAACAAAACAAAACACTCTCAGATTGAAGTCAGGCTTAGTATGAACAATAGTAAACTTCCATTCCTTTGAAACTCACATTCCTTAAAAATGTATCTGGCCAGTGGCAGCTTAAGTGTATCTTGGGCCTAGGGCTGCTTTCAAACTATGGGCAACCACACACATTTTAGGACCATGCATAAATGCATGTGTTCTTTGATTCAACTTTCTGATTGTTTTAAATCAAATTAAATTTCTTGTTTAATACATCAACATGTTAGTGTGTGTTTAAAAATTGTAGTTTTGAATGTTTTTTCTAGTAAGCAGTAAAAGAAAATGTATGAACCAGTAATGGTAAAAATACCCATTTCAGAAGATTTCAGCCATAAAATGCTACTCAGACAGCTGTCATTATAATCCACCAATATCCATACTTAAAAGTTATAGACATTATATCAAATGTGTACACAGCACATGTCTAATTGTAATGAAATAGCCACAGTAAAGTATTCCAATTTGTTTTACACAAAAGCACACTATTCCTGGAGAAACAGACTAATGACTTTTTAACTTTATGAGGTCAGCACGGTCAGCCATTTTTATCCACAGATATGCCCCAGACCTATCAGCTATAGCTATATTGTTGACTGCATCCTTCTCAAGTACTTGTGTAAAAAAATAATAACAATAATAACAACCAAAGTCACATATTTCAAATTTGTCTCAGACTGTAGTCAAAGTATTCCAACTTAATTCACACGTGCACACTAATCTTGCAAAATCAGATTGCAGACTGTTTAAAATGACCAGATGATAAAACCATTAAGGTACTTTCATCCAAAGAGAGCACCCCACCCCCACTTGCAATTATAGGCTTGCCTTTCACTGTCCAGATTTTCACAGAATGTCTAGATTTTTGCCTCACATTTTTGGTTGGTTCCTCATATAATTTGTGGTTTTCAGGCAAATCATAGAGTATTGATGTCACTAAAAGTTGCTAAATAATGACAGACATTTGAGTTGCAGACTTTATATTCTTCACGATGGTTTGCTAACTGGCTCATGGACAGAACCCACACTGTGAAAGTAGCGGATTCCAAAGCCGACATCAGACCAGTGAGAAGTGGAGTACCACAGGGTTCAGTCCTGGGTCCTCTCCTGTTTGGTATCTACTTCTCTGAAATGCAGGCCAACACAGAAGGTCTTTGGCTAACAAAGTTTGCAGATGACTGCAAACTAGGAGCCATAATCAAAACTTCTAATGATGTGGACAAACTACAAAAGGGCCTCACTGAGGCAGATACCTGGTGTCAAAGCCATGGCCTGAAGCTCAATGCCAAAAAGTGTATTGTCATCCCCTTTGGTAAAAGCTCTGTACCCATGAACTACCACATAGCTGGTAGTCTACTTAATGACGAAAATGTGATAAGAGACCTTGGGACACAGGTGGACAGTAGTCTCTCCTTTGATAATCACATTGCCACAGTGGTCAGGAAATCCTTCTACGTGGCACATCTCATCACAAAAGGATTCTCATCCAGAAAAAAAGAGGTCATTGTTCCCATCTACTCATCACTCATTAGACCCATTATAGAGTACAATGCCCCTTTTGGTATGTACCTCACAAGACATCTACAACAACTGGAAAGACCACAGAAATACCTCACAAAGAGGATTACTGGCCTCAAACAGATGCCCTATGCAGACCGTCTCAAAAAACTACAGCTTTACTCCATCGCATATCGCCTACTCAGGGGCGATCTCTGCCTAACATACAAAGCTATGTCAAACCCAGAGCTGTTGGACATGCTCCACTTAAAGAAATCCCAATCCCCTCAAGCTGCATGCTCTAGGGACCTAAACCTTGTCACCACAATAAACAGAACATGCTGGAGGGATAGATTCCTGTCCCAGAGACTTCCCATACTCTGGAACAGACTACCTATCTATGGCAAACAGAGCTCCTCATTAGCACTCTTCAAGAAAAATCTTGATGATTGCATGGGAAATGGGAAATTCACCCCGGGGATCAGTTCTGTGGCTCTGCTCGACAGGGGCACAGGAAAATAATTTTCTTGGGTGGCGAAAGCCAGGGTACATTTTTTGGCTAAGCTTGTATGGGCCCTAGGGCAGATAGCCTAGTACCTACCTATGAACCTATGAACTTATGAACCTATGAAAATTACTGGATATCTGTAATGGCAGAGTATTTCAAAAGACAGGTTTGTAATCAGACGGTTATCTTTTGGAGGTGTTTGCTTGTGTATACCAATGTATAGAGAAGTGTTTCAGTGCTACTTAAATTGCATATGCTTAATTTATTTATTTATTCTTTGTTAACTGGTTGAGTGGGTTGGTCCTCGGACCCTTTTCATCCATGGGTACAGAAGGCACAAAAGTACAATCAAAAGACTGAGATACAATATCTCAAGGATTACAGTAATACCAAGGATTCATGTAAAAGTAGCAGTGCCTGTAGAGAAGGGTCCCTTGTGAAGAGAAATGAGAGCCAGGAGATAAAAAGAAGTATGAAGTGACAGGCAAGGACAAAGACTAGAAGGTTATGAAAGAAGCAGGAAAAGCAGAGAACGAGTTAGTGATTAGTGAAGTGTGTGCAGTCATTAATTTGCTTCCTGTTAACTATCAACTTTTCAATAATAAATACTGGGAGAAAAAATGAATTGTTACGTCTTGTTCCCGCCTTATTTTTAAAACTTTCTATGAATTGATAATTCTGTATTGGTATTTATTTTTAAGTGTTTTGTTGATATAAATGGTCATGCTTGGTTATAAATGTTGCTTTTCTTATGTCTTCCTTCTCCTTGCAGGTATATCAGGATAACATCTATGCCCAAGGTTGTTATTTTCACTCTTTTAAGAAGGTATTGTTTGAGATGGGACCAGAGTATTATAACACAGTTGAGCTGGCATCTTTCCACTCTACCTCTAAAGGCTACATGGGCGAGTAAGTATTCATGTCATTGGACAGATGATCAATGCACTTCTGTAAAGAAATACTTCTGTGTATATGATACTTAAATGTGTTCCTTTTTTACCTAATTACGTTCGCTAACCATGTGCACCCATGTCATTTCTGTTATCATAGTGTATTCTGAGATTTATAGCTCAGCCAGTACCCATACATACATCAGAGGACATCTTGTATGTGCTGTATTTTTCTGTACGGAAAATTGTGAACAGCTGTTAAGGCTCAGTGTGTCCGAACTTAAATACTGTGCTTATTGAGGGATTTGGTATAGTTTGCATAAGATCTGTACAGGTGGCAGATATTGATGCTGGAAATGTCTACTCTAATAGTTTCCTGTCAGAAGCATAAAAGCAACCTTATGAGGTTTAGTTATATGACACATTAAACAGTGGTCTTGAGTACTAGAGATAGACATGGGAAGTAAAGTAGCTGAAAGCTGCCAGGAATGCCAGCGTACTGATATTTAGGACAAGAGAATTAACTCTTCATAGCAGCACAGCGAAAATCTAGGTTTAGGAACACATTGCCCCATTGAAGCTGATCTTCTCTGCAGTTACTAACTCCACGCTGAGAGTGGGTATCATGTAGCAGATGATCCATTAAAGGAAAAATAATGGGTGTTGTGCAGTTTTTGCAATATTATTTTTGCACTGCTGTTGTACCACTATGCTGGTTTGTAACAAAAATGACAAAAATATCGCTGCTCTCAGGCTGGCACTGATATGAATCTTAAGTCATTCAAAGGTCGGTACTACGTGTATGTGAATAACAAGTATGTAAACTGGTAGAGTCTGAGTTGTTTAACTGATGGAAAGTACAAAACAAGAGAATAAAAATCTATTTCATGACATTTGTCAAGAGAAATTGCTTGTTCTTTGAACAGACATAATGCTTATTGCCTTATAAATCATATGGAGTAGATTACAAGTAAGACTTCCTTGCCTGTATGCAAACAAAGTCTACTCCCAAACCCACCAAGGACAGCTTTGCAAGTACTAGACCTCCTCTGTCCATCCCAGTGATTACCTATGAAATAACCAAAGAGAATTTCATTCCATTCCCCCCAACATTTCTTCCCTTGGAGAGGGCCCACTAGCTCAGAGATCTCTTCTCCTCAGTGGTCTCATAATGGCAGGGCCAACCTTATCCACTATTGTACCTTTTAAGCCTCATGGCAGTGTTCACTGGCAGCTGGTTGCACTGTGGACTATGCAGTGGCATAGTTCATTGCTAGCTGCTGAAAACTCACTTCATAGTACCTCATTTGGGACCCCTGCTCATACACATATACACACATGTTTTGGCATGTTGGGGCTGCAGGGCTGGGGCCTTGTTCTCCCACAAAAAAAAAGTTTCTGGCTGTTCTGTTACTTTGCATATAATGGGCAGCTTTTCAGATTGCCAGATGAAGCTTTTGTGGGGATATGGATTGTGTTACGATCCCTCACAGACGAAGCAGTACTGGCTACCAAAGTTTTGAATCTGGCTACCCACAGCCTGCATTCTGAAACATGTGATTCAGCCTTTGCTTTCAGAAATTGAGTATGCATAGACTAGGAACTTAGGAACATACTAGGCAAGCAATCACTGGGACCATAAGATGCCTAGCCATATACACTTTTAAGCAAACTAATGTAAACGTTCTTACCACCCTTTTCAAGCACTTAGTACTCACCTCCTAAATTGAGCAGGTCTGTACATGATAACCCTGGTGTAAATTTGTGTCTACCCATCCGGTAATCAAGACCAGACTTAAAGGTAGCTAAAGTAATACTTTGACCTGTAATAGTAATAGTAGCTTATTCCATAGGGTAGGACTAGGTTGATTTAGAAACCAGTCTCTCTTTTTTTTATTTGTTGTTGATTTAAGTCTTTAGAACAGCTATGTGCAGAGTCACTGCTTTTGCAAATCAATATCAGGTCTTTTATGGCTCAAAAAAAAAAAAAGACACAGGTAGCCTCACTGCAATCTGTAAGCTACTAGTTATAAAGAGAGCTGTGCTAATCTATTGGGGTAGTTGAGGAATTTAAGACATTTAATTTTCTTAGAAATATTTGGGGCCTTTCTAATTGAGTGATATGCTAGGACTTGTAGATACTGAAGTGAGCATTGTATTCAATAATGAGTTTGATAAGGGAAAAGTACATTGAGAGGATGACTTCTTTGGCTCATGAAGATATTCCCTTGGAAGTTAACTGGTCCTGAGAGAAGGATTTCCTGGCTGTGGTGAAGACATGATGAACAAATGAAAGTTATCCACATAAGTATCTCTTAGGACCACATCTATCTGAAGGGGAGTACCAGTTATAACATATGAGATGAAAACAACCTTTTGGCTTTCTGCAAACTGTACTATGCTGCATTTTGTTCACCTAGTTTAAGACTGTTTTTCATACACCATGTATGTGCATATTCCAGCCTTTTTGTATCAGTGAATGAATGGATACCTGCACCCAGTTTGCAGCCATCAGCAAACTTGGTCAACCACACTTCTGTGATATTGGCTTGGATATCTGCAAAATAAATGTCAAAGGGAAGAGGGCTCAGCATGGACTCCCTGTTGTACCTCACTATTTATAAATTTACATTCAGAGAAAGAACCAGCAAATTAAACATCTTGGGATCTGTTGGATAGACAATTTACAATTCTGCAATGTAGGGATTTATACTAACACTGCATATTTTTTAATAATACCAGCATGGAGATAGTGTCAAAAGCCTTAGCCAGGTTGTGATAAGCAGTGTGGACAGAATGCCCACTGTTCTCACCCCCTGTAATCTTTTCAAAGAAGCTTACTAGGTTCAGAAGACAGGACATGCCCTTTACAAAACCAAAGTGATTGGACTCAAGATCATTTAAGTTGCCTGTATCTGCATAAATGAGTTCTGCTATGATGTATTGCATGGCTTTGCATATAAGGCTGGTGTCTTAGGTCTACAATAACCTGGGTCTGTAATTCCTGCTGTAATTGCAGTAACTATAATTAACTTCCTTGGAAGTAAAACACTAATATTTCAAGAGCGACTGATTATATGGTAATAGTGACAAACATTTGTCAATCAGACTTCATCAGATAGATGAAAGGGCTCATTACTTTGAATAAACTTGTTAACTTAAAGGTCAGAGAATAATGACTTCATGTTATTACCTGATTTTTTGAATGTGTACATTCTAATCTGGTTGAGTTCTTAGTTTATTTTAGCAGGTTGAGTCTTTGTTGTGTTGTATTTGTCTCATAGTGAAGGCTCTGAGACTCTTATCCTCTTTTGGACTTTGTAATATTTGGAAGTAACAGTCTGTATTTTCGATGTGATTCTCCAACTATCTCAGCTGCCCAACTTTTCTTTGGTGATTTCAAGTAACTCAAGGCTGCTTTCACACCATGGGCACCCACATACATTTTAGATCTGCACATCATCTGACCCTATACACCTAAGTTGTTGTCAACCAAAGCAGGATCATGTTCAAATAGTGTCCTAGGCAGGGTAGTTGACCAGTCCCACTGTAGTGATTCTAGTGTCTCATTCTGCAGCCTCTCCCCACTTAGTATAAATATTGTTCAAATCCTGTCAGCTTACATATTAATTACTTCTTTACTTTTATAATGATGACAAAGACTTGTATTTAATTTTAATTAGCACAAATACTGCTGGCCATTTACTAAACAAAACAAAACACTCTCAGATTGAAGTCAGGCTTAGTATGAACAATAGTAAACTTCCATTCCTTTGAAACTCACATTCCTTAAAAATGTATCTGGCCAGTGGCAGCTTAAGTGTATCTTGGGCCTAGGGCCTAGGGCTGCTTTCAAACCATGGGCAACCACACACATTTTAGGACCATGCATAATGTTTGTTAGAATGTGAGCTTAAATGGATTATTAGGTGTCAGGCTGATAAATGAATAGTGTTAATGAAATGGGATGTATTGCCATTATTCCTCTATACAATGAAATTTGAATGTGTGTTGTTGCTTTTTCCCCTGTAGGTTAATATATAAATGGTAATAGTATGTATTTTGGGAAAGGAATGACCATATGACTGTTTTAATCATTTGTAAGCTTATTAGTTTTTGCATTAAGTAGTCGTTTTAATACTAGGTATAAATATGTCCATAATAAGATAAGTTGTCATCAGATAAACATTACTCCAGGTTGTATTAGATTACTGTATCCTGGTTATGTTTCAACCCGTTTGAATAATGTTTATTTTATTAGATAGTGTAATATATATTTTAAAGTTTGTGCAATATATTTTAAAGTTTGCGTTAGAGTTCTGATAGTATATGTGTTTTACTATGTCTCACACTACTTAGTAGTTTTTAAAGTTTTTTAGAAATACTTAATGTGAACAGTAAATGTAGCGCGAGAGCTTTTAAATGATTGTTAAGGATGAAATGATGTTGACCAATGAATTACTGAGTTAGGATATTTAAGCATGGATTATGTGTCAGTTTGTATAAGTCTGAAGAAGCCGCTAACTTGTTTGCAATAAATTTATTATTTTCATAGCTGGTTTTTTACATTATATCAAATGTGTACACAGCACATGTCTAATTATAATGAAATAGCCACAGTAAAGTATTCCAATTTGTTTTACACAAAAGCACACTATTCCTGGAGAAACAGACTAATGACTTTTTAACTTTATGAGGTCAGCACGGTCAGCCATTTTTATCCACAGATATGCCCCAGACCTATCAGCTATAGCTATATTGCTGACTGCATCCTTCTCAAGTACTTGTGTAAAAAATAATAACAATAATAACAACCAAAGTCACATATTTCAAATTTGTCTCAGACTGTAGTCAAAGTATTCCAACTTAATTCACACGTGCACACTAATCTTGCAAAATCAGATTGCAGACTGTTTAAAATGACCAGATGATAAAACCATTAAGGTACTTTCATCCAAAGAGAGCACCCCACCCCCACTTGCAATTATAGGCTTGCCTCTCACTGTCCAGATTTTCACAGAATGTCTAGATTTTTGCCTCACATTTTTGGTTGGTTCCTCATATAATTTGTGGTTTTCAGGCAAATCATAGAGTATTGATGTCACTAAAAGTTGCTAAATAATGACAGACATTTGAGTTGCAGACTTTATATTCTTCAGAAAATGCATAACACAAAACTTGTTAGTCAAGCAACTTTCTATATTTATGAGTGATATTTAAAATGTGTCCCTATTTTTGGCCCTTTGTCCCCCCATTATTTTTGTCTTTGACCAGATTTCTTGCTGTAAGAGGTTGAGAGGTATGGTTATAGCCACTTTGTTGATTGTGTACACCCCTTATTGTTTTATGAAGAAATACATTATATATACTTTACTGGTAGCTTTGGGTGAACTACATGAAACTGTATAAAGATCACAAGCATTAGGCCATAAGATCAAGTCATCTGTAGCACCATTTAAATAGAATGATAGTATAAGAAATATTAACTACTTGTTAACATATGCAAAGTTAATATGCACAGTTCCTGCAAATGTAAAAATCATCAGGATAATTCCACATTGAAGAGAACTACTACTCATACAGAGGTTGCTGCTTGCAAACAACTTTGCATTTCATTGCTTCATCTGTAAATGTTCTGCCTGCTGCCCTTGAAGAATTAATTGCCTATGTTGCATTAAAAAAAATTGTGTGCTGGTGATATTGCCATAACATTTCCTGAACTAGATTAACTATGTAATAGGGAATGGCTGGCAAACAAGGACAACAGGTTCATAGTTACTTTTACTAGGAATGCAGTCCAGGAGGCCATTAAGGAGCCTAGCCGAAATTTTCAATTGTTTTAAAGCACTACCTGGTTAAGTGATATGGTCAATATTACATAGCAGGTAAATGAAAGAGTCAAACCTGTTAACAAAACAGAGTTGTAGCCCTCTGTGCTAACTACCTGAGTAGGAGCTTTTAACTAAATGCAGAAATCCATGTAGAGAAGACTGTGTAACAGCAATATGCAGCAATGACTACATAATGGATGTTGAAGATCAAGTCATCACTCAAAAAAGTGTGAACCCCTTTGCAGTTGTTGAAGGTTCATAGGTTCATAGATTCATAGGTTAGTACTAGGCTATCAGCCCTAGGGCCTATACAAGCCTAGCCATAACAATTCCCTGGCTATTTCTTCCCACAGTATTTACTTTCCTGCTGTAAAGAAGGTACTACAAAAATGTATTGGTAAAATGTAACATGTTTAAACACAATTATACAATCCAGGCCTACTAATTATTAATGGTTTTATTCTTTAGTAAAATGAATAAAGCAAAACAATTAAAGACAAGATAAAAGCCGCAGCAGCTTTTGTTCAACAACCCACAAGTCATACAAAAATTTATATGCAAAAAAACACTCTATAAACCATTATTGAATTTTTTACATTACATATTCAAATCGGAGGAAAAAACAAAGATATTAATTAATTGTAATTATGAATATTAGAAAAAAAATATAGTATAGCCCATTGGTGGATGACAGAGCAGGGCAGTGTCGTAGGCAAATAGAATTATTAAGTTAATTTAAAATAATTAGATAAGAAAAGTATAAAAAAAGCAGCATAAAATTTGGGGAACAAATTTTTAATATTATTATTTACGAAGTGTTCCTATCCACTTTATCCACTCAGATGACAGAACGTATGTACACATTATTCTTGGATTTAGATAAAAAAAGAAAAAATTAAAAATTATTGAAATTGGCTGTTGTTGGTTTATAATTGTCTATTGTAGATGCTTATGTAATTTTAATTTTTGTTTTTTTAATTTTAACTAAAAAAAAATATTTATGTTAATGTTATATTTATAGGAAATTCAAAAAAAAAAACAAAAGCAATATTGTACATAATGTAAATAGTGTGTGGTGTGAAATGTAAATGTGTAAAAACAAAAAAAAAAAAAAAAAAAAAAAAAAGAAATATTACTGCATACAACATATTTTCTTTTTTTTTTGGTGGGGGGGGGCTACATGTTTGAAGGACACCTATGTCTTCTCTGTCATCAAGAATAGCTGTCGTAAATGACATCAATGAGTCCAGTTATGACCTACTTGAATGGATAATAATGCTGTCTTCTTGCAGCATGCACCTCCATAGTCAACAGAGGTAGATCATGGAAAAATGGAGCACTATGCAGGTAGTGAATCAGATCCCTACCATCCTCTCCAATCCTGTTACTTGGCTGTCTCCCCATTTACCATAAATACTATTCAAACCTGTCCACATGGATAATATTTTCTTCTTTACTTTCACAATTATCACAAACATTTGGATTTTATTTAAACCTTTTATTTGAAATTGTACAGAAGAAGCCACGGCAGTGCAGCAGTAGCAATGTTGCCTCACAGCAAGAGGTTCTCCCATTCAATTCTTGGTGGGAGCACCTTCTGTGTGGAGTCTGCATGTCCTCCCCGCAGTCGAGTGGCATTCGAAAGACATGCGTAGAATGGGCGTGCCTTCGTTGAAGGTTGGGCATCGAGCAGGCACCTTGGCAACTATAAAAAATCTACTGCCAATCATTAGCGGACCAGAGTTCTGCTGTGGCGACCCCTAACTGGGAAAAGCCAAAAGAAGAACTTATTTGAAATTTTACAGAAGAAAAACACTGGCAGTCATTTTCTAAGCAAAACAAAACACTCTCAAGTTGAAAACAGACATCATGAAAAGCGATACCTTTCTCTTCCCTTGAAAGTGCATCTGGCAACCCATTAGACTACAAAAAACATGCTGGGATTCATGATCAAATAGCATATGATGAAGTCTTAATTAGTGTATATGTGAAGGGTGCAAGAATTTTAAAAAAAATGTATAATAATGTTCACTAACAGCCTGGGATAGCTCACTGGACACAAGTTTCCCTTTTCAGAAGCATCCCAGGAGTACTGTCTGGTGATGTAACTTGACAGATTAACAAAGAAGACAAATGAAGGTTGAGGGAATCAAATTGTGTATTACAGGAAGCAGATTTTAACAGTGCATAGCCTTTTTTTAACTGCTTTAAGTGCCAGACAAACTGTTGTAGCCCAACCATAGTTCATTTAACACACGTGCCTACAAATAAGCCAAATTAAAAATGCATTCATAGTTATAACATTACACACATTGGCTTTGTACTGTCCAGTTTATTTGCAGTAAAGAGTGAAGTGTTTATGGTCATTGGCTGATTGGGGTCACATGGACTATGGCTTGGAGTAAGCACCTCATTGGTTCTTTCGAGCTTTTTTTTTTTTAAAGTTGTTTCAGGTTTCAACTTTGTTACTTAAGAAGTTAACTTGTGAGTGTTTCTGCCATTTCACACTGAACTAATCGGAGGAAAGGCACTGTGAAAACTGATCTGTGATGTATAACATGTTTTTTGCTTATGCAAGAGAATTGTCGCCTCATAGTTAGACGTTGCCCGTTCAATTCTCAGTTAGAACGTCTTCTGTGTAGCGACATGCGTGAATGGGCATTCCTTCATTGAAGATTGTGCATTAGGCCCGGCAAGCCAGTACATAAAAATCTACTGCCAATCATTAGCGGACCGGAGTTCCGCTGTGGCGACCCCTAACCGGGAAAAGCCGAAAGACACAAACAATTTATAGCACTTTTATTGTCTGGTGCATACTTTTCTAGCTAGTTTCACTGTGTGTGAGATATTAACTGGAAGTTGTCTACAATTGTTAAGCATCTGTTTCGGTTGTTTGTTCTGATTTTTGTTTCCCACCCTCCCTATTGGTATCTTGTTCTTATAATTGGTGGCTTTGCAGTTGCCCACCCCTACTGTAAATTTCATCTGGGACACTCCTCCCAGTTGTGTCATTACCTCATTCTACCTAATACAGGGAGAACATTTGAGAAGGCCAACCTACTTAGCTTCTTAACCTTGAATTATCTTCTGCTCCTCCTTTGCCCCTTTCCACTTTACAAAAAAAACATAAAATTCTAAGCTTGTTTCCTGCCTTTCCTGTAAGTAGCCTAGTCCAGATACAGATTTGCTGTATCCAGGACTGTTGGTAATTTCCTGACACCCCAAGCCTTTCCTGTGTTGGAGGTAAGCCTTCTAGCTTATTAGTGGGAGTGGTAAGCCCTATGTAGCTTATCTAAATAAAAAAAAAAACAAAACAAAACAAAAAAAAACACTTTATGCATTGACCCTTAGCTAGGGTTAAACTATTCCTGGCGCCATAAAATCTGCTCTTCGAATTTTCCCTTAGAAGTAGCCAGTTTTAGTTTTAGCACTCAAATCTGTTTCTTTAAGCTCAGCACTTGTTCAGAACTCATTGTAAGCACTAAATAAGCTACAAATTACTACAGCACTCACCTTTCCTCACTTGTCTAGAGGAAAACAGTTTTTAGTACTTAATAAATAAGCACCTATCCAGGCGTATTTAAGGGTCAGCTCCCAGTGTTTTCTCCTGTCTATCTGATGAATCTGGGCATCTTGGGGCAATGCAGCAATTGCCTCATGTACACAGACAACCCTCTCCTCCTACCACCCAACACTACAACCTGTGAGAGATGCACTTATATAGCTAAACTGGAAGCAAAGCTCTCTTCACCCAAGACTGGACTAGACAGTCAAGAGGAGTAGGTAAACACTTGCACCACACCACACTCATCACATAGTCCCTCAAAACCTACACCACCAAAACACACACATAGAAACACAAAACACACACCTACATTTGTGGAGGCTCTCAATAAAAATCTGCCCAAGCAACAGGGACCTCCAATGCAGAAACCCAAGCAACCTCCACCACCCAACACAACCCAAAAGACACAGAGCCCACAAACTCAGTGTGCCACTCAACCACAGCCGATAAGGCATAACAACGTACCCAACACTCTAGTCATAGTTGACTCTATAGTCAAGCACACTGATGTTCCACTCACCAGGCTAAACAAAGAGAAAGTTACTATCAGCTGCCTGATGAGTGTCAGGATCTGCAACATGATGCACACACTCAGGTCACTCCACAACAAGTACAAATATGACTATGTCATTGTCCATGTTGGTGTGAATGACCTGGGATTTACCTCCCTGGACTATATGAAAAGAGACATGGAGGAGCTTTCCAATCTTGTAGTCCAGGCAGGTATGATCCTAGCCCTGAGTAGCATCCCGCCATCACCCAGAATGATACCACAGTACAAGGACAAAATGATTGACTTCAACAATTGGCTAAGCTTCTGGTGTCATTCTAAGGGGATTCAGTATTTGTCTGCCTGGGATGACATGATCGACTGACCATGATGCTTTGGCAGAGATGGCCTGCACCTGTCCCCCTTGGGATTCCAGATACTGGCTAAGGCTCTTGCCACCCCTATAGGGCCTTTTTTAGGCAAGGTTCAAATGACAAATTCACCACCGTAACAGGTACAAGCAAGCAAAATCTGAGGGTAATGCTACTCAATGCTAGAAGTCTAAACCTCAAAATGCACTCACTCGAGGCACTCCTTAAAATGGACAACATCGACATCTGTGCAGTAACAGAGACCTGTTTCAAGGCTCCAGAGAGCACCCCTGTATTACCAAGCTATAATTCATACCACACCTTTTGGCCACCTAACCTGGACCGAAACACTAAAGGTGGAGGCGTGTCCATATTCCTTAAGGATAGCCACACCTCCAGGCTAGTTGCTCAGCATAATGCATCCGAGATTATCGAAGTGCAACTAACTCTGGGCAAGACCGCAATCCAAATTGTAGCTTGCTACAGATCCCCCACCATGCCCCAGAATTCCCACTCCTCATTTCTTAATACACTGGAAAATATTAGGGTACAACCTAACACCCTAATAATGGGTGATTTCAACTACCCCACCATTAACTACTCATGTACCAGCTCTTTTGCTCAACGTTTTCTGGAATTCATAAATTCCATTGCCTTGGATCAACTTATCCACACCCCCACCAGGGCAGCAATATCCTAGACCTGGTCATTGCCAACATGGGCAACTGGTGTTCTACACCAGAGGTCAGTTCCTCGTTGTTCAGATCCGACCACAAGCTAATCACCCTAGACATCCACATCCCGCCCCACCCCCTATTAGGGAAACCACCATAAAAAATTTCTCCAAAGCCAACTTCACTCTTCTTAAGACAGAAATGGCAAACTTCACGACACCCATGCAGACGGACAATAGAGGTATGACTGCTGAATCCTACACAAATGCACTTTATAAGCACTTACATGAGTGCATGGATTGTGCCATCCCTAACAGAACCAAGATGCTATCCTCCAAAAATAAAAGCCAATCTGGTGGTCCCCTGCCATAAACAAGCTCTACAACAGAAGAAAGAAACTGTTGCAAAAAAGAGTAAAATCCCATGATTGGAGGAACTCCCTTGGTCAGCCTCAGTAAGAAGTTGAGATCCCTCATAAAATTCTCCAAAGCTAGTTACGAAAACAAAATCGCCACTGATTCTAAAGACAGCCACAAAGCATTCTATAGCTATGTCAAGAATCTCAGTGGCAACACTCAGATCTGCTCTGTGTTACAGCACAATGGCACTAAATATATAGAACCAATTGATATTGCCAACATTCTGGCAGATAGGCTCAGTGCTAACATTATCCCCCTCTCACCCCCTAAAGGGCCCATTTCTATACTGGAAAAATGCAAAGTTCCTGTAATCATGGCTGCACAGATAAAAAACACACTCTCCAAAGCCAAGAACACAGCATCCATGGGACCTGACAACATCCCAGACTGCGTTCTACACAAACTACTGAACAAACTGGCACCTCACCTAAGTACCATGTTCAATCATAGCCTTATCTCAGGCTTTGTGCCCACTGAATGCTGCACAGCAATGGTCATCCCACTCCACAAAGGGGGAGCCACTACGGACCCTGGGAATTACGGACCCATTAGCCTGACGAGCCTGGACTGCAAGGCTATGGAACGTATCATCATGGAACTTATAAACAATGAAATTGGTAATCTCCAAACTCTGGACCCCACCCAGTTCAGGTTTGTAAAATGCAGATCATGTCTCCTAAACCTGATAGACTTCTTTGAAGCGGTCACCAAAGCCATAGATGAGGGTAAGGCAGTTCACACAGCCTATCTAGATCTCACCAAGGCTTTCGACACCATCCCCCACTCTGGAATTATAGATAAACTCACTAAACTAGGTATAAATCCCTATGTCACAAGATAGGTTGCCAACTGGCTCACTGACAGAACCCACACTGTGAAAGTAGCAGGCTCCAAATCTGACTTCAGAGCAGTGACAAGTGGAGTACCACAGGGTTCAGTCCTGGGGCCTCTCCTGTTTGGTATCTACATCCCTGAAGTGCAGACTAACACAGAAGATCTTTGGCTAAAAAAGTTCACAGATGACTGCAAACTAGGAGCCATAATCGAAACTCCTAATGATGTGGACATCCTACAAAAGAGCCTCACTGAGACAGATGCCTGGTGTCAAAGCCAAAAAGTGCACTGTCATCCCTTTTGGTAAAAACTCTGTTCCCATGAACTACCACATAGGCGGTTGTCTACTTAACACCAAAAGTGTGATAAGAGACCTTGGGACACAGGTGGACAGTAGTCTCTCCTTTGATAATCACCACAGTAGTCAGAAAATCCTTCTACATGGCACACCTCATCATGAAAGGTTTCTCATCCCGGAAAAAAGAGATCATTGTTCTCCTCTACTCGTCACTCATTAGACCCATTATAGAATACAGTACCCCTTTTGGTATGTACCTCACAAGACATGTACAACAATTGGAAAGGCCACAAAAATACCTCACATAGAGGATTACCAACCTCAAACAGGTGCCATACGCAGACCATCTCAAAGAACTCCAGGTTTACTCCGTTGCATATCACCTACTCAGAGGTGATCTCTGCCTAACATACAAAGCGATGTAAAACCCAGAGCTGTTGGACATGTTCCACTTAAAGAAATCCCAATCCCTCTGAGCTACACACTCTAGGGACCTAAACCTTGTCACAACAATAAACAGAACATGCTGGAGGGATAGATTATTGTCCCAGAGACTTCCCATACTCTGGAACAAACTACCTGTCTATATTAAACAAAGCTCCTCATTAGCACTCTTCAAGAAAAATCTTGATGACTGGATAGGAGATAGGAAATTCGCCCCAGGGATCACTTCTGTGGCTCTGCTTGACAGGGGCACAGGAAAATAATTTTCTTGGGTGGCGAAAGCCAGGGTACATTTTTGGCTAGGCTTATATAGGCCCTAGGGCCAATAACCTGGTACCTACCTATGAAGCTATGAAATACACAGTTAACATTTAACAGAGCAAGAAAACCAATGATCACAGCCAAAGAATATGACTCATATGATGATGTGCCTGTTAACATACCATAACTACTGTTTTTCATAGAAATTTACTAGGGCTCCAATCTATTGAGAAAGCACAAATTACTTTCTGGTTAAGTGCCTTGTTCAAGGACGGCATAAATATATGCAAAATCAGTGATGCTCTGCAAAACTTGAGACAGATAAGAGCAGACTATTTTAAATCACTTTAAAAAGTAAACAGAACAACAGGTTTGCATCAACATGTATATTGTGAACCAGAAAAACTGTGAAACTCCAATGACGGACTGACTAATTAATGTGTTTTTTTTTTTCCAAAGGTGAAAAAAAAAGTTATTTGAGATCTAGCAACTGGTTTAGATTATTAAGATTCCTGCCTCCTATTCTTAGCATACAGGTTTTGATTCTCTGTAACCCTGAGCAAGTCCTTAACTAGACAGTGCTCTCTAAATGGGGCATTTTGCACACTCACTCATGCTACTTCTGCAGTCTGTTTCTACTTGCTTCATGGGGTTGCTAATGCTGCTGCTTCATGAAAACAAATTCAACAACCAGTCCATCTCCTGTTCAATATGAGACAACAAATAGTCCATACCCCCATTTAATACATACACTGGTTTATGCAAAAAGAATGCTAGTGCTGCAGCCAGTCCAAATACATGATACTTGTTTGGCTTGTTTCATGGGATTGCTAATGCTGTTGTATAAAAAGAAATTCAACAACCAATGCTGCATTAAAAAAAAAAAAATCAAGCAGCACATCTCCTGTTCAGCATGACAGCAAACAATCCATCTTTCATTTAACAAGAGTTTTAAATGACGTGACAATTCCTGGAAGTCTCTCATTTACTTGATCTGTGTGTCAGCTCCAGTCTCATTGGCTCAAAGCTAAAAGAGAGACTAGAGTTGCACACTGAGCAGGAAATTGAGTTTTGAGATTTTTTTGTTAGTGCACACACAGTATTAGTTTGGACTTTTTAAATTAATGCCGTAGGAATTTTTTTAATTAAATGTTTTGCTAGTTTAAATTTCCACCCTGTTGGAAACAATAGCTGGGCCTCTTTAATTAGAGTGTTGTTTTAAACAATCAGGCTTTGCTGGAGCATTTCTGTTTGTGCACATTGAAACTGCCAGTGTGTGTATTTAACTTGTGTTGCAGAATTAAAACTGATGCAGGCTCATAAAGCTGTGGCCTGTTGCATACTTTGCATTTTCTGCCATGCTTGTGCTGTTGTATTGACTGAGTCCTCCTCTGGCCAAATGTATGATTCTGCAAAAGTAACTTCACGACTGCTGTAAACTTATTTGCTTCCTCTGTTGAATGCGCCAGATGATGCCTGTTTATTCTGTCTTCAGCCTGTCTTCTTCTCTAAAACACTGTATCCAGTTTTTGTTCTGTATGAAAAGTATTCTTTCAGTCATTGCTGAAAAGGGAATTCTGAGTTAAAAGGCAGTACATGTTGCCGCATGTGCTATTTCAAGTCCTGAGAGTAACATTTTGGAACTTACTACCACTTATTTTTCTGTGATACATACTTTTTCATGACTTCATGGAGATTCCTACACCAGTTATATTTTCAAGTGAGACATTTATTATTTTTTACTCTTGGTATCCGTCTGTGACTTGTGTCTGCATTTGTTTATTGCATCTGCCTCTATCACTCTGGGTTGATTTTATTTGCAAATTAATTTTCTTTTAGGGTGTATATCATGTTGTCGAACTTTTAAAAGTTCAAATGCCATATGGTTAACACCATATGATCGAACTTTTAAAAGTACGAATGTGCCAACGGAGATCTCTGTACAGTGCGGAATGGGAAGATTTCCCTTTCCTGCACTGTAGTGTGATCTCGGAGTTGGTATATTTAAAGAGCAGGGGGGGTGCTGGGGTGCTTACCCCCCTGCTTAAAATGTTCAGGTAGGTTTTTTTCTGTTGTTTATTTTTTTTGTTAGCTTTTCGAACTTTTAAAAGTTCGATCATATGGCTTCCACCATATGATGTTCGAATTTTTAAAAGTTTGATAATGTAATATACACCCTTTCTTTTATGCCCAGTTTATTTTGCTTGATGTACAGTAATTGTATTTCTCTGCTGTGTTCTGTTCTTATCTCATTTTACTTTGACTTACTTAGTATTTCCATCTGGAACCCTATTTTTGTATACATTAGTTAATCCTATTTAGTACTTTTCTTCTGAATATTTAACCTGATTTGTTTTATTGATACTTAGGTGGATGTTAACTAAACGGTGTGCTTCGAAAATACTTTTTTTTTACTGAACCTTTTTGTCCACCAGGCATCTGGCTACTCTGACCTTTGGCCTGGTGAAAATTTCCTTTTCATCTCTTCCATGCAAGACTCTGGTTTATGTCCTAACCAGAGCCATTCCTGGATGTGTATTTCACTAACAGCAGGATGGCACCTAATTGTCACAAAAAGGGGTACTACAAGGGCCAGCTGTGGTGGCAGTGTGATCTTCACTAGGACTGAATTTGTTCTTACCTTAATTCCCATTCCACTGTGGCAGCCTGGTCAAGTGGGACTTACATGGCACTGACCACTGACCCATACATGCTTCATTGCTTGTGCTAACCCTGGTTACAGTGAGCACACACACACTTTTTTGTTGAGTGCTCATCACCAGCCCTTCATGTTAGTCTGACGTAACACTTAACCTTCTCTGGGTCTCTGTATTGCAGTAGACATAATTACCTCTCACTCCCTTTCAATGTGAACTTGCTGTCTCATTGCTCTCAATTTTTCTTCCTGTGCAACTTAACGATTGCCCCAGTAGTGTTAAGTTTGTGCCCACTTATCATCCCCAGCCATTAAACCACTACTTTTATAGTTCTCCCTATCCATCACAACTAACCACCTCCTAAATCACCAATTACATCTCTTTGAGGCTGCCCAGTAATCCCTGTTTTAAATTTGTAATCTTGACACCTCATAAATAATTACTTCATTTTAACCTCATTTCTTATTTTTCTTTCTTTTTTTCTTTCCTGTTTTCTTTCTTTTAATATTTCCGGGCCCTGATGTAGCTGACTATCAACTCTATTAGTGCAGTTCCTTGGTCTTTGATGCTGGGAATGACCTGACCCCAATATTTATTCCATTGTCAGAGAGAAGACTGAAGCATCCCAACACAATGTCCTAACTGCCTTCATACGGATTTTTTACTCTGCTCTGTTCACATCTCCCCGTATCCCACTCTGTGTCTGAGATACAGTGGAATAAGGTTATTAAGTCCAAGAACATTTGTCACTGTGTGCCCTGATATTGGTAATCCAGGACAGAGGCACTAAGATACTCAGCTGAAAAACCCAGAATAAAGCGTCATGTTGAAATACTTCTAGGAAAGATCCCTGCTTCTGAAAATGGCTCTATCTTTCGCTTTACCTGTTGTGTGGTCTTGTGTCCAGCATTTATTTTGAAGTGGATAATGAGCACAAAAGGAGTGGCAAATGGGGGATGTATTGTCTACTGCTTAGAAATGAATATCCATTATTTTTATGAATTCATCAATGTTATATGCTGACTTTGCACAAAACCTTCAGCAAATGATTGGGGAATAGAATGCAAAACTGCAGATACTAAGAATGAAACTGAGTACAGACTAGACAGCTGTCATGGCAGCGAATGGGGAAATCAGAATAAAATGAAAACTGAGATAGAATAGAAAATAATGGAACAGCTTCAATTATCTGGGAGGGGTGCTTGAGGAGAAGGGAAGCTGAATGAGGATGTCACAGCTAGAGTAAGAGGGGCTGCATCCAACTGGCACAGAGTGGCAGAGGTAGTGTGTAATAGAAGAATGCCATAGAAGCTGAAGAGTAAGGTGGGCAAAACAGTGGTGCAACCAGTACTACTGTATGGTACAGAAAACCAGGCTGTAAATGTAGAGCAGATAAGGAAGCTAGAAGGGATGGAGATGAAGTGCCTGAGATGGGTGGTAGGATGTACACTGTGCAACAAATGAAGGAATGAGGATATCAGTGCAGAAGTCTGAGTATTTCCCATAGCAGAGAAGGTCAAAGAGAAAAAGTTATGTTGGTTTGGGCACCTGTGCAGGAAAGCGGGAGACAACCTGCTGAAAAAGGTTTGAGACGAGCATAAAGAAGGCAAGAGAAAACCAGGGTGTCCAGCACAGAAATGGATGGATTATGTCAGAGAACACCTGTGACAGTCTGGAGTAGACGGTTTAAGTAGGCAGAAGAGTTGCACTGAATTGAGAGAGATAACAACGGCTGAAGTGATACCCCAGCCCATGTAGGAAAATGGGAATAACGGGATTGATGATGATGATGATTGGCGGTGATGAAGTTAATACTGATGTGGATTGGTCCTGCTCTAAAATGAACACAGCATTCTCAGGTCCAGACATAACATTTCCATATAAAGTAAAACCAAAGTCAGAGTAAACTGCATTGTATAATTCTTTTTTTTTCTTTTTGTTATGAATAAGAAAAATGTATCTGAAGAAAAATAACAATTCTAGGCTGGAGTTTTCAAAATAGGACAGAAAACCGCTTTGCATAAAGTATAGTGGCACCATTACGTTGAGAATTTCAAGTTTTACTATTTCAGTAATATGAAACATTACCTAGATATGTTTAGATCAATAAAGTTGAAAACTTGCAGAAACAATAGCATGCACATTCCTCTTCAGGTACACAGACCTTGCTTTCTACCTCATTTCACATGTCCCCAGTCAGAGCCCTTGTTACTATGCCTTTCCTTACTGTCTAAACAAATATAATTTCTCTGCACAGAGTTCAGTACCAACGGCAGCTTCAGTGGTATAGATGTGGTAGTAATACAGTCACTGCTCTACGTTTGTAGTGCATGTAGAAACTTCAAATGTACATGCTTTTGCTTATTGAGGAAAGCAAAAAAATGTTATTTTAGATTTGTTTAGCTCAAGTGCTAGACAGATTCTGGAATTTCCCTTAACATGGGACCCCCATTTGATTAGGTTGGATATTGAGCTGTTGAAATGTGATTCATGGTAAGAATGCTGCCTGTGTCTTTGTTAGGTCATTACACGTAAAATGCATATATGTTTGAGCTTTAGGGCAAGAGTTAAATGAACTCTGTCTTTTCATGTTCATTGAGTCCAAAAAAAAAAAATAGTGCTGTAACTGTGATATTCTTAATGACCTAGTTACATCTTGTTGTTAGTGTGACGTATGTAGGGAGGTGCACTGTTGGCAATAACAGTGACCCATTGACATGTGCCCCAGTTTGACATCCATTCTTTATGCAATCTGTATGTTGCAACTGTTAACGTTTACCTAGAACAAAGTCAAATCAGTTTCTTTAGCTTTAAGTGTATTACTCTTTTTCCTTGAATAAGTGATTTTTTTTTAGTTTGAAGCTATCATTAAAATAGATACTGTATTTCAGAACAATTCTGAAAAAAGTGAACAACTATTTATTCTAAAAAAATTCTAACATTCCATGTGACTTTTTATGGAATTGCATACATTCTGATTAGCTCTTATGAGATTTGCTAAACAGCAAGGGGGTTTAAATATTACAGATCTTGCAAGTCGGTGCAACAGAAAGAAAAATCAGTGTAACCTAGTATATTCTTGCGGGTTTTCCCTATTTTGTTACAACAGTGGTGGAGCTGGCTTATGAGTGGGCCTGCAGGTATTAAATCGAGCATGTGGCTTTCATTTTGTAGATGGCTCAGTCCTGTCAGTGACCTGTTACAATGCTGCATCATTTGGTTGTTCATTGTATAAATGTTTATATAAAAGAACAACATATATCACATGCAGATGTGCTCTGCAGAAAACACATTTAAGCTGACTTTCAAATGCTATTAGATTTTAAAATGATGTGGTGATCAGGGACTTTTACTCCTCATAGTTAAAGTCTTTCCCATATTCATAAGGCAATTAGTTGAGAGCTGTCAATGTAGATGAAGATTTGTGCTACACTTTTGATCACCTGCTAAAAACTACATATCTCATTATCAGAGTAAGAGATTTTTTTCACTGGGAATACTGTAGTATAGTGACAGTGTTATAGCCAACATCATAATATGCATGTAGTGTTACCATGACAAGAGGGCTCAGAACCTGCCAGACCTATTTCATTAATAGTTGAGGCCTAGATGAAGCATTTAATGAACATATGATACAGGATAGGACAGCCAGGAAGTCAGAAAGACTCTTCCCTGTGCTGCTAGCTGCATTGAAAGCCTCCAAATTTTCAGTGGCTCATCTGGTACAACATGAATGCTGTATAACAGAAGGTTTTACTGCTATGCTCAGAACAAATACATGGATACATTTTTCAGTAGTGACAATATAATATAGCACAGTGGAATTACTGCACATCTGGGGTGCTATGTTTCAGAAAAGGTGTTAAGGCAGTGTCACTAGTTTACACTTTCCTTTGGTGTTCTTCATTTAGATCACTGCTGCAGTTGTCCTCACGACTGTATACTAGGATTTTCACCACTGAGTCCCAGGCATCCAGTCCAATATCTACAGCTCAGATTGCTTCCCCCTTCAAGTTAGGTGTGTGCCATTCTTCTGGGGCATCAGGACACTGCCAGTATAAAATGTACATCTGCCCATGCCATATTTATTTTATTTATTTATTTATTTTATTTTACATTTGTTGACTGGGATAGTCCGACTGGATACATGTCCATTTTCAGCGGAGGCTCAGAGAGAAAAGCTCCAAGGTAGAACATACAGTAAAAATCACAAAATGATTACAAGCTACTCACAGTTTACAGGCTCCAGTTTAACAAGCAGGTAATATAATCATACATTTTTAAAACAGTGTTGACAATTTGACTAGCCAATGTAACATTATTACAGACTATAGAGGAGGATCTAGTCAAATTTTGAACAAGGACATTGCCAGTGAGTTTTAAAATATAGCTTGAGGCTTTTTGTGAACTGAGTAAGAGAGGGTTCAAGAGTAAGATCAGCAGGAAGAGAGTTCCAAGTTTTACCAAGAGAGTTAGCAAACAGAGAGTCCTCAGCAGAGTTGTTGATTTTGGATGTTTGAACCAGTAGTTTATTAGAAGCATGAAGTGACCTCAGGCTGCTATAAGGGTTGATAATATTTTTAAGTGCAGACATATTATCAGGGTGGTTGAGAACTTTATGGGCAATTATAAGCTGGTTGTACTGAAGTAGGCTAGGCCATTCTAGCCACACCAGAAGATTTAGGTTGTGGCAGTGGTGAGTCCTATAGGCCATGCCTGTTGCAAATCTAGCAATGTGGTTATAACAGCTGGAGAGTTTGCTAAGAGTGGATTTGTTCAGATTAGTGAGTAGAGGGGGAGGCATAGAGAAGAGTAGAGAGTAGATGGGAATGAGCAATAGCAGTCCTAGCAAATGGAGTAAGGAAAGGTTTGATCTTATAGAGGGAGCCACGTTTCTGTTAATGGTTTTGATACTTTGATTGACATGGATATCAAATTTTAGGGTGTTGTCTATTGTGACGCCTAAGAGTTTGGTTTGCACATCTGGGGAGATAATGGCACCATTATTCGATTTTATGGTAAAGAGCAGTGAGGAAGACTTACAAGTTGGGGAGAAAAGAAGCAACTTTGTTTTGTTAGGGTTTAATATCAGCTGATGGTTAGAGAGCCAGTTTTTAACCTATATTGAAAGTATTCTGGGTTAATGTCATTAGATCTGTCAGGGAGGTGGCTGAACAAATCAAGGTGGAGTCATCCGCATATTGGATACAGGTAGCATTTGGGATGACAGTGGGAAGGTCATTAATAAAGACAGAAAAAAGAAAGGGTCCTAGTATGGAGGCGTGGCTACATATTACATATACATACATGTACATACAGGTCCTTGTACATACAGGTACATATTAGATCCTTCTTGCCACAGTTAACTGTGCATGCATCTCAAAGCATGTGTCCATTGTCCATGATTGTTTGGTCTGCTTAAGAGTTCAGGACAAAGATAACCACCATACCCTGTGTTTTTTTTCTATAGTGCTTTTTTAAATATAAGTGTTTGCAAACTTAGAATTTACCTTTTGGTTGTGACATTGAAAACCATGACTCCATGTGCAAAAATTAGTTAAAACAGGTTGCAAAAGGATGGATGGATGGGTGGATGGATGGAATGAACATTTGTCAGGGTCTAAGAAGGGAAGGTGCATCAGTGGTAAGTAATTCCCCCACATGGATATCTACAATCATCATGTTTTTGCTTAGGGCTTGAACAGAGCATTGAGGAGTGTAGTGTTTGTCAAAGCTTCACACCCAAACCCATAAGAAGTAGACAGCATTCCCTTCAAAACTATTTGGACAAGTAGAGGCTTAAGGCTTTCCCCTGGCTCGTGCTTGCATCAGTATGTTTCTCCTCGGTGTCCTGCATATTCCCCATGAAAAGACAATTCAAGGAGAATGTCAAAAGGGATGTGGGAGATGTAACTTAGACATCTGATGACCCTATTTGGTCTTAGAGAGTAGGTCCTGGAGACCATACACCTTTTCATCCAAGATCTCTGATGAAGTCCAATTGGGAGCCATCATGCTGCAGTAAGCCTAGCATGCTCTACCAGTCCGCTCATCAAGGATCAGTTTCCATACTGACCCAATCCTAGGTGCCTATTGCTGAAAAATGTTTTACTATTTCTGAACAGGAGGGTGAAATTCCTACTATACTCATTAGGAATTAAGCTGTAGGCCATGAAGTGGAAGTCAGAGACTCCTGCCCAGAGGCAAAGGTTTCCAGTTGATGTCCCAGTAACAAAAGACCCAGAATGTGAAGCACATTATCACCAGGCCCAAGTCCCCCTGCAATGTGTTGGGGTCCCAGATAGCAGATTAAGCTTTATACCCCTTCCCAAACTCAGGTCCTACATGAAAAGTGGCTACTCTGATACACAGTTTGCTGCAAGGTCTACAGAGCCCACAGCCAGGGATAGAGAGTTATGTGTCTGGAATCCCCTCTGCAAAAGTAGATGGAACACTCTCCTGCTAAGGCTGAGGACTTCTGAGACAGTGAATGGGAAGATCTGGATTACTTTCCCAGAGATTTTTCTCCTAAGATATGACATTGACACACAAAACTTTACGTCCTCTGACTTCCCCAGTAAGGAAATCTTGTTTGAAACAACTCTTATGAAAATAAAGGATCACTTCAAATGGAAGGAAGGGAGGCATCTGGGGATCAAAAGAAACAGTTTTACTTATTGGGCTGGGTGTTCCTAAACCTGTGGCTATTCCTCTTATTTTTGGAGCTCTGCAGGATGTATTCCTGACAACCTGCCAAGAACCAGACAGCCAGAGCCATGAAACCAGACAGGTTCTATAGGGTCCAAGAGTTCCATAAGTACCTCTGTAAGAATCCAGCAGCAGATCCAGCTGTTATGCCCATGGATTCAGAGAAGAAGTAAAACTAAATGCCAAGAACTATATAATAGTATCCTTTGGGAAGTCATCCATTCCTGGTAACTATCATATTGACAACACACCCCTTAGAGTTGACCCAGTAGTCAGGAACTTAAGGACACACATAGATAATAATCTAGCCTTTGATCATCACATGTCTACAGTTGTGAGGAAATCATTCTATGTTGCCCAACTTATAAACAAAGGTATGGCATCTAAGTCCAAGGAAGTCATTGTTACATTGTATTCAGCATTCATCAGACCTATCATCAAGTACAATGCCCCCTTTGGTATGTACCTAACCAGGGATATCCAACAATTGGAATGTCTACAGAGGTTCCTCTCTAAAACAATACAGAGCATAAGTCATATGTCTTATGCAGGCTGCCTCAAGGCCCTATCCCTGTATTCAGTATCCTACAGGCTTTTGAGGGGAGATCTATGCCTGGCATACAGGGCATTGTCAGACCCCACTCTGATGGACCTCCTACATATCCACAAAACAAACAGCACCAAAATTACCCATTCTAAAGACTTAAACCTTGCCTTTGATATAAATAGGACCTGCTGAAGACAAGTGCTACTTGGACAATTTATTGGGAACCCAGAATTCATCCTTGGTTTGGCGCCTATGTCTCTAATGGACACAGGCAACTTGTAAATGGTTCATCTTCCAGGCCCTAGTTTACACTTATCAAGGGTATCAGAACTTGTCAGAGATTTGGGATGCATGGCTAGGCTTAAAAATGCCCTTGTGGTCATTAGCCTAGTAAACATATGAACCTATGAGTCCAAATCATTTCCTTCTCCCAATACTGTCTTTCAAATGATAAAGAAAGCCAAGTGCTACTAAAGCAGCACAGCTCCTAATGCCAAACAGCGGGACTAAATGCCTCACAAACACATGTATGCTTGTTCTGGAAGTCAAAGGCAAAAACAACAAGCTGCTACTAAGCCAACACAGTTCCTAATTCCAAGCAGCAGAACTAAACACCTCCAATAAGCACAGTCAGGGAGGTGAAACTCATCAAAGATAAACTCAGCCAGATAGCCAAACTCACTGAAGCAGGTCTTTTTAAATTCCAAAGGGATAAGCAAACAAGACGCCAATAAACAAACAACTTCAATTTTATTAAGCACCACGATACTGCTTTTTGTCGGTGCCCTGCACCAACTTCTTCAGACTTTGAAAAATAACAACTCGCACTTAAGTGCTGCTACATTTAAAGCCATTGCAAGCACAGTCTTTTCATAGGTTCATAGGTTCATAGGTTCATACTAGGCTATCTGCCCAAGAGCATTTACAAGCCTAGCCCATAGTTTTGTGGCTTACGCCACCCCTTTAGTTTGGAGAAACTATGCCCATTATTTTGCTGTGCCTCTGTCGAGCAGTGACACTGAGGTAACCCCTGGGGTGTATCTGCGATCTCCCATCCATTGGTCAAGATTCCTCTTGAACAAGGCCAGCGAGGTGCTCTGCCTCACATATACCGGGATTTTGTTCCACAGCATAGGGAGTCTTTGGGTGATGAATCTATCCCTCCAGCACATCCTATTAATAACCGTGTCGAGGTTTAAGTCTCCCGCCCTTGTGGCTCTGAGGGATCTAGATTTTTTGAGATGAAGCATGTTCATCAAATCTGGGTTTGACATGGCCTTGTATGTCAGGCACAGGTCACCTCTGAGCAAGCGGTAAGCAACTGAATATAGCTGGAGTTCTTTCAGTCGGGCAGCATAAGACAGATTTTTGAGACCCTTTATCCTTTTGGTGAGGAACTTTTGTGGCCTCTATAGCTGCTGCAAGTGTCGGGTCAGATACATTCCGAATGGGGCATTGTACTCAATCATTGGTCTGATGAGTGATGAGTATAGGGAGACTATGACCTCCCTTGATCTAGATGTGAATCCCTTCATGATAAGGTGGGCAATGTAGAAGGTCTTCCTAACTACTTTAGCAATATGAGTGTCGAATGAAAGGCTACTGTCGACCTGGGTCCCCAGGTCCCTGATAACTTCTTCTGTGATCAGTGGATTGCCACCTATATGGTAGCTAGGGGTAACCTTGTTTTTCCCGAAGGGTATGACTATGCATTTCTTGGCATTTAACTTTAGGCCATGGCTCTGGCACCAGTTATCCATTTCTGTGAGACCCTTCTGAAGGATATCTGTGTCAGATGTGTTTTCGACTCTGGCCCAGTTTGCAGTCATCTGCAAACTTTGTCAGCCATAACCCTCCTGTGTTTGCTTGCACTTCAGAAAAGTAGATGCCAAACAAGAGTGGGCCCAGGACTGAGCCCTGTGGGACACCACTTGTGACAGGCTTTGAGTCTGACATGGCGCCAGCAACTCTGACCCTGTGGGTTCTGTCACTCAGCCAGTTTGCAACCCATCTTGTAATGTATGGGTTTACATTTAAGTTGATGAGTTTTTCAATGATACCCGAGTGGGGTATTGTATCGAAAGCCTTCGCCAGGTCTAGGTAGGCTGTATGGACTGCCTTTCCCTCGTCAATGGCCTTGGTGACTGTTTCGAAAAAGTCAACCAAGTTTAAAAGGCATGATCTGCCTTTGACAAAGCCGAACTGGGTTGGATCCAAAGTCTGCAAATTCCCTATGTCTTTATTTATGAGATCCATTATGATCCTCTCCATGGCTTTGCAGATAAGGCTTGTCAAGCTAATGGGACGGTAATTTCCAGGGTCGGTGGAGGCACCGCCTTTGTGAAGTGGGACCACAGTCGCTGTGTGCCACTCCCTGGGTACGTATCTGGAGGTGAGACTAAGATTAAACAGCTGTCCTAACTGTGGGTTTAATTCCTCATTGAGTTCGTGGAGCACACAGCCGGGGACACCGTCAGGTCCCATGGATGCTGTGTTCTTTGCCTTGGAGGGAGCAGTTCTCACCTGGGCGTTAGAGATGTTTGGGGGGCTACAATCATTTAGTATAGATATCTCTCCTTTTGGGGGGGAGGGGGGGGAGAAGTTTGCACTGAACCTGTCAGCCAGTATGTTGGCAATGTCTGTAGGATCAATAATCTTCACATCATTTTGGACTAATTCTGAGCATATCTGGGAGTTTCCTCCTAGGTTTCTGACATAGCTAAAGAATGCCTTATGGTTGTCTTTAGAGTCCTTAGCTATGTTTCTCTCAAAATTAGCTTTGGATGATTTTATGAGAGCTCTTAGCTTTTTACTTATAGTGATCAGCGGTGTCTTACCTTTTAAGGATTTTGCTCTATCTTGTAGTAGCTTTCTCCTTTTGTTGTAAAGTTTGTTTATGGCTGGGGTCCACCAGACTGGATGCTTGCCTTTGGTACAAAGAGTCTTTGTTTTGCTTGGGTTTGCCTGATCCATGCAGCCCTGCAGGTGCTGGTAGAAGGCATTTGTAAGTGATTCAGCGGTTTGAGTAATGTTTACCGCCGGCTCGGGGGCCTTAAAGGAGACCACACTAGTCTTAAGCAGTGTGAAGTCGGCTTTCGAGAAGTTCTTTACTGTGGTCTTTTTTATTTCGGGTGGGGGCGGGATAAGGACCTCCAGTGAGATTAGTTTGTGATCTGATCTCACCAGTGAGGGGTATACTTCCGGTGTTGAACATTGTGCTCCCATGTTCGTGATGATGAGATCAAGTATGTTTTCTCCTCTTGTGGGGATAGTGACTAGTTGTTCCATGGCATTTGAGTTTATGAATTCCAGGAACTTTTGGACTAGAGTGTTTGGGCTTGAGTAGTGTTCCCAGTCTATATTAGAGTAGTTGAAGTCACCTAGTATGATGGTGTTCGGAGATACATTTATCCCCTCCAGTGTTTTCAGGAAGGCCATGTGAGGTTCCTGAGTTTGCGAGGGTGGCCTGTAACATGCTGCAAATTGCAGAGCAGTCTTGCCTATGGTTAATTGCACCTGGATGGTTTCCAATGCATCGTGCATTGCCACCAATCTTGAGGTGTGGGTGTCCTTGATGAATATGGATACCCCCCCACCTTTCTTGGTATTGTCCAGATTTTGGGGCCGGAACGCATGATATGAGGTAAAACCTGATAGTGCTGGGGTGCTCTCAGGAGCCTTGAACCAGGTTTCTGTCACAGCACAGACATCGATGTTCTCCATACTGAGAAGGGCCTCGAGTGCGTGCATCTTGAGGTTAAGACTTCTGGCATTGAGCAGCATTACCCTTAGTTTTTTTTCTTTGTTGTGTTCTAGGGTGGTAGGTTTAGAATTTGAGCCTTGCCTAAAAAAGGCACTATGGGGGTGGCAAGAGCCTTTGCCAAAATCCGGAATCCCAGCGGTGACAGGTGCAAGCCGTCCCTTGTGAAGCAGTGTTGCTTGTCCAGCATGTCATCCCAGGCAGACAGACATTGGATCCCCTTTGAATGACACCAGAGTTTAAGCCAATTGTTAAAGCTGATCATCTTATCTCTGTATTGTGGCATCATTCTTGGTGAAGGTAGGATACTGCTCAAGGTCAGGGTCATACCTGCTTGGGCTACATAATCAGAGAGCTCGTCTATGTCTCTTTTCATGTAGTCCAAGGAGGTACGTCTCAGGTCGTTTACACCAGCGTGGACAATGATTGAGTCGTACTTGTACCTGCTGTTGAGAGACCTGAGTGCTTGCGTTATGTGGCGGATTCTAGCGCCCGACAGGCAGCTTACTGTGACCTTTTCCTTACTCAGTCTGGTGAACACACCCTCCAATTACCTTAAAGGAACAGGCACAAGTAGCTTCAATCTAACTAAAATGTTCCTATCCCATAAACACACAATATAAAAAGTTGTATGTGATATAAAACATACAACTGTAAAACTAATACTGTTCCTTACATAGCACTTAAATAATGCAATCAAAAGTTAATTATATTATGAAAGCACACTTACTTTGAACTAAATAAGCATAATAAAACTGACACATTAAAATAAATAAAAAGCATGCCATAATATTTAAAATATTGATAAAAAGACATTCCATCTACCAACTTCTTGAAGCTCGTGTAAGACGCAGCCCGGGACACCGTCCGGTCCCATTGATGCTGTGTTTTTTGCTTTGGAGAGGGCAGCTTTCACCTGTGCATCTGTGATGTCAGGGAGGCTACATTCTGTTGGGATAGACATTTGCTCTTTTGGGGGGTAAGGGGGGGGGAGTTTGCACTGAATCTGTCAGCCAGGATGTTGGCAATGTCTGTGGGTTCAGTGTATTTTTTGTCATTTTGCACTAACTCTGAGCATATCTGGGAGTTGCTGCCCAGATTCCTGACATAACTAAAGAAGGCCTTGTGATTATCTTTAGCATCTTGGGCAACTTTTCTTTCGAAGCTGGCCTTAGATGATTTTATGAGGGATCGTAGTTTCTTGCTAGCACTGATCAGAGATGCCTTCCCTTTTTGGGATTTTGCTCTATCAAGTAGTAGCTTCCTCCTTCTGTTGTATAGCTTATTTATGGCTGGGGTCCACCAGACAGGTCTCCTGCCTTTGGAGGAGTGAGTCTTGGTTTTATTTGGGATAGCACGCTCCATGCATTCATGTAGGTGTCCATAGAATGCGTTTGTAAAGGATTCTGCAGTTCGGGCAGTATTTTCCACAGGCCCGGGAGCTTTGAAGGATTTCACCTCTGTTTTGAGAAGTGTGAAGTTTGCTTTTGAGAAATTTTTCACCATGGTTTCCTTGGCTGGGGGTGGGGATGGGATATGGATGCCCAGTTAGATTAATTTATGGTCTGATCTTACCAATGAGGGGTTTACCTCTGGTGTGGAACATAGAGTCCCCATGTTGGTGATGACCAGGTCCAATATGTTGTCCCCTCTTGTGGGAGTGGTGACCAGTTGTTCCATAGCATTTGAGTTTATAAATTCTAGGAACCATTGGGCAAGGGCATTGGGGCTTGAGTAGTTTTTCCAATCAATGTTTGGGTAGTTGAAGTCACCCAATATTATGGTGTTTGGAGAGACCTTCATATTCTCCAGTGTTCTCAGGAAAGCTAGACTCATATGATCAAGTTTCAAACATCACTTAGATCAGCTAAGAAAAGCTAGGGGAGGTGTCTCTTTTGGATCTGAGGGCGATGGAGTTCACCCAAACAGCCAGTCATCTGGCACAGCATTTTATTAAGTATGGATATGATGCTGTGGATGCAACATCCAGAATGGCAGCTCTAGGTTCTGTAATTAAAAAAACATGGCTAGTTGAGGCTGAAAACCCTGCCAGACAATTTCAAAGTGTAGCTCCTAAGTGCACCTTTTGCAAACAGGTGCTGCTTGAGAACTCTACTAATGAAGCGTTTAGAAAAATGGAGGAAAGTGAAAAGATTATGCAGGGTATTCATTAGCTTTTTCAGCCCCCCCAAGCCAAAGGATGACAGAAATTACCCCTACAAACGAGGTCCTTACTATTCGCGGCAAATTAAAATCCAGGAAAAAGTAGCAGGGCGAAGACAAGGGAAATCTGGGGGACCCACATGGGTCTTCTGTTTCTTTGGAGCAGACATGACTGTTCAGATATCTTCCCTCCTGTACTCTTTCTACATCACACCCCACCACATTCTCTCTTTCCTCTCTCTCTCATAGTAGAAAAGATTGCTGGAGGATTACCAGACTGCCTTTAAAATGAGAAGCAGTCACACATCAGAGGGATCCTACACATCATGTCCTAAAGTTTACAAATTACAATTTGAAAAAAAATCGCAAAGATGCCAAGGATCACTTTGAAAAGATCAAAACCACCTGATTTCTCATACTCTGCAAGACTGTCACTAGGTGTTATAGAGATGGCAGCAGTAAGAAAACAGCAAAGGGGTCTACCGAGGACTTTTTCTAGTGTCCAGAAAGGCAAACTCAATGTATTCCTGTGGGTTCTAAAATCCAAAATGGTAATCCTCCAGGCATTTTAAGTCTTCTGGTTCTTCAGGCCCTAATGAGTTAGATGCTCAGCATTCCTATCAACAGGGACCACTGGTATCTTCTCAGTTTTGAAGCAGGAGCTCCTGCTATAACTTTACCTCACTGGCCTATGATTTGGTTAATGTTATCAGGGTTTTCATAAAGTGTCTAGCTCCAGTAATTTAACTGTACTTGGTTGACTGCCTCATTTAGGCAGTTTCTCCATAGAAATTGAACAGGTCCCTTAATCTTAGCATGGAGTGCTTTCAAAGTCAATATTCAAAAGTCAAATCTCTGTCCTTCCCAGAGTGTGGACTTTCTGGGCTGTCTGTTAGATTCTAGTTGACAGAAGGCTGTTCTGTTACCAGATAAAGTACAACACCTGGATAAACAATTCTTCAGACTAGCTGGGGTAAAAAAGGTGTCGTCCAGGGAATGCCTCAGGACTGTGAGATACGTAGCCTCTACCATCTTGATGGTACCTATAGCCAGGTTATATGTGAGGAAGATCTAGTGGTATCTGAGGGCCACCTAGAGCCAGGATCTCCAGTCCATGGAGGAGATTATTCCCACATGACCCTGCTTGTCCAGGGAACTTGAATTGTGGTCCAAACAAGTCAGGTGAAATGTGAGAGTTTCTTTCCTTCTGGAACTCCCCAACCAGATTATTACAACATATATTTCAGAATTATTTTGGGGAGCATTCACTCACAAACTCATATAACTATAAAGTTCAGCTCAAATGTAGAAGCAAATGAATGCAAAAGTGATTAACAGATGTGGACAAAGGGTGTCCTCCTTGCAGTGATGGACAAAACGGCCATGAGGTGTATCAATGAGTATAGACAGACACCCTGTTGCACCATATGCAGGCTAACCACAACTGCCTGGGAATTATTCTTGCAGTCACATGTAACCCTAAAACTAGTCAGCATATCTTCTCATCAGAATATAGTGGTGGATCAGCTCAGCAGTCAAAGGCAGATCCTCACAAGTGGATATTACTCAAGGACATCTTTCATCAACTAGTGCATATGTGGGTGTTCCAGAGGTAAGCCTGATTGCATACCCAGGTGACAGGGAGTTGAAGAGATTTTTCTCACGATCATCCTGCAAGTAGGCTTAGGCAATAGCTACCTTTTCCATTGACTTGACAGGTCTCTTCCTATCTCCTTTCCCTCTGGCACTTCTGTTCCAAAGGGTGTTCCACAAGTTAAGGAATGAAAGGCCAAAGGTTTTGTTGATAATACCCTACTGTCCAAGTTAGCTCTAGCTCTCCTACTTATGAAAATGACCAGGGGAAACATTAAGAATTTTCAAAACAGACTAAGTGGATAGCATAATACATCTATGCCTTGTACTCTTCCCAGGGTAAGAATCTGGCAGGCTATATAAGGTTAATAATGCCCTTTAAGGATGTCAGCAAACAGATCATTGCAGGTGTAGCTCTACAGACAAGAAGACAGGTCTGCTGTAGCTATATTACAGGTATGCTACAAACCAGCCACTCCATTCAAGCCACCTGCCATTCATGCAGATTATAGAAGCTCTGGGTATTGTCTCAGTAGTCAGGACTACTGCAACATTGATTGTAAGTGAAGAACATAGTACAGCTGTGTAAGAACTTTGCATAATATTAGAAGTTGGAGCAGACTACTGTTGCAGTACAACCTTGCTCCAGTCCTGGACTGAGTGGGGTACCCTGTCCTTAGTTGTCCACACTTTCCCTTCCCCCTTTCAGGGCCTTGGTCATGCTTAGGTCTGAGTAGGTGTTTGGATGCCATATTTCTTTTTTAGTTAATGTGAGTATCCTTCAGATATTCTCTTGTGTGCTGTGGCTTTATTTGTAGCTTTCTGAGATTGCAGTCTAGTTCACTGGGCAGAAAATCTCAAATGTGGCATGAGTAGACACCTGTTTGTACTGGGAGCATAATGCCATCCTAAGGGGATGATGCCTGCCATGCATGAAGAGGGAAGCTCTCTGATCTGTATTGGCTGGGACATACGTTTGAGACTTAGCATCAGAAGTTGCAGTAATCAGGGCTACTGCACCAGTGATCTACCTACCTTGTAATGTTCTACTAGAGTGGTAAGTTCTTACACAGTTATACTATCCTAGAAGATCAGAAGACTGTGGATTCAATTTGCAGACCAGTTGCTTGAATTCATTTTGCAGTACTGACCCTACTGGGCAGCATGGTGGAGGTGGGGGTGGGATGCTGCACTACTGAGGTGCTATCCTTCAGATGGAATGTTAAACTGAGGTCCCATTTGCCTATAACAGTGGTTGCTGAGGTGGATGTAAAAGATCCCATTGCACATAATAAATAAATAAATAAAAAGAATGGGGGAATTTCTGTAGTACGAATACCACCTCATGTCTGTGCTGAAAATGGGCTGCAAGCCTAGTGGATACGTTAGAACCCATGTAAAAAATAAATAAAGCAAGGAAGATGCATTTGTTGTCCATGATACTATTGTCTGTGAAGCTGCAGCCCATTTTCTTACAGTGGGCTTGGGTTTATTATTATGTATTTCTTTGTACTGACCAGGATGGAATGGAACACTGATACATAATGACCAAGTGCAGGCTCACCATGGAAGTAACATAAAGAGTTGTTGTTGTTTGTCTTTCGGCTTTTCCCAGTTAGGGGTCACCACAGCAGAACTCCGGTCCGCTAATGATTGGCAGTTGGTTTTTATGGTGTTGAGTTGCCAGCCCGATGCCCAATATTCAACGAAGGCACGCCCATTCAATGCATGTCTTTTGAACGCCCACTCGACCGCAGGGAGGACATGCAGACTCCACACAGAAGGCACAAACCAAGCCGAGAATCGAACGGGAGAACCTCTTGCTGTGAGGCAACAACGCTACCGCTGCACCTCTGCGTCAAGCATAAGTAACATAAAGAGTAACGTAACAAACAACATTTGTTTAGATAAGAAATTCTGAAATTTTAAAGTTGAAACATTGTTTACAAGTGCATACATAAAAACATATATCAAATAGGATGATAAGATAATTGAAAGGTCAAACAGAAGGGGTATGAGAGGAGGAAGTATTATTTATTGGGAGCAATCATATCATGAGGGCATATAAATGAGAATAACTAAAACAATGATTCTGGAAAGGGGTTCTGTATCCCCATGAAATAATAAAGCTGGTAGTAAGTTTGCAATGGGCTTCTTTAGGAAACTGTACCTTCAGCTGAGACCTGTATTTGGAGTAAGAGAGTAGCTCTTGCAGGTGTGCTGGTAGTGATTCCCATTGTTTATATCCTAGTGAGAGAAAAAGTTGGGCTTAATACTGTTGAGAGTGTGTTTGACCTGAAGGTGTCCGAGGTTCTCGACTGGGGATTTCATTGTAAGTTTAGCAGAAAGTAGAGAGTTTCTAATCATAAAAGCTTAAACGTGATGAACCTTTTGTTAGGTGCAAGCCATTTAGATTTTTTGAAAGTTAGGCAATAATGTTCATATCAAGGAGAGAGGGTAATGAAATGGCATATTTTGTTGCTGAATATTTATAATTCTGTGTTTTTTTGCTTGAGGCTGCTGTATTTAGAAGCAAAGAGTAATCATGGAATTCTTTATATATATATATATATATATATATATATATATATATATATATATATATATATATGTGTGTGTGTGTGTGTGTGTGTGTGTGTGTGTGTATTTCGTTCGTTCCTTCCTTTCTAATCTACACTGAGAACTGAGCCCTAGTCCAAAAGATGCATTTTCTGCAGTGGTTTTGTAAGAGGAAGTGCTAAAAGTTAAAAAAAAAGGGCAGTCTAAGAGCAAGAGCAACACATTTAAAGGAGTAGCAAATCATTTTATTACTTGCACATTCACATACTAATGTTTTAAAACAGATCCTATTCTGAGTAATGTTACAGCAATGCAGTTTTTAAACCATTCAGTCAAAAGAAAGCGGCAGACTCCTAGTCACACTGGTTTGAGATCCGTGAAGGTGGTTGTACATTAGTGAGTTTGCAGGTAAAAACTGGACTAAATGCATGAATGATTATTTTAAGCCTAGTGAATAGCCCAAGGACAGAAGAATTATTTTCAGCCTAGTCAATAACCCCAAGCCAGAATCAAACACTGTATATTTTACCTATGAAGTGAAAACCTTAACCATTATGCCAAGCAAAGAATATTTCTTGAGTTGGTAGAAAAAGATTTTATACCATGTTGGATCAGTTAACAGTTACAAATAAAGATACTTATTAGAATATGTATGTAACAAAGCTGGGGATAGAAAGTTAAAATATTTTCCTGGCCCAGAAAAGTAAGTAGTTAATTTTTTTCCTGTTGTTTAATACATGAAGTTGAAACTAAAGGGACTGACTGATCTAGCTGAATGCCTAGATATTTGAAAAGTTGTTTCAATTGATTCATTGCAGAGGATTGGAGCTTTGGGCTCAGGAGATTTTCTGTCTTGGTTCAAAGAGTATGGCCTAGTTTCTGAGTCATTTAAGATGTTAGTGAGGCCTTACTACTTGTTAATTTGTTCCTTAAGGTGGACACAAAAGTGGCCATTCTTACTGCAGTGTTTACATGCAAGTTGTCAGCCCCCATGCACAGATCGGATTACAGTATGCACCCAGTGAAAGTATAAGTGAAAACTGAGCCTGTAAAGACTGCATGGGTTAAATTCTAGTGTCTGTGGTTGTCGACTAGAAATCACTCCTCCGTGATCAAATTACACACACACACACACACACACACACACACACACACACACACACACACACACACACACACACACACACACACATAAAACCCTCTGCTTTGGTGCTATTTAAGTGATAAAAGTGAAAGGATAGTTGTTTTCTTTGATGTTGCTCACAGAGCTGGGGGCTTCTTAGCTGAACAGATAAGGTTCCTGTGGGAAAACTCACCATCTAACTAGGGATGTGCTCCTATAGGTGCACTGGCAGTGACATTATCATGTTATACTCAAGGTCTTGGGTATGAATACTTATTAAAAGCTAATATTATCTTTCCATGTTATTACCTTCTCTATGAAGCAGTGTTTCAGTAAGACATGTCCGGAAAATTTAAAGCTATCATTATACGTGGCAAGTTAAACCTTGACCAGAAAATAAACCAGGCTTCTTTTTCTGAATGTTACAACCAACGTTTTTTTTTTTTTTTTTTTAAGATCATTCTTTTCAAGACAGCTGTGCTGGATTAAATTCTATCTTTTGTTTCCTGTAGTCTGATCCCAGAGATAAATTGTAGTCAGTTAATGCAAGAACAGTGACATCTATTGGGCTTTATCTAGAAGCACAGGACATGTTTGCAGCCTATTTTCTCCTGTCAAGTTTGGTCCCATTGTCCTCTGAAGAGCAGAAGAAAAGTTAAAATTCAATAAGTTTAGTATAACAAATTAAGCATGTTACCTTGATAATGCTTATATAACAATGTTTGTTCTGCATATAAATGGTATGTAAAAGTGAATGCCCTACATTGCGTATTAAGGTTTTTATATAAATGGTTGTTTGGTGTTTGCTTGTTCTTTGCTCTCTCTAGGTTTGGTAGTCCTATGCAGCTATATACATCTATACCACCCCTCCAAAAAACTCTTGTAAGCATCATTTCATAGGGATATTTAACCTGTTTGGATTCACATGAGGCTATTTCCTTAACCCCTTCTCATTTAGAGCATTTGAGGACTGAAGAGCAGGTGGATGGTTGAAAGCTAAGTTGCATGTTTTTAGCCTAATGCAGTTTTGAGATAGAACTAATCAGATTTTTGCAGTTTTGAACATTAAATGCAAACATCAATGATTATGTCATGCCTCACACAAAATCATCTACTAAATTTGTGAAAGATATTGCTGTGGCGTGTAAACAAGTATAAATACAACTGAGACATCTAAGTCAAGATGTCATCCAGTGTGAGTAGTCCATTTCCCAGGATGGATGGTTCTGGATCACACCTTGTTTTATATTATTATATAAGTTCGTAGGTTCATAGTTATATGTTAGGCTAATGACCAGCAGGGCCTTTATACCCCTAGCCATGCAATCCATCCCAATTATGTCCCTATGTATCATGGGCATTTGTTAGGATGTAGTGCGTTGGTTAGGAAGTTTTTAGAGGTTATGTGCGGGGAGGTATGCTCATTTGGGCAACACTGTCTGCCTGAGTCTATCAGAGACATGGGGACCAGTCCCAGGTTGACTTTCCGATTTCCTATCGATTGGTCAAGGTTACATTTAAATTTGGTTAGGGGTGGACTCTGCTTCACATCGATGGGGAGTCTGTTCCAGAGCATGGAAGTCTCCAGACATGTATCTGTCTCACCAACATATCTTATTTATGTCTCAAATAAAATTTAAATCCTTGGATCTTGTGGTTCTGATGCTGTTCATTTTGTGGATGTGCAAAAGGTCCATCAGAGCTGGATCTGAGGATCCCTTGTATGTCAGACATAGATCACCTCTTAGTAACCTGTAGGAAACAGATTACAGAGGCAAGGCTTTCAGGTGATCTGTGTAGGACAATGTGTTAATACCCTTGATTCCCCTTTAAGGAATCGTTGTGGCCATTCTAACTATTGCATATGTTTGGTCAGGAACATGCCAAAAGAAGCATTAGACTCAGTCATGGGTCTGATAAGGACCAGATTAAAATGGCACTATGACCTAGATGCCATACCCTTACTCATAAGCTGGGTGACACAGAATGATTTTCTTACTATCTTGGCCACATGTTGGCCAAAGGACAGATTACTGCCTACATATGTTCCCAGACTGGGTCAGCTCTTAGGGGTGTTTTTTAGATGGAGTAATTAGCCTGGCAGGCATGCCACGCTATTTATTTTCAGTTTTTTTCAGTTATACTACAGACATACTTACAATATGATTATTAAACAAATGGCACCCTTATGATTTCTCCTGTAGCTCTAATCTTACCATCTAGTCATATGTTGTGCTGCATCAATTACCATAACGACAGAGACAACCTTTACTCAGGTAGGGCTAATTCTGCATTCTTCTGACTTTCTGAACCACTGTCTGTCTGTGGATCATTAGACACTGAGAAATGTAGACTTGAAATGGTATGTCCATTCTCTGAGGGTATTATATCTCCACTGCCAGTCTGATTGTCCTCCTGGCTGCTGTTTTCTGATGCAGCTGTAACCAAGGCTGCAATCAGGTCTGCCTTAGTCAGGTTTCCATGCACCAGTCCCCTAGCCTGGCACATCTCAGCCAGCTGGCACCTTGTCAGCTTTCCATACTCCTCTGCTGACAGGCTGCCTGCTCACCCTAACTAACTAAGCTAACAAAAGATATAAAACAATTGTGATCTGAACTCTGAGTATTCACTGCGTGGCTGATTTAGAGTACCAAACACCTTCAAAGCTCAGTGTACCCAAGTTAAAGGAATTCACTCTTCCCACACCACTATAAGCCAGTTAGTATTTGCCACAAATTAATATGTGATGTGGATATCCCACCACTGCCAAACAATTAATATGTGATGCCCGTGCCCTGGCCCAGCAATCAAGGACCCACAATCCTCACCACTAACATCAGTGAGGGGTGTCACATATAGGAGGAAAGGATAAAAAATACACACAGTAAAGTACAATTTCCCTTAAGAACACACAGAGATCACAGTCAGTCGAGGGCTGGTCGCTCCCTTGCTCTCCAGGTCCCCAATAAGACTCCCCACTGGCACAGCTATAGGGTCCAGATCTCAGCCAGCTGGACAAGCTAAAATCTCCAGCAGCCTCTCTGTCCAACCAGTGCTTCATGTCCCTGCCCAAGTAGCCGACACACACACACACACACACACACACACACACACACACACACACACACACACACACACAACCACACAGACACTTCTGGGGAAGGCTGGCACAGGTTCTCCAGCTGTGCCCCTTTTACCCAGACTATACAGTAGAAATCACTGCCACCACCCAGCTAATATTTATCAGCTACTCAAAGGCCCTTAAAATGTGTCCAAGTATTACTGTGCACTATTATTATCCAATTGGTAGTATAACTAAACAGTCAAAGCTTATTAGAGTGACTTGGTACAGGATCCTCATATACATGCAATGTACACTTAGAGCTTAATTTATCTCTACACAAAACAGCCACAACTGAAAAGTTTAAAAATATTTAATAATAAATAATAAAAACACAAGACAATACTTCTTACTACACAGTGCTAGTCAAGAGTTCAGAGATCACAGATAAATACTTAAAATAATTCGGTAGTACAGTTCTGACATCACCGAAAAACACTTAGTCATCTTTCTAGTTTCTAGCTATTTCTAAGAGAAAACACAAGTCTAAAATAAACTTACTTATAGAACAAGACAGTGCTGGTGAGTTGGATGCTCAAGACAAAAATGCTTCATAACCTCTGATTCTCTCTGTTTTTAAAATTAAATTCCTTGTTCCCATTACATCATTCTTCACACATCCATGTATTCCTAGTCTAACAGAAACTACATTTACATTCTTAATATCTACTTGTGTTATCTTGCAGCTGGTCAGGAAGCAGAGCGATAAAAATAAATGTGCATGTTTAAATCTAGCAATTTACCTCTTGGTTAAAACAATAGAAAGAATGTCTTCATCTAGACAGGCTGGAGCTGACATTAGATCAAAAGGTCACAACATGTTTTACATGGTCAGCAGAGAGCACTGTTGTGACATTTTTTTGCAGTTCCACATCTAACAGCAGTTTTTCCATTTAAGACAACAAACATGTGCCTTACATTAATATTTAGAAATGATAGAATTAGCTATAAAATTCTATCTGGCTAGGCCTGCAGCCTTCACACCCCCCCCCACCCCTGAGAACTCAAGCTAGTTTTTCAAGTGACCCTTGAGAAATGCTGCTTGAGAGAGTTAGGTCTATCTGAGTATACCTTACCCCATTCCCAGTCTTGAGAGCCCATCAGCATTGGCATTGCTAATCCCACTGCGGTGCTGCACTGACATATCATATGCTTGCAGCCCCAGGCTCCATCTTAGCAACTTGGCATTTTGCTGGCTGGCTCTGTTTAACCATGTTAGGGGGTTGTGATCTGTCATAACAGTAAATTTCCTTTCATACAGATAAGGCTGAAGTTTCTGCAGTGCCCACACTATGGCTAGACATTCCGTTTCTACAGCTGCATAGCATTCCTCCCTGGGTTGGAGCCTATGACTGAGATAAAGCACAAGGTGCTCTTCTCCCTCTGAAGAAATCTGGCTAAGTACAGCCCCTACCCCATGGTTCAAAGCATCCACCTGCACAACAAATTATTTGTTGTAATCAGGACTGGCTAACATAGGGGGTCCTCCCAAAGTTTCTTTAAGATTCTGGAATGCCTGCTCACATGCTGGGGCCCACACTACCTTATCTGGCCTGTTCTTCCTTGTCAGGTCTGTGAGGGGAGCAGCTATGGTACTATAACTGGGGACAAACTTTCTGTAGTACTCTGCTGTCCCTAAAAATGCCCTCACCTGCTTTTTACCAACATGTGCAGGCCATGCCTGAATGGCTTCCACTATGACAGGTTCTGGCCTTATCTTACCACTCCCCACACTATGTCCTAGTTAGGAGATCTCTGCCATACCCACCTGACATTTGCTCGGCTTAATGGTCAACCCTGCCCTCTGTAGTCTGCCCAGCACCTCCCTGACATGCTGAAGGGTCCCTGGCCTGGAATAGCCGTAAATGGCAATATCATCTAGGTAAGCAAGGGCAAACTGTCCTGGTCCTGCTAGGATATGATCTACTAGCCTCTGGAAAGTTGCTGGGGCATTCTTCATCCCAAAGGGTATCGTTGTGAACTCATACAAGCCAAAAGGAGTCACAAAGGTTGACTTCTGTCTCACACTGGGAGACAAGGGCATGTGCCAGTAACCCTTGATAAGATCAATGGTTGTAAGATACTTAGCCCCACCCAACTGCTCTAGGGCCTTTTCTGTCCTAGGCATGGGGTATGCATCTGACTCTGTGTGACTATTTAATTTTCTGTAGTCCACACAGAGCCTGGTGCTGCCATCCTTCTTTGGTACCAGCGCCATTGGGGAGGCCCAGGGACTGTTGGACTCTTGAATCTCCCCTAGTTCCAACATCTCCTGTACCTCCTCCCTCAGAGTCCGTTTGTCTCTCTCAGGCACTCTATAAGGGGCCTGCCTAATAGGCCTTTGGAGTCCTGTATCCACCAGATGCTGCCCCAGGTGGGTGCATCCTGGTTTTCCACTGAATATGCCCCCAAATTCCTGCAACACTGCTCGGATTTCTCGAACCTGGGTAGGAGATAGCTGCTGGTACATTGCTACCCCTTCCATTGAGGTGTCAGCCTGATCCTCACTGAGGAGATTAGTCCCCAGATCTCCCTCAGGCTCCTCCTGCAATCCACTGCAAATGCTCAGCACAAGGGCCTCCATATCATGGTAAGGTTTCATCATGTTAACATGGTGCAATCTGTGCCCCTGCTTTCTGCCTAGCAGTTCCACCATGTAGTTAACATAATTTACCTTTCTTACCACCTTGTAGGGTTCCTCCCAAGTTGCTTGCAGCTTGTTGTGTCTGACAGGAATGAGAGCCATTACCTGCTGCCCCACAGCATACTCTTTAGCTGGAGCATTCCTTTTATACCACACCTTTTTCTGCTGTTAGGTTTCTGCCAGGTTCTCCTGGGCCAAGCCCATGAGTTCCCTGAGCCTTGTCCTGAGGTTTGGGACATATGCCACAGCAGACTCCTTGTGGGACTTACACTCACCTTCCCACTCATCTCAAATTAAATCTAGAGGTCCCCTCACCCTATGCCCATACAGCAACTAAAAGGGTGAAAAACCTGTGGATTCCTGGGGAACCTCTCTGTAAGCAAACAACATATGGTGCAAATATTTGTCCCACTCCCTCTTAAACTGATCTGCAAATGCCCATATCATGGACTTGATTGTAGAGTTTAACTTCTCTACAAGACCATTAGTCTGGGGATGGTAGGAGGTGGTCTTCATGTGCTTCACCCCACAGGACTTCCACAGACAAGCCAGCGGGTCTGACATAAAATTGGTACCTCTGTCAGTCAGTATTTCTTTTGGGAAACCTACCCTGCTGAAAATCTCTAACAAAGCATTTGCCACCATCTCTGCCTCAGTGGAGGACAAAGCCACTTCCTCAGGGTATTGTGTAGCATAATCCACTACCCACTAGGATATACTTTTTCCCTGTGGAACTTGGGGTACTCAGAGGACCCACAATATCCATAGCTACCCTCTGAAATGGCTCCTCAATCACAGGCAAAGGCATCAAAGGAGCTCTCACCTTGTCTCCTGCCTTGCCTACCTTTTGGCATGGCTCACAGGTCCTGCAGTACCCTGTTACATCTCTGGAAATTCCAGGCCAATAGAAGTTCTGCATAATATGCCTATTTGTACTTTTTATGCCCATATGACCTGCAAAGGGAATATCATGGGCTATGGCTAGAAGTGACAGATGGTAGGCTCTAGGCACTACTAACTGCTGTACTCTCTCACCTAATAGCCCTCCCTCAGGGGTCCACTCTCTGTATAGTAACCCTTTGTCACAGTATACAGATTCCTTCTTTCCTTGAGAATCAGGTGCCTCCTTAGCTACCTGCCTCAGGCCTTGCAATGTAGGGTCTGAGAGCTGAGCCTGTCTCAACTATCTCCTGGTAACCCTTCCCAGCTCCCCTTCTACAGGAAGTCTGGCATCCTCTGACAGTGGTGCCTCATTGTCAGCCTGGGTACTACTACTCACCTCTACCTTTGCATTCACTCTGTCCAAGGGAACATCAGTACCCACAAGCAGCTGTGGCTCACATTCAGTATCACTGCTACAGAGTAGCCCCCACCTGAAGTAACCACCTCACCAGTCCTGGCTGCAAGTATGCAATCTGTCTGGGTCTCCCCCAGGCTACCAGACCCACATGCTTGTCTCCTAGCCTGACCGCATGTGACTGCATAAGCACCTGGTACTGCCTCATCCAAATCCTTCCCTATCAGGACGTCTTCAAGATGGTAGTTCAGTACCCCTGTTGTCTCAAGACAACCTACTATTGGCATTTTGTCTTTCCCACGTACTGGCTCCCTCACCTTTTGTTCCCCACCTTGCCTCTGTGGACACCTGTATGCCACATGGTCCCACTGGTTGCATTCAAAACATTTAACCCTAGCTCCTGGACTTGTACCTGGACTGGTGGCTTCCCCTGCTACTGGCAGATTCTGTTGGTGCAGTATGTGCTGCCCACCATGGGTTCCTTTAGACCCATGACCAGTATTGGGCATCATTTTCCTGTGCAGGGCTGCCCTGCTTACCAGGTATAGGTCTCCCTTCTTCCCCAACTCATCTGAAGTAGCAGATTGTCTATCAGCTAACCAGATCCTCATGTCCTCAGGCAAAGTGCTAAGGGTTTGTTCCCTCGCCAAAAGGTCTGCCATGGAAATAAGTGCTCAGTTCAGCAACATATTCACACACACTTTCATCTGCCTTGCGTCTATGCTCACAAAACTTTTTCCTATACTTTTCAGGTGTTAGCTTAAACAATTCTAACAAATGCTTTTTAACAGCAGTATAATCAAAACATGCAACAACAGACATTTTTGACAATACAGTTACAGCTTTACCAAGGAGTAAGGGGGTCAAGAACCATACCCATAGCCTTTGGTCAACACCATACTGTTTGCATACCCTCTCAAACATATGAATGACACTATCAAAATTATCACCCTCTTTAACCTGTGGAAGAAATTTACTGACCTCTTGTGCTTCTGGGTTCCAGTTACTTCCTTCCTCATTACCTCCATGACTCTGGCAAAGAATAAGCATCTCCTTCTCATGCTGCCCCTGCCTCTCCTTTTCCTTAGCTTCCAGGTGTAGCAGTTTCTCATTTTCCTCAGCCTGCAAACGTCACAGTCTCTCATTGTCCTCACTCTCTAGATGCCTCAGTCTCTCAGTTGCTTCTTTTTCCACACGCCTGGTCTCCAACTCAAGTCTCTTTAGCTCCAGATGGATTTTTAAGTCCTGTGCAGAAAGGTTGAGCTGTCCATTCTCCGAGGGTATTATATCTCCACTGCCAGTCTGATTGTCCTCCTGGCTGCTGTTTTCTGGTGTAGCTGTAACCAAGGCTGCAATCAGGTCTGCCTTAGTCAGGTTTCCATGCAACAGTCCCCTAGCCTGGCACATCTCAGCCAGAAAGCACCCTGTCAGATTTTCATACTCCTCTGCTGACATGCTGCCTGATCACCCTGACCAACTAAGCTAACAAAAGATATAAAACAGTTGTGATCTGAACTCTGAGTATTCACTGTGTGGCTGATTTAGAGTACCAAACACCTTCAAAGCTCACTGTACCAAAGTTAAAGGAATTTACTCTACCCACACCACCACAAGCCAGTTAGTATTTGCCACAAATTAATATGTGATGTGGATATCCCACCACTGCCAAACAATTAATATGTGACGCCCGTGCCCTGGCCCAGCAATCAAGGAGCCTCAATCCTCACCACTAACTCCAGTGAGGGGCATCACATATAGGAGGAAAGGATAAACAATACACACAGTAAAGTGCCATTTCCCTTAAGAGCACACAGATATGACAGTCAGTCCAGGGCTGGTTGCTCCCTTGCTCTCCAGGTCCCCAATAAGACTCCCCACTGGCACAGCTCTAGGGTCCAGATCTCAGCCAGCTGGGCAAGCTAAAATCTCCAGCAGCCTCTCTGTCCAACCAGTGCTTCATGTCCCTGCCCAAGTAGCTAACGCACACACACACACACACACACACACACACACACACACACACACACACACACACACACACACACACACTTTGAGGTAAGAGTTTATACAACTACACAGACACTTCTGGGGAAGGCTGGTTCAGGTTCTTCAGCTGTGCCCTTTTTACCCAGACTATACAGTAGAAGTCACTGCCACCACCCATCTAATATGTATTAGCTACTCAAAGGCCCTTAAAAGGGTGTCCAATTATTACTGTGCAATATTATTATCCAATTGGTAGTATAACTAAACAGTCAAGGCTTATTAGAGTGACTTTTATAGGATCCTTATATACATGCAATGTACTCTTAGAGCTTAACTTATCTCTACACAAAACAGCCACAATTGAAAGGTTTTAAAATATTTAATAATAAATAATAAAAACACAAGACAATACTTCTTACTACACAGTGCTAGTCAAGAGTTCAGAGATCACAGATAAATGCTTAAAATAATTCAGTAGTACAGTTCTGACATCACAGAAAACCACTTAGTCTAATCTTTCTAGTTTCTAGCTATTTCTAAGAGAAAACACAAGTCTAAAATAAACTTGCTTATAGAACAAGACAGTGCTGGTGAGTTGGATGGTCAAGACAAAAATGATTCATGCCCTCTTATTCTCTGTGTTTTTAAAATCACATCCCTTGTTCCCATTACATCATTCTTCACACTTCCCGAAACTTCATTTACATTCTTAACATCTCCTTGTGTTATCTTGCAGCTGGTCAGGAAGCAGAACAATAAAAATGCATTTGCATGTTTAAATCTAGCAATTTACCTCTTGGTTAAAACAATAGAAAGAATGTCTTCACCTAGACAGGCTGGAGCCGACATTAGATCAAAGGGTCACAACATGTTTTACTTGGTCAGCAGAGAGCACTGCTGTGACATTTTTTGCAGTTCCACATCTAACAGCATTTTTTCCATTTAAGACAATAAGCCTGTGCCTTACATTAATATTTACAAATGATAGAATTATCTATAAAATTCTATCTGGCTGGGCTGGCAGCCTTCACATAGCTTTTCAGGGTTTGCATTCCCTATGGATTCCACATTCCCTAAGGATTTTCATGGATAACACCCCCTGTTATGTGTTACATAAAAGTGCAGGTGGGGTGCAAAATCTTACCATCTTTGCAGACTGGCCGTTATAGGTTAGGATTTTACAGTCACCATGACTTGAAACTTCAGGCAGTTTATATTCCCTCAGAGCACAATCTGGTAACAGACAATCTGAGAAGGTCCAGGACGGTTGCTCACGAGTGGATGCTTCATATGCAGATTTTCCTGGATATTGTCCATCGAATGGGGGATCTCCTCAAATAGATCTTTTTGCCTCCCCTCTGAACAGACAACTTCCATGGTTCTATTCCAGAGTGCCAAGTCCTCTGTCTTGGAAAGTAGATGCCATGCCTTTTTCTTGGAAAAGGTTATTCCTGTAGGCTTATCTTCCTTTTCCTCTGTTGCCAAGGGTCCTACACAAGATCATGTGGAACATGCCCAGAATGGCTCCACTGGTTTCCCCTTTTATTTCACCTGGCTAGTTGCAATCATCACAAATTAAATCTCATGATGAATCTCCTTACAAACGACAAGGGCTGTCTCATTCACTTGTATCTTGTCACCCTACATTTATTTATTTTATTTATTTACTTATTTGTTTACAGGGATAAGTCCACTGGGCCTAAAAGAGCCCATTTTCAGTGGAGGCCCAGGGAGAAAAGCTCCAATGAGATACAAAAAAATATAAACATTAATTAGTACAGAAGCAGAAACAGTGTTACAGATAGTAAATATAGTAACATATACAGAATATATACATAAAAGCAGGAATCTAGTTTGTTTGATTACAGTAATATATACAGAAAATGTACATTAAAGCAGAATTCAATGAATTCAACCAGAGTGGTATAAACAGAGATCAGTATTATTGTACCAGTATCAACAAGTGAAGATAAAAATAAATATGAAGAAAATATCATCAGTCACTAGTAGCAAAAGACATAGGAGTTTAGCAATCATATAAAGAGAGTGAAGAGGTTAGGTTATAGAGCAGGAACATAGCCAGGAAGAGATGAGATGATTTTTCAGCATTTGTTTGAAGGTGGTGGTGCTGCCTGTGTTTCTTATAGAAGGCGGACGTGAGTTCCATAGTTTGGCGATGGTGAAGGCATAGAGGAGTTGACCAGCAGGTAAGGTGGGCTTATCTACTTTTAGAAGTAGATGATTTTCAGATCTTACATGCCTGCTGGAATGGTATTTGGCAAGTAGAGTTGAGAGAGCAGGACAGCCTGTGGGTCTCTAGATTATTTTGTGCACAGTAGTTAGTTGGGTGAATGAGAGATGGTGGGGGAGTTCCAGCCACCCTAATTGTTTCAGTGACTTACAGTGGTGGGATGACAATGTGGGCTTGGTGGCAAATTTTGCTATTCTGTTGTAACATATAGCAAGTTTGGATTTTGTAGAATTTTGGATATTAGTGAGGAGAGGGGCATCATAAAGGAGATATTGTAATAAAAAGGTAGTTGCAAGGGTTTATCTAGTAGAGAGGCTAAGAAAGTGTTGGTGCCTGTAGAGCATACCAAGCTTTTGGTGTGTTTTTTTGATGTTATTGTTTATGTGTAGGTCAAAGTTAATGTTTTCATGTATAATAATGCCTAGTAATTTAATGTGTGGGACAACTTCTGTAGTGGTATTGTATTGGGCTTGTATAGTGAAGAGTTTTTTTTAATCAAATGGAGTGGTTTTCCTAGGAGTAAAAATTACTGGTTTAGTTTTTTTGGATTTAGGGCAAGATGATTGTTAACCATCCAAGATTCAGTAGATGTGAGGGCATTCTGTGTAATTTGCTGCAGTTCAGAGCTGGAATTTGCAGTGCATATTATTGTAGAGTCATTAGCATACTGGATTACTGAGCATTGTGGAAGAGTGGTGTGAAAGTTGTTAATAAAGATGGTAAATAAGGGAGGACCAAGTATGGAGCCTTGGGGTACCCCTGTGGAAGTATTGAGGATGGGAGAGTAAGACTGTTGCCATTTGGTGGATTGCTGCCTATTGGAGAGATAGCTGTTGTACCATTGTAGGGTAGGGGGAGAAATGTGGATGGTGGATAGTTTAGAGAGTAGGATAGTGTGGAAAATGGTATCAAAAGCTTTGGAGAGGTCAAGGAAAAGTGAAGCAATTATTTTACTAGAATCCCGTGCCTGGTTAACTGCATCAAGGAAGGATAGGAGGGCGGTAGTGGTGCTGTGTCCTGATCTGAAACCATGCTGAGTGGGTGATAAAATGTGATTTTCATGCAGGTGGTTGAGGAGTTGTGCATGGATGCATTTTTCCAGTATTTTAGAGAGGGGTGAGAGAATTGCTATGGGTCAAAAGTTTGTGGTGTCTGTGTTGGTGCCACCTTTGACTGTCTGGGTGATAGGGTTTTGATTTCATTAAAACCCCAGTTTTCTGAAGTAATGCTTTGGGTTTTACAGGAGGCCAGAAAACCTAGTACTAGAAAATTTTATGTTGCAAAGTGTAAGAAATGTTTTGTTTGGTGTCACAAACATGAACTGGACCAACTTTTATTGGGTATTCCTACTGTTTTCTTATTTTTGTGAATTGCTCAATTCTGGGCAGGCATACTCATCTGGTAAAGCTTATTTGCCAGTCATTTATGCTTGTCTACCTTTGGATCCACCGCTTTCCTCTAGATTTGTGGTTAAACAGGTTTTGAAAGGCATCTTTCATGTTAGGCCTTCAAGAAAGCTAATACCTCCTTCTTGTACCTTAAATTTGTTCTTGAAAAGTTAACTCAATCACCTTTTGAACCAGAACCAGCATCTTCTTTTACTTGTTAGTGGCTCTTCCTTCTACCAAGAGAGTTTCTTAGCTTCAGGCCCTTATGGTAGTTCCTCCCTTTCTAGTTTTTTTCACAGAGGTAGAATGTCTATTAGGACCAATCCTTCATTTATGCCTAAAGTGGTCAGTTACTTGTCTTTGAATCATCTTCCTTATTTTTCCCTCCCTTCAAAGTAGTAGTGAGAGGGTTTTACATTCTTTAGATTTGCACAGACAGCTCAGATTTTCATTAAATAAAACTAAAGGTATTAGGAAATCTGAGCAACGTTTTTGTTTCTTTTCATGCCAAGAAAGTGGGATTGGTTATTTCTGAGCAAACCATCTACTCTTGGATTTCTAAAGCCTTTACTTTTTGTTATTCTTCTCACGACAAACATCTTCCTATTTCTGTTCATACTCATTCTACTAGGGTGATCGCCTCTACTCAAACTTTTTTGAGGGTCTTGATACTAGAGCCATTTTGGAAAGTGCTACATGGTCTTCTGTGCATAGTTCTACTAAACACTGCAAGTTGGATGTTGTTTCTAGGGCCAGGACAGGATTTGTCAGGACCACCTTCTATGTTTTTTGGAGGGTTCTTCTGTTGCTTTCTCCTCCCACCTTCTCCATAGCTTTATTACTCTCCCTTTTTTAAGAATTACTACAGCAGTGATAAGGAAGGACATAGTACAGTTGGGTAAAAACTTAACCATAATATTAGCTGTCCTATTTTTCACTGTTGCAATATTCTGTCTCTCCCTCTTTCCCCCGTTCAGCTATTTATTTTCCCTCTGGTAGATATATCTTTTTTGGATGTACATGTAATATATTTTTTTCTTCCTCTTAGACTTCTGTGGTTCTCCTGGGACAATCCAGTTCTGAGGATCTGACGCTTGCACATTACTTATGTACCTTATGTCTCGTATATAGAACCTATGTCTGATATACAATGCATGGAAGGGCCTAAACCTTTGCTATGTTGGCTGAATGTATGGCTCTCCTTGCCATTCCTTCTACTGGCACATCAACCAAGTGGTTAGATGCATGACACCCCAACTTCCTGCCACAGCCATTCAGGTCCTGTTTCTGTGCCCTGACCCAATCTTCCTTCCATTCTGCACATATAACTATATCTATACAAAAAGAAAAAAATGCCTTTAAATTGTAGCACACTGCTTGCTACAAATGCTGCAAACAGTTGCTACAGCTTACATCCTGCCTGCACATAGCACTGTGATGCTCATGTCTTAGTTAAAAAAAAAACAAAAAAAACCCACTTTTATTAAACTGTAACAAACTGCGTGCTACAAATGAAGCAAACAGTTGCTACAGTTTAGACCACACACAGAGTGCTGCTGCACTCAGGTTTCACCGCATATGCAATAGTGGCTTTTAAAAGCCAGTATTGCACTAAAGAGGGAGAGAGATCATTATGAAGAATAGCCAATCCCCCCCAAACCCTTTTCACCCAGGGAAATTGTTCTTCTCACCCTGCCCTAGATGTGTTTCTGTTCAGAACTGAGTTGGGGATTTGAGAAAAGGAAATCACAACAATTACTTGCTGTAGAAAGGGTTAACAGATCATCTAATCTGGTGAGTACATGTTTGTTATTTAAGAAGAATTTCATTAAAGAGACCCAAAAGGTTAAGAACACTACAAGAAAATAGAGACAAGACAAAGTGCTGATATTACAAGGTGACGCAATATCTATTATGCAATATTGATTAACTGCTTGTTTGAGCAGATAATGTGATGTCCTCACTTAACTGGTATGTCATTTTTTTTTTTTGTCTACCTCATTTCTTTGTCTTCCATTTTGTGCATTATACTCCTCCTTGCCTTTATCATAGATAATTCTCACAGTGCTTCATGTTTCTGTTCCCTTGGTTCATATATAATGCATCGTTGAGAGGGAGTAACAATTTCTTTATTTTCATGTATTCCTTTAATCCTTAGAATAGTTTAAAATACCATGCAGTTTAGCATCTCTAAATTCTGACTAAGAAGCTTAGTTCCTTTTCAGGCTGGGTGCATACTGTTTTCTATTTAATAAGCCTTAGTCTTTCCAGCTTGTTTCCCAGACAAAAATAATACTCGGGTTTTCCTCATGGCAGTCACACTATGTGTCTAATCACTGATGTGTTATCTGTGAGTGCCATTTATGCAAAAAGTAATTGATATGGTTGCATGTTTTGGGTACTTTCATAGTTTCATAGTAGTGTACTAGGCTATCTGCCCCGGGGCACTTACAAGCCTAGCCAACAATGATGTGGCTTACGCCACCCCGTATTATACAGTTGCGCCTCTCTAGTAGTGACACATGTGGGACCCCATTATTTAGTAAACTATACCTCTGTCTAGTAGTGACACTGAGGTGACTCCCGGGGTAAACTTACGATCTCCCATCCATGCATCGAGATTTTTCTTGAACAGTGCCAATGAAGGGCTCTGTCTCACATGAACTGGGATTTTGTTCCAGAGTACAGGTAACCTCTGTGTTATGAATCTATCCCTCCAGCATGTTTTATTCATATTTGTGCAGAGGTTGAAATCTTTAGCTTTCATTTCTAGAGTCACTACCTTAATGGCAATAGATCTAACATCAGAAACCCTTTGTGTGCCCTTTGATTGCATTGATTCTCCAAACAAATCACAGTTTGGCCTTTTTGAAGATCCATGGCATGGGATCACGTGTGACCAACCCCTTTGCATGTTGTGAAGTAAATCACCAATTATAAAAAAAAAACACACCTGCACAGATTTTATATTACCTATATTTTCCTTATCAGCTGTATACTGTAGTCCAACCTATTTCTCCTGGGAATACTCTCTTTCTACCTTGAATTGTAATAGAACTTTTATGACTTTACTGGATATACTATTGTTCATTATTTGTTTTACTAATTGTAGAGCTTTTTTTGCCCAACAATATGCTGAAAGTGAGACTTCTCAGATTAAACTTTCTGGTTAGCAAATATAAATAAATAAACAGTAATTGCTTTTTACCAGGTTGGATCATGATGCCGATGCACATTGCAGAAAACTACTCACATTTGATGCCTAAAACTGGAATTATGTACTTTCTATATGGCCACTGCATAAAATGCCAAGACCTGTCGCTACAATGGCTTTATTTCCTGGATCAGAAGCACAGTGTGAGGCACTACCATATGAACCAACAGAGCAACAAGTTTACCTACAAATGCCACAAGGAGAACCCTTTGCCAGCTTTGCTGCTATGAGGGTGGCTGCAGCTGTAAGTTCCTCAAACAGGGCTTCAAGAGAGAGTGCTGTGCATGGTAGCAGGTCTCAGATGAAGCAGTGTTAGAATACTGAGAGAATTGAGGTGGGCTTTGGTCAACCCCCCCCCCAATAGAAGCAAGTCCCCCCTAGAAACAAGTCTTTTTCACAAATGACCCCTTGTTTCCATAAGTGATGTTTGCTCACAGCCAGAAAGTTCTCCATCCCACACCTCTCTTTGGCTTTGGGGGATGTACATCCCTGATTCCTGCCTTGATGATGGCAAACCCCAATGTGTAGGTCATGTTTGGCCTTTGATCAGTTGACTGGATCATGTTGGTTACCAGCCTGATCTGAGAGAGGAATGTAGATTCATCTGGCTACAGGGTAAAGGTACTTGATGCTAAGACCTGACATCTAGCAACTCTTTCCAAGCCCAACAGGATAGGACATCTTAGACTGAGGGTGTGCAGTCAATTTTTTTCACAGCAGGATCATGGCCTCAGGACTGGACATCAAACAATAATGTGGAGGCAATTTGAACTGTGTCTGTGGGATCACTGTGCTTATATATGTTGAATGTAGCTTAAAGCATAAAGCTGTTTGCTATGCTGTTTGCCAGTGTGCACTTAATAGAATCTTCATAGTTATTTTTCATTTGCATAACAGCAGCGTATCAGAATGGCCAGACACTTGAGATTGTAAAGGAGTTTATTAGCAAATGACAAATAAAATAAGAACAGTTTCTGGCTACACTGCAGCTTTTGACACTGAGAAGGGCTAAGCAGTGCTGTGTTTTACAGTGATGTGCCGCAGCAAATCTTTGCATGTTTTTTGTAAGTCATCTGTAGTCTGTCAGAACATGTGTGGTGTATCAGAGTGAAAGCAGTAAGTACTTGATAGCAGTAGATAACTGAGCACCAATATTCCAATAAAGAAAACATGACTTTGCACAATAGAGTCTAGCTAGTCTTTGCTTGGTTTTGGATAGAACACTGTCCAGTTTTATCAAACCATTATTGATATCACTGGTGAGACCTGACACTTTTGTTGAGAAGCATTCCTTACTTAGTGGCTTGTCCAAGAAAGTAAAGGTAAGACAGACATTTCATGGGATAAGGTGCAAGAATTCTGTTTGGATAAGTTTGCATTGTTAGAAAAACAGTTATTTTTTTCCTCCTGCCTGAGAAGGTTATAGTGTTGGCCTTTTCATTGTTAAGATGAAGTCCCATAGTTGTAAATCATAATGGCAATGAATCAAAGCTGGATTATAATTTGGCATGTACCATGGTGATTATATCAGAAGCAAGAACTGTTGTCTTATGCATATTAGACCATTTGAGTCTGGTTCATTTTCGTGACAGTGAACCAGCATCCTAATAAATTTTATTTTTGGCTGTCAACAAGACAGTCATTGAGAATCCAACAAATTGAAATGCCACAACTCATCTTGTTATCTAAAACATCAACAGCCTATAAAATTATGCTTAAAAGTATTTTAACAGGCTATGTTTTACACTGCTGCATGCAGAGTACTAAAAATAAGTTTTCCTGCTGGAAAACCATTCCCTTGCATCCCCCACAAGGTCAAACAACATCTTGTTGAAAATATTAAAAAAAAAACAAACATATCAGGGGCTAAGCCCTTCTGTACCCCAACACTACCTGCTAATGATATGAACCAACTGCAAGATCACACTACAGTGGGGAAAGGGTACAGTCCCTGATCCCCACTTTACTGTAATGTCACACAGAAACACAGTTGGCAAGTTTGATCAGCTGTGTTGTCACTTTTCCAGGTTCAACAAATTAACTTTTGACAATTTGAATATAACCCCCTACATATAAATTAACTATGAGAAAGTACATTCATGGAGAAAAGGGAGTAGTCCTTCTTAGTGTAGGATATTGTTCTCTTGTTCTGTATCAGTTGTCAAAGATAAGAGAGTACATACTGCCTACCTTGACCTGGCAAAGACATTTGACACAATACCTCACTCAGGTATTATAGACAAACTTACAAATTTAGACATAAATCCCTTTGACACCTGATGTATTGCCAAATGGCTCACAGATAGGACAGATGAGGTTAGGGTGAGAGAATCCACCTCCACCAAGAGGTCTATTAGTAGTGGTGTCCAACAGAGCTTGGTACTGGGACCTCTCCTGTTTGTAATATACTTCTCTGAAGTTAAGGCAAATGTAGAAGGCCTTTGGCTGACCAGATTTGCTGATGACTGCAAGTTGGGTACAATCATCGAATCCCCCAAAGATGTAGATATCTTCCAGGAGAGTCTGCCACAGACAAATAGCTGGTGCCAGAGCCATGGCCTAAAACTCAATGCAATGCAAAAAAAGCATAATCACACCCTTTGGGAAGACAACCACCTCTGCAAATTGCAATATCGATAACACTCCCCCAAGAGTGGAGCCAGTAGTGATTGAACTGGGAACCCAGGTTGACAGTTACCTGAACTTTGATCACCATGCATCCATGGTGATGAGAAAATCCTTCTATGTGGACAATTTATAATTAAGGGCAAGGCATCTAGATGTAAGGAGATCATAGTCCCACTATACTCAGCCCTCATTAGACCAATGATCCAGTACAATGGTACAACGCACCACTCAGCATGTACCTGACCAAGCATTTTGCAGCAGCTGGAGTGGTCACAGAGGTTCTTCACTAAAAGAATACAGGGTGTAATTGATATGTCCTATGTGAACCACCTCAAAGCCCTGTCTCCTGTACTCGGTCATTTACAGACTACTGAGGGGCAATCTGTGCCTAACCTACAAGACAGTCTCTGATCCAGCCCAGATGGATTTGCTACACATTCACAAAACAGATGGCACTAGAATTACCCAACCTAAAGATGTAAACATTGCCTGTGTCATAAACAAAACAAGTTGTAGGGACAGGTATGTGTTTCAGAGATTAACATTCTCTGGAACAGACTCCCCATTCATGTGAAACCATGCTCTTCACTAAGCCTATTCAAATGCAGTTTGAAACAATGTATGGAACATTGCAAATTCATCCCTGGTTTCTTGCCTATAGGTCTTATGGACAAGAGCAGTTTGTAGATGACCTAAGGCACAGGCATATACCAAAACCATTCTAGCCCATGGGCATTGATAACTGGGAACGTTGGGGAATGAATGGCTAGGCTTAAAAAGGCTCTAGGACTGTTAGCCTAGTAACCTCCTATGATCCTATGATCGAGATCAGTGAAACTAACTTAACTTGAGGAATATGAACTTGTAGTCAGAGGGAAACTCAGTGAGAGCAACTCAATTACATAGCTCTTGATGAGTCATCCTTGGAAAATAAGACTGTACTGACCAGTTTCAGTTCTTCACAATGACAGAGAATTTTATTCCTAAACATAGAAAATATAAGTGCCCATACACTGAGCTCTGAGGTGCTCTAATAGTAACAGGCAATGGTGGTGAGATGGCAACATTTCAACTGAATAATGGGGGTTTATCCTGTATGGTTAAGCATGAACCCATGTGTTTTGAAGTAGAGAATTAAACTTATTTTGAGTATTTTTATAAAGGAGATGAGAGGTGTGAGAAGACATTCGTTTAATGTAGCTGGAGTTAAGCCTGTATGTAGGCGTACAGTAGGTGGTATTTCCCATGTAGCTGGAGTTACCCCTGCAGGTAGTACAGCAGGTGGTATTTCCCATGTAGCTGGAGTTACCCCTGTATGTAGGAGTACAGTAGGTGGCATTTCCCATGAAGCTAGGAATACCCCTGTATGTAGGAGTACAGTAGGTGGTATTTCTCATAAAGCTGGGGTTACTCCTGTATGTAGGAATACAGCAGGTGGTATTTTCCATGTAGCTTGGTTTACCCCTGTATGTAGGAGTACAGTCAGTGGTATTTCCCATGTAGCTGAGGTGACCCCTCTATATAGGAGTACAGTAGGTGGTATTTCCCATGAAGCTGGGGTTACCCCTGTATGTAGGAGTACAGTAGGTGGTATTTCCCTGCTAGACAGGGGTCCAGGGAAGTAAATATTGTGGGAAGAAATATCCAGGGAATTGTTATGGCTAGGCTTATATAGGCCCTAGGCCGATACCCTAGTACCAACCTATGAACGTATTTCCCAGTTACTCCTGTATTTAGGAGTACAGTAGGTGGTATTTCCCAGTTACTCCTGTATGTAGGAGTACAGTAGGTGGTATTTCCCAGTTACTACTGTATGTAGGAGTACAGTAGGTGCTATTTCCCAGATGCTAATAGCAAAGCCATCCTTGATAAATCCATTATTTAATACTGAAACTGGTTGAGTAATACTGCTTGATTAAAATGTTAATAATTCAGGCACTGGGGTTTCAAGTTACAGACGAGCTTATACACTAATTCTGATGAGATTATCTGTTGTCTGAAGGGAGGACAGTTGTGCTGTGCATGAATGTAACACTCTGTGTTCAAAATGTTCACTGTTGCAGTGGCCAAAGCTATGTGGGTCTATCCCACATGCACCCACCAACTTACAAAAGCTTTGGAGGTCTTACAGTGCTCCTGTAAAAGGCAGTAAGAACTATAAAAAAACTTCAGAGCTTCCTTGCGGCAGAAGCAAGATCTTCTTTGGTTGTTCACCTGTCATGCATCTGCAGTCTTGAAGCTGTGCAGATAAATTCCTGTTGAATAAAGCCTTCCTTTTAAAATGAATTTTATGAAGAATATTATGTATTTTTTTACAAGAATTGTGTGTGTGTGTGTGTGTGTGTGTGTGTGTGTGTGTGTGTGTGTGTGTGTGTGTGTGTGTGTGCGCATGCACCTAGGAAGCAAACTGAATGAGATGGACTTATTTTTCTTTATGTCATCTATTACTTGTTCTACTGGAATCTTTTTTGAGGAAAATGTTTTATTTATGACTACAAACTATACCGATTTTGCTGTTTAGAGTGTTATGGAAAAGATATTGTGCTTATGGAGTATTGTCAGTGTATTACTTACCTCAGAACTGCCAGTTCCTTCTCTCACCCACTTAATGATGCTTCACGGCTACACTACCCACTTGAGGTATTCCTCCTTGGCTTACCTATGGAGCAGCAGATGGTCTTCCTGGTATTACAATCCCTGGTGCACAAAAATAAAAAACTTGTTAAGGAGTCTTCTGAGATGTTTCTGGTATTTAGTTACCTCAGCCACTAGTGGGGGACTCTGTTGTGGCTGGTCATTGATCTTCAGTCCACCCATCTTCTTTCCCTGGTCATCTTCATAGGATCATAGGAGGTTACTAGGCTATTGACCATAAGGCATCAACAAGCCTAGCCATGTTATACCCTGGTTCCCTTATGGACCAAGATATGTAGTCTATGTTTGTGTGTGAATCTAAGATCAGCACTGTCTGCCCCTGTCTAAGAGGGACAAAGGTGAAACCCCCCATGTAAATTTATGGTTCCCATCCAAATGTCTAGGTTACACTTAAATAGAGCCATTGAAGAGCTCTGTTTTACCTGAATTGGGAGTTCCAGAGGAGGGGCAACCTCTGGGAGACATATGTGTCTCCAGCATGTCCTGTTAAATTCGCAGGCTAGGTTAAGATCCCTAGAGCAAGTGAATCTTGTCCCATTGAATTTGCAGGTGTGCAGCAGCTTCATCAATGCAGGGTCTGAGACCACTCTGTAGGTGTAGCATTTGCGGTCACCAAAGAACGGGGATAGCTTCATCCTCTGCAGCTGTAGGGAAGTCCAGGTTAGGCCATTGAGGACCATCTTTATCACTGACTGGGAAAGGGTCAGGGGAAGGGCTTTCACTTGTCCAAGAGTGGTATGTGGAAGCTGAGACCATCATATCTAGTGGTATTCTTAGTGTGAAAAAATGTTTGCATATCTTTACCACTATGGATAGAGCTAGTCTGCAGTTATATGCTGAGGAGCTGATGACTGCCTTACCAATGCCTAATCAGTCCTCAGGCAGGAAAAGATAGAAAATTCATTCTCAATCTGACAGGAATTTCCACTCTGAAGGGGAAGCTGTAAAGGGGAGGAGTGCACTTCTGAGAATTCAACTCAGTCTGAGCTTTCTAGTTCTGAAGAAGGCATTCCTACAGACATCGTATATGGCTTCTGAATGTCCATATCCACAAAAACTTAAAAAGAAAAAGTAAAAAAAGTTATGCACATTCAGAAGCCATATAGCTGAAACACTGAGTGTCATTAGGGGGTCATTTGCATGTATCCCATGGGCCTCTATTACAAGAGGTTTAAGGTATCACACAGTGAAAATTCTAGCTTGGCTAGGTTTTTCTTGTAGTTTTTACTAATTGGTTTGTTTGTGTGAAGTTTCAACTTTTTTTGGTCTTGGATGTTAGTTCGGCTATTATGCAGACACCTTAATGGTTATAGACATCAGCTCGATGTTTATAAAGTATGACCAAACAGTCCATTTATGTTGTTTTGATGAGGTTGTAAGAAGGCTGAAGCATGTATGTCTACAGGTATTGCTGTTTGTCTTTATTGGACTCAATGTTTCTAAAAGACTTAAAAAATAGCAAAAAGTTGTGGATCTTTAGAAGCCGTATAGCTGAAACACTTGATGTCCTTAATGGGTCATTTGCTTGTGTCCCATAGGCTTTATAGAGATGGTTTAAGGTATCCCACAGTAAAATTATAGCTTGGCTAGGTTTTTCTTGTGGTGTGAGCATAGGAATGAGGAAGAACGGATTATTCGCTCTGCAGCTCATATACTACCTAGACAGAATTCAACTTTTCAGGAAAACTGTTTAGCTGTTTATCTCCTATGAAAGTAAGAAAAAAGGGCAACCAGTGTCAAAGTTAAATATTTCTTCATGGTTGTATTATGTTACTACTTTTTGTTACTCTCACCACAGGAAGTCATTTACAGGCAGAGTTACAGCTAATTCAACAAGGCCATTAGCATATTTTGTGGCTGTCTGGAAAGAGGTAGGCTCTAGAAGAATTCTAGAGGCAGCAACATGTTCCTCAGTATATACCTCTACAAGGCATTGTAAATTGGATTTATTTTTCATTTTCAAAACTGATTTCCTAGACCTATTCTCCTGAAGCTCGTGGAGCCTTAGGTATTGTCCTTCTCTCTGTTTTACTAAGCAGTGGTAATCTACCCACATAGCTTAGGCTACTGCAATGATGATAATTCTGAACGTAATACAGTTGCTTAAGTAAACTTACAATTATAGTCCATGTTCAATTGCATCACCATTGCAGTAGCCATCCCTCCCTCTCTCCAACCTATTTTTTTTCCTGTTTTTCTTCATGGTATGTTGCCAGGGTGTGTGGTTCCTTCATCCTTTTGTATATAGTTATAGCTTTCTTTGCTTCCTAGAACATGTATTCAGGGTTCCTGCCTTCTTTCTGGGCAAAAAATTGCCCCATAGCTTTTGGTGTTCCTCCTGTCTTTTATAGGATTACCCAACGTGTTTTTGGAAGCTGGATAGTGCAACTGGGGTGAACCCATATAGCTTAGGTACTGCAGTGGTGATGCAAACATCTATTGTTCTGGTAACTTTACTTACACAATTGTACTTTGCTTTACTGGCTATCAGTGTCTTTCATACTATATCATTAAAAAAAATCAAAACTGAGTGGCAATCTCAGTGTCCCAAAGGTGAGGAAAAAGTGAAGGAGTATAATTTTTTTATTCAGGATTTTAAGTAGCCTTTAAATATTATGTTTTAAATATTAAGGGTTGAATTTAGGTTATTTATTTATTCATCTGGCATCTCTAAATGTTTGGTTATAAGTTGTGCCTTCCCTGCATAGACATTCTAGAGATTGTCACTGACCTCTGGGTGTATACCATTTAATTTTATAGGACTTAATTTTCATATATGTTCAAGGCTATGCATTACAAACCTGGAATAATCAGTCAGTCAATCAATTTTCCTCTTCAGCTAGGTACATCACTAAGCATTAAATAAAAGTGACCCAAGCCATTTGAAATAGAGTACATTTTAAAGTTCTTAGGTAGATACTGGGCAGCCAGGTTTCAGGCTGTTATGAACCTAGCAATTTAGTTTTCAGGCCATTATGAGCCTAGCCATTATATCCTTTTATAGAGGTTTCCTCCTGTTTCAAGGCAGGCAACACAAGAGAGACCCAGGCAACAACAATACCATAAATTATTGCATACATAAATTGCATAATTTGAAATATGAAGCTAAACTATAGTACTGTTATTTACTTCTTAAACATAATTACATATGTTGCATATTTCATACTGTTTTATCTCAGATTATACCCATAAACTCAGAACAGTGGTTGTCTCCTCACATAGAGTTTCAAAGAAGAAAAAATCAATAAAAATATTAACAGGCTTTTAACCATTTTTTTCTACTTATAGGTGTGGTTTCCGTGGAGGTTACATGGAAGTTGTCAACATGGACCCTGCTGTAAAGGCACAGCTCAACAAACTGGTGTCAGTGCGACTGTGCCCACCCATACCTGGTCAGGTAATGATGGGTGCTGTGATTAATCCACCACAAACCGGTGACCCTTCATTCGAGCAGTTCATGTTGGTAAGTTTGACATGCCAGTCTGTGAAGACACAAATTTCTCATTTTGATTTTTTCCGTTTTATGAGCTTGAAAGCCCATGTTCATTACAAAATTTACCATATAATTTTAGGAGAAAATGTTATATGACATTACTGTAACTTGAATATTTTTACTTAATGTTATTTCAAACTGCTTTCTGTAGTAGTGTAGCCCTATGAATTTACCATGAATGCATTTCATTTAATACAGTGTTCTAGAATCTGAAATTAAATGGCAGATACAAGAATGTTAGTGTGTATATGTACATATATATGTAAATCTGTTATGTATGTATACGCACACACACATACATATATAAAAATATGTGTGTTTCTGTGTATGTGTGCTTTTGTGTGTACCAATAAATATGTATATGCATGTGTGTGTGTATACAAACACACACACGCGCACACACACACACACACACACACACGCACACACGCACACGCACACACGCACACACACACACACACACACACACACACACACACACACACACACACACACACACACACAGCCCATACCTCTCATCTGTCCAGATTTTCACAGAATGTCCAGATTTTTGCCTTGTATTTTTGGTCTGTTTCTCATAAAATTTGTCATTTTCTGGCAAATGACTTGAGGATTGAATTCACTAAATAATGACATACATTTGAGTTTCATACATCATATCCTTCAGAAAATGTTTGTTAACACAAATCATATTATTCCAGAAACTTTCTAATGTCACAAGAGCAATTTTTAACATCTATCCCTATTTTTGTGCCTTTGTCCCCATAATTTTAGGCTTTGTCCAGATTTCTTGTGCTAAGAGATTGAGAGATATGACAGAGCCATAGATGGCCATCTAATGCCTAGTGCCATTCCTCCTATTTGGCAACCCTAAATTGTAAACAACAACAACAAAAGTCTGCTGCAATCTGTCTGGTGCTCCTAACCTCAGAAGTCAGCAAAGTCCCATTTCTGCACCTCTCATCTGCAACTTAAGCAACAAAAAAATAAATAAACCTGCTTCTGTTTTTAGAGTTGTAACAAGCTGTTTACAAAAACACCAGTGATTCTGTTGAAGTCTGCTTCATATATGGGACAGAAGCACTTCATAAGTTATTTTTTCGAGGTGCTGCCTGTTTTGGTGTTTTTTGTAGTTTTTGCTCTTTATTACACCATTGTCTGGAACACTGTCTTGTGGTTTTACATTTGTAGCAAGCTACATGCTACAGTTTATACCACACACTGCAGTCCTAGAGTCCTGAACAGAAAAGTAATATTAAAATGTATTTCTGTGCCTACATTCAGAAAGGCTAGTACAGAAATGAATATTGGTACTGCAGCACTGCTCGATTAGAATCTTCAGATCACTTCTCCTAACACCCCTTCTACCCTAGCTATACCTCTGCACACAGACACGCACACACATTTATTTATTTAAGATTTGTTAACCGGGAAAGTCTGACTTGGAACAAAGCCAATTTTCAGCGGAGGCCCAGGGAGAAACCCTCCAGATGCATGTCTTTGTAACATGGGAAGAAACCAGAGAATCCAGTGGAAACCCACACAAATGCAGGGAGGACATGCAAACTCTACACAGAAGGCACCCCAGTCAAGAATCAAACTGGGGAACCTCTTGCTGTGAGGCGACAACGCTACCGCTGCACTACTGCATCATCCTGCTGCAATCTGTCTGGTGATCCTAACTCAGAAGTCATCCAAGTCTCCCATTTCTGCACCTCTCATCTGAAACTTTTTATATATATATATATATATATATATATATATATATATATATATATATATATATACATATCTATACATACACAAACACATATATATATATATATATATATATATATATATATATGTATATATATGTATATATATATATATATATATATATATATATATCCTATCGCGTCATCGAAAATTGCAAACAGTGAATGTGTATTGAGCGAACCAGATTGGTCGAAACGTCACATGCTTAACACGGAAATCGCCATAGGGAATATTTTCCCTTTACTTCAATGCAGTGCGATCTCGTAGTAGGAATATTTAAATAGCGGGGGTGTGGGGGCATGGCCCCCCACATGGGGGGTGCAGGGGTTCTTGCCCCCCTGCCTACAGCAGTTAGGTAAGTATAGTTTTTTATTTTCATTTTTTTATTATATTTTTGACATTTCAAACATCGCTCATATGGTGTCGACCATATGGTGTTTGATGTTTGGAACTTTTGAAAAGATAATATAGACCCTATATATATATATATATATATATATATATATATATATATATATATATATATATATATATATATATATATAAGTTTATTCCAGAGTTTAGATAGGGTCTAGGTTATAAACTTGTCCCTCCACCTGTTTTAAATATATGCTGGTGTAGATTTAAGTCATTGTTAACCATTGGACACGTAAAGATACAGGAAGTTTGGGATAACAGGGTCTCTAATGACATGGTGAACAGGGTAGACATCACTACTCAAAAATCTGTAAGACACTGAATATAGAGATGGAGAATCCAGCTTCTCAAGCCCCAGTGGGCTAATGAATAAGGCATTGTCCTCCTTAGCAAGGGATTGTGGGTTCAAGTCCCATATGGGGTGATAAAATCTTGATACAAGTGCAACTTTTTCCTCAAAGGTGAGTGGCATAGTGGGCTAATGCACTTCAGGGGCTTTAGGTCTGGGGTTTTTTGGTTAGGGACTTTTGGTGCCTTGCTAATTGTTTGACATGTTTAGTGAGATGCATCCCAAGTGGATCATTGTACTCATTAATTGATCTGATTAATGTTCAACACAAAGGACTGATCATCTCATTAGGCCTCAATAAATTCCTTTTGTAATTGACTGTGTTAATTAAAATGATTACTTAACAAGTGTTGTGAAATGATAGTCAAAAGAGAGGAATCTATCAACCCAGATTCTTGGGTCCCTGACTACATTTCCATTTTCATTTTGTAATGGTGTGTTGTTTATACAGTATGGTGAGGGGAGAGTTGGCTGCCAAAGGTGACAATATTGCACTGTTTTAACATTTAGTTTGATCCCGTTTTTAGTACACAAAGAGTTTAATAAGGATGGTTTATTCTGGACATTTGTATGTCAGAGGGTGGCTTAATAACAACCCTCATTTTGCAGTCATCTGCAAACTTTGATAGCCAGAGGTCTTGGCTGTCTGCTTGGAGTTTTTAGAAGTAAAGTGCAAAAAAAGGAGATGCCCCAGCAATGAGCCACTAGGGCCAGTGCTTGTCACTTTCATGCTTTCTGATTAGGCACTTGCACATTGCATTGTGGGTCTGACTTTCAGCCAGTTACCTCTCCATCTTACCACAGTTTTAAAGTATTTAGCTTCTGTGGAACTCAGCCATAGGCCTTGGCCAGGTGAAGAGAAATCTTATGTACTGCATGACCACCAACTACAAACCCCATCACCTTTTCAAAGAAGTTTTCCAGACAAGATCTACCCTTCACAAAGAAAAAAAACAGTGGGGGTTAAGTTGAATGTTTCTTAATGTCATAGTTTATGACATCAGTTATAATATGTTCCATTGTTTAAGGGATGAGGCTTGTAAGGCTAATAGGTCTGTAATTACCTGGGTCAGCTGTAAGGCCACTCTTATGGAGGGACATCACTACTGCAGTGTGCTGCTCATCAGGGATGAAACCATTAGCTAAATTTAGGCTAAGCAGTTTTAGTGGGTCTGTAAGGGCTTATTTAACACTATTAATTAAGCAACAAGATATATTGTCAGGTTTAGAGGAAATACTTTTCATCTTGGTTAGTACTTTCAGTAAAAGATCTTTAGAGATAATCGGATGAGTAAGGGATTCAGATAGTTTAAGGCTTTGGATACAAGTCCTGGGGGTGATGCTGTCACTGAATTTGTTTGCAAGGATGTTATTCTTCCCATTGTCTGTTGGTTCAGAACAGGAGGCCTTATTTTGAATAACATCACAACAATGTAGGGTATTATTTCTTAGTATTATAACATTGCCAAAGTTCATGGACTCCTTTAGTGTGCCTGATAGTATTTTTATTTTTTTTTATACTTCTTTTGATATTTTCCTTGAGAAGAATGGCTTAGGATTATAGTTTAAGGAGTTTCTTTCTTTTCATAGAGAGTGCATTTATCATAGTGGACCAGTAGGATGGCTTATTTATGACTTTCCCTTTTGGTAGGTTTGCTTGCTCCAAGCAGTTTGATAACTGCGTGTAAGCTTTCTTGGTGAAGCTTACTGCTGTATCAATGTGAGGAGTAGCACAGTGATAAGTAAATTTTTATATTTCAACATATAGTAGGTTGAAGTTGACTCATTTATAGTCGCTGAATTCAACAGTGGTGTTTGTTGTAGTGGCTTTTGGCAATTTAAAAGAGAAGGTCACAAGTTTCTGGTCGGACTTCTCTGGGAAAGGAAATACCAGAGCAGATGTGCAAAAAGTAGCCATGTTTGTTAGAATCATCTTAAAATGATGTGCTCTCAAGTAATTTTATTTAGCAATTGCTCAGTGAAGTTTTTGCTTAAGTCTAGGAATTTTTGGCCATACAAGAGCCAAGACACACTCCTTATTAATTAAATACTGGTCCACTCAAAAAAAAAACATTTTAATTCCATTTCTACTGCTGGTACCTAATTGGTGTCTCATTATTGTATATATTGTATGTACTTCTAAACTGAAATTTTTATTTATTATTGTTTCATTGAAACATTGGTTGTGTAAAGTTTAAGTTATTTTCTTTTCTTTCTTAAACTATTATTCATTGCTATCTTAACTGTTAATTCATTCTTTAAAATGACATTTATGGGATTTATGTTTTCATAAGGAACAATAGTGAGCCAGCAAACTGTTGCCTGAAGCTAAATTTATTAAATAAATATAGAAGACATAAAACAACAAACAACCATACTGGTTTCGGCTGGAATTAAAAACACAGCCTTCCTCAGTGTAAATTCAATTACTCAAATGTTGCTGTTTAAATACACACTGTTAACAGTTAATTGGTTTAACCTAGAATTGTTCATTTAGACCAGGTGGAAATAATCCACCTAATTTCACAATCCACTTCTTCTCTTTGGAGTTTAAAAGCGAGTGCCAACTATTGTTCCTTTTGAGTCCTGTTTTTGTGCCGTGCAATTGCACCCGCGCAGGAGGTCTGTTCTTGATGTTACACATTTATGTTTTCATGACATTAAATGACACAGATGGTTTCTAAATGCAGTAGTGCCTCAAAGTCAGGCAGTTTATTGTTTAGACCTCTGGTGTTCTGGAGAGCCACCTTAATGTGATCTGATTTTGGGACTAATATGTTAGTTACAATGGAATATAATCAACTGGACATCTGTTATAATAGAGTAGAATTTGTTTATTTATTAAATATTATTCATTTATATACTGTCCTTTCATTTGCCTTTTTTCTGTATATGTTGCAGTTCTGTAATCAGTAGCACATTTGACATTTTTTAAGATCAGTACCTTCATTCATCTAATATGAGGACGTGCCATCTGAATAGATCCTGATCAAGTCCTCAGCAGTTTTGTGAAAGAGCTATGGCCATAAAGTGGTTGTCACTTGTTATGGCAGTGGCCATAGGACCTCCTGGTATACACCAGCACAGATGAAGATTTCAGGGTAAGGAAAGAGCCCTTTTGTGTAATGCTGCCAATGAGTCCCTGGTTTTTGACTGATAGGTATCACCAAAAGGCTAAGGTGAATAACTTTTGTATGTCCTTGAAGTTATTCTAACAAGGCAGGAAGGAGGCTGGATATTGCCCTGGCTGTTCTCTGCAAGGGCATTTATTTATCATTATTTGTTCATTGGGTAAGTGGTCTGGTCAGCTTTCTTTTTTAGCTACAACATGAGCTCAAAGAGCAGAAAACACATTAGGATCCTACTGATCAACAATATCATATACTGAATGAGTAAAAGTCAGCAGACAATGATACATTCAATGCTGATAGGGTAATATGAAGAAAACCCAGCCAGAGTGCATTGAGAGAAGTGCAAAGATAAAATACAATGCAGGATATGCATGCAGTCAAACATAAAAATACATAACCATATACTCATATATACAGATGTATAAAATGCCATATTGTAAGTAATCTGCTATCTATGACATGGGGAAGTAAGGTACCTAACCAGGTTTGGGCTGCAACTGCAGGTAGATTCTGTAAATACATGCCTTTTAAGTGCATCTGTTAAGCTTTCAATGATTTCTAGGTTTCTGATAACAGTAGGCAGGTGGTTCTGTGTAGCATATCCAAATCTAATGAAAAGGAAGTGTGCCACACCAAGTGCAGTTCTAATTGGAGGGCATTCCAGAGATAAAGTCTTGTCTTTTGTACTTTTGAGTTCATAAAGATTGTCTGGTAAAGGTAGTTTCACTCTTAAATGGGGGGGGGGGGGCAGTACCTGTGCTTTAGAACCTTGTATCCCTGTCATTAATCTATTGAAATGTTATTCTGTCTTCTGCTCTGCTGAGCTATGAAGTAAAATATCAGCCATTTTTCCTGCTCTACTGTATCAGAGTATGAGACATTTAAACACATTAAACACATAAATACTAACACATTCATTTTCAAACAAAAAAGGCCACATTTCTTTTACTATATAATTGTTTTCATATAAAACGTTGTAGCATATAGCAGAAAGCATCTAACCCTCATTCTCATTGTTCTTAATAGAATTACGCTCCAGCAAACCTTCACCAACGTTTTGTATAGAGAGCACTTGTACTTAACTCCCTTCTACCCATCTTTCTGAATCTAGTATGCTCTTTTTTAACATCTTTATTAAATCACATTTTAAACAATGACATAATTACACATACATTAATAAGAAAAAAAGCCATAGTAAATTGTTTAAATTTTATTTTCATGCAGTCTACATATATGTTTTCTTTCTAACAATTATTTTCAACATTGTAATAATTGTTCAGTTTTTGCCTTCCCCTTAACCTCACTCCTTCTCCTCCTGAACATTACTTTGAATGTATAATTCCCACAAATCCCATTTATTTCTATGGAATTTGCTCATTCCCTTTTCTAAAGATCATGCCTCCAGTTTTTTTTATCTCCTTTACAATATCCAGCACATCAGTTACAGCTGATTTAGGTTTTGATTTCATTTTGTAGTAATTGTGTTTTTGGCAGCCATTAGCATTAAACTTAGTAACACCTTGCTCTGCTAGGCTGATCAGATCCTATGTCCCAGCTCAAAATAATTATTTCTGTAGTTACAATGATTTGCTCCCATAGCATTTCTGAAAAAAGTTTTCTGTAGGGCTGTATGGAATTCTTAAAACACCCCCCTGAAAACAAAAACAAAAAAACAAAAGCATGTTCACAATTACCACTCTCTTTTCCATCATACCTCCAACATGTCGAATCTACCTGAAGAAACATTCTCTGAAGTCTGCTCGGGCTATAGAAATACATATATGACTATTTCCAAGCAAAACATTTAAACCATCTTGACTTTGTTGTATAGTTGGGAGGCATGCAAATGTCATCTCAGTTTTCCTTTATAAATTGTCTTTCTAGTCTTTCTTTCTTTCAAATCTTTTTTTAACCTTCTTTGATTGGTTCATATAATTACCATGCAATCTTTTATACATCCTACTAATTTGCCATTTTTTAACAATTGCTTCCATTCTGAATTCAGCTAAACCTTTACCATAGCCTGTCTTTCATTTAACACTCCCCTATCCCTTTCTCCTGGCCTGGACTATGATATCAATCTCGGGTTGAGAAGGCATTATCTAATCTGCAGTCTAAACTTCTGCATGGCGTCAGCCCACTCTATTACCTTTCCCTCTGTAATTATTTTCTCCTAATAACTTGGTTCCTTTTCTAAATTTCTCCAGAACATTCCAACCCTCTATTGTCTGTTTTCTTACTTGCCATCATGCCCTGGTGAAATCTCCTTTCTCAATTACTGAATTCACTTAGTTCTTACAACATGTTCTGCTGCTTTTTTCTCTACTAATTTCTCAAACTCCTCCTTGTTTTGTTTTCTTCATTTGAGTCTTAACTGTGTAGCTCAAAAATAGCTCTTCAATCAGGTAGTCTTAAACCACATTGTTCTACAGGGACAATGTATGTATCCCTCTCAACTCTTGGAGTCTTCCCCTCCCAAATAAATTCCTTCATGTCTTTATTAACTATCAGCCATAACTTTTCTTCTGCTTGATAATAATATACCTAACCTCTACATAAATATAAATGGAGAAGAAACATTTCTCTGATCGTATTAGACTATTCATATCCATATCACTAATCAAGAGCTTCCAGTTTCTCTATTTTCAAATTATCTTTTGTTTAGTCTATTCCCACATATCTTTAGCTGCCATAACAGAGCCCTTTTCTAATCCATACATATAAATACATCTCATCTTGTTCCAACACACACACACACACACACACACACACACACACACACACACGCACGCACGCACGCACACACACACACACACACACACACACACACACACACACACACACACACACACACACACATACACACACAATTGGTATACCCTATGAACCTACTGCACTGTAACCCAGGCATATAGCCTGACACCGACACCTATACACACATAAACCCACAATCACACACACACCAACTCATAGTCCACTACCCAACCCCCCTCTTAGTGTGATGAGGCAGGCAAACACACACATACACACAGGCGCGCGCACACACACACACACACACACACACACACACACACACACACACACATACATACACACATACATCCACTTGCACATACACATTCATTGAGCCTCATTCATGCCCCAACATACACACACAGACATACACACACACACACACACACACACACACACACACACACACACACACACACACACACACACACACACATACACACATGCACACCTATCCCCAAGTCTTCATTAGACTTACCTGTATCACAAGTACTCCCATAGGAGGGAATTGCAGTGATAATTTCCCACCCATAGCTTCTTATGTCATCCAAACATGTTTCTGTCTTTTTTAACTAAGTGACTTATTAGCTAATAATGGGCAGTATTAGAAAATGCAAGGATTTATTAACAAACGTGCTCTAAGAGTGTTAATATAGGATATACAGTAAGAAATTAATCTTTCTTTGTCACTTATTACTCATATTTTATATTTATGTTCATATTTACATAACTGATAGCCCTAATATTATTGAGGGTATGGGGTTATATGCTGTGGTGGGAGACAAGAAAATTCATTGTCAGTATCTACTTATATAACACTATAGCTGAGATATTTCTAGTTTATTACTAATTATGAAAATAAATAATATTTCCAGATATACTTAATACTTCAAAAACCAAGTGACTTACAAACTGTTTCATAACATCAAGTGAAACATTATATGATATTGAAGAAAATGTCTTTGATATTTGCATTATGAGTTGCACATTTTGTAAGAAATTCAGTGTTATGTATATTGCTACTTACACAATTAAACATACATTTTATACTTCTGTTGTTGTTCTTGTGTCTTTCGGCTTTTCCCGGTTAGGGGTTGCCACAGCGGAACTCCGATCCGCTAATGATTGTCAGTAGATTTTTACGTGCCGAGTTGCTGGCCCTGGCGCACAACCTTCAACGAAGGTACGCCCATTCATGCATGTCTCCACACAGAAGACGGTCTTGCTGAGAATCTTCTGTAAATATCTAAATATGCACTCCTAGAGGAATCTTTTGTTGCCATGTGAAAGCTTATGTCTGGTTAACAAAAATGCTCTAACAATACATTCTTAAGCTGTACAGTTTCCAAGATATGATCATTTGTTAAAGTTTATCAAAAATATAATTTGGGGTTTGTATGGATTATAAATATATTATTAGCATTTATGGAAAGAATATGAACACACTATTATCAGTATAAGGAATACCTTTTACTGATAACATTGCTATATATACAGTTATAATAGCTTTTATTGTTCACAAAATAATTACATTTGTTTATCTTATACTTTTTAAGTTTATTTTTCAGAAAAATGCTCTGGAATGCAAGATGTGTTTAGACTGACAGAGATATGGTGTTTTGTATTACATAGGTATTAATGAGTTAACTGACAAAAGCTCAGAGTAGTAATGTTAGTGTTGTAAATACCATATGTATGATATTGGGGTCTATATTAAATCAGCAAATGCTTAAAAAAACGAACGCTGATTTATCGACCCCATGTAAGTAAAAGCTTACAATCCCGAACACTTGGAACAGCGATTTTTTTTCCAGGGAAAAAAAATAGCTGTTCCACAAAAAAAATAAATAAATAAAAACTTCAAAACATTACATACAGTGGAGGGCTTTGCCCCCCACTTTATATAATGTTTTGAAGTTTTTATTTTTATCTTTATTTTTTTGTGGAACAGTGATTGTTTCCCAGGGAAAAAAAAAATCGCTTTTCTACAAACAAACAAAAAAAAAAAAAACTTCAAACCATTACATAACGTGGGGGGCTTTGCCCCCACACACCCCTACTTAAATTACCAACTCCGAGATCGCACTACAGTGATGAAAACGGCAAAGTAATGGAGGAGGCCAAGTGATTTCTTTCCCAGGGAAAGAAATCGCTTATATGCTGTTTCGTTATTTTGCTGTTTCGTGCTTTTAGGTTCGATCAAGACGCATTCGAAGGATTGTGTCTTTGATTATATAATAGGAGCCCTGATATTGTACCTCTAGTTTTTATTTTTCCTTCTCTTTTTTCATATAATCTTGTAGGCCAGCTTGTGCTTGTCTCTTCCATATATATCAAGTAACAAGGGCATCTACACTGATATATATTTTATATCTTTATGCTTTTTATTGATTTTTTGCAGAAAATCCATACATTAATTGCACATGTCATATGTAAATAAACAATTTCCATACCCTATTAAAATATCAGTAGCCAATATGATTCTAAAGTCAATTCTATTCATCATCATTATCATTAAACCCACATTTTTCATTTTCTACATGGGATCAGGGTGTTTCGTCAACTATTGCCACCTCTCTTGAATCAGTGCCACTCTCCTACCTTCCTTAACAGTCATGCTTGACTATTGCAGGTCTTCTTTCATACAATCCCTTCAGCACTTTTTATGGATGCCATTGTTTCCTCTTGCCTCCTTCCTGTACCTTCCAAATTTTCACCAATTCATTTTCTGCTTTCAATTTCATTAACATACATCAAAAAAGACATCAAGCTAACTGTTTAGTATGTATTATGAAATATAACCTGCAACATTTCTACTTGGCTTATTTCTCATTCACATAACTCTGTTTTGCTTTCCATTCAGTCATTATAATAATTCCAGATGTCCTACCCCTCTTCAATTACCATAACACACACAGAGGAAATACCCTTCAACTCCTTCTGTCTCATCTACCTTATTTGCCACCCATATTGTTTGTGGTCTGACATTTATGTTCCTTTTTGCTTCACAGTGGGAATCTAAAACAGATGTCGACTTAAACCTTCACATATTGTGCAAAGAAATACAATTTATATTAGGGGAATTAAACTTTAATATTGCTACTTTATGAGTATGGCAGAAAATACAGGGTTGTCTTTAACAATGAGTGTGTTAGCCTCAGGCGACTGACAGAGTGGCAGGGAAGGGATAGGCATACCCATCCATGGTGGGAGGGAGCTTGTTAATATGCTGCTTAAGAGGAGGTGTGGCCCTACAAAGGGGGAAGTTGCCCTAACGTAATCAGTGAGTGTGGGGGTGGGGAAAGGGAGTGGGTAGGTCGTAAGAAAGTAATTCCCTGGATAGAAGCACAGATAATCAGTGTCCCCAGGCACTCTCAGGATCCATGACCATCTCCACTGAAAATGGAGTAAGTCTGGAGGTTAGAGAGTAGCTGTTAGACCCAGCATGGACATTGGGTAATGGGGGGGGGGGGGCAAAAATAAATAATGAGTATGTTAGCATGTGCCTACCTAAATATTTACTGTTCCAAAACAGTAGAGGAAAAAAATAATCTGATATTTTTGTTTATGATCAATTTATTACAGGAAGAGAGAATGAGAGGTAAAGAGAATATGATTTCAACAAGTTAACCAAAAAGGGGTTCACGTTCAGTTTGTAATAATATTAAAGTTACATTCGTTAATAAGAGCTGTATTATTTTCAAAGTATGGGAAAGATTAATTGCGAGACAAAACCATTATATATGTGCTTATGTGTCTTTGTGATTCAGTATATGTGAGGAAAACTAGCAGAGTACATTGGGCAACAGCAGCAACAAATTCAACAACAGTAAAAACAATACAGCTCAGTAATAGTAATAAAAACAATACAGCTCAGTAATAGTAATAAAAACAATACAGCTCAGTAATAGTAATAAAAACAATACAGCTCAGTAATAGTAATAAAAACAATACAGCTCAGTAATAGTAATAAAAACAATACAGCTCAGTAATAGTAATAAAAACAATACAGCTCAGTAATAGTAATAAAAACAATACAGCTCAGTAATAGTAATTAAAACAATACAGCTCAGTAATAGTAATAAAAACAATACAGCTCAGTAATAGTAATAAAAACAATACAGCTCAGTAATAGTAATAAAAACAATACAGCTCAGTAATAGTAATAAAAACAATACAGCTCAGTAATAGTAATAAAAACAATACAGCTCAGTAATAGTAATAAAAACAATACAGCTCAGTAATAGTAATAAAACAATACAGCTCAGTAATAGTAATAAAAACAATACAGCTCAGTAATAGTAATAAAAACAATACAGCTCAGTAATAGTAATAAAAACAATACAGCTCAGTAATAGTGATTCAAGAGCACCAGGAGCGTGGCACAGGTAGAGATGCCCAGCAGCAATAACTGATGCACAGTGAAAGCTATATGGCTAGCAGAACAGATTCTGCAATTGATCCAGCAGCAGTATCACCAACACAGCTCAGCAACAATAGCATAAACATGCCAGAGTACTTTTATGTAACTAAGTAAATATAATTATGGCTAGCAGAACGCAAACTGCAACAGCAGCAAAGCCAATTCAGCAAAAGCTGTAACATTTTCAGCAACAAAAATACAAACAAGACTCCCAGGTAGTTTGAGGAAGCATATGTTCATAGAGATTAAATTGAAAAGAAGTGTTTAAATTGTCCTTTATTTTATAGATTCTGAAACTTTCTTACTGGACAGTTAGGTTTTGCCTGCATTCCATGGCAGTTTGAAGTACAAGCTATTGTTATATTCTTAAAATGCAAATGTTAAATATCTTGGCTTATTACTCTTAACTAACAGGTGTTTTAAAACTCTTTGTGTTCTTCAAGAGTTCAAGTGAGCAGACAGCTTTAAATGGGGATGTTGAGGGAAATATTAAAAAAGAATGCTGTAGTATATATATTTTTAGTCCTTCTTGTATGCCAGATACCATGATTTTGTTTAACCTCGATCTGTTTATTAAATAATTAATTTCTGTGTTTAACAGAAAAATCATTTTAGAATTTTTTTGAAAACAAGTGCTATTTTTTCTTTTGGCTGAATTATTTATATTAATGAATGCCCCAATAAATCGTGTTTTAGCTGTTAGTAAGTCAATTGCGACTTTATATTTTGAATTTCTCCTGTTTATAATTTCATAGCCTGAGAAATTTCAGTACATATGGTAATTACTATGTCTGTCTTTTCACCTACTAATTTCAGCTTCATCATTGTGTTGTAGTGTTACATTTGCCATCTTAACTTGAAGATACTTGACTAAAAAAAATCTTCAAATACAGACTTTATGTTGTTTCTTTGTGAAATGTAATGACAAAAGATAAAACTTTAAAATTCTGTTTTAGCTGAAATGTTTCTCAAAAAGACAAGTCTAGACATGAAAGATTTCTCAGACACTTTTCTGTAACATCCAGTTTCTATACAGTTACAAACAATCAGTGAATGATCAAATATGAATTTATTCTCCCAAAGACCTCATGTTTTTGAAAACAACCAATTTCCAGAGTTAATTTAGCCTTCAAATCCCATGACAGAAAGTTTTAATGAAAGATAAAATGATTAATAAAAAGTATATTGGTGGAGCTCACAGTTAATTCTTTTCATCTTATTCCCTGAGCAAAACTTTACATCCATAAGGTAAAAAAATCCTGGTGCTGTGTGTTCACTCTTTCTTAAAATTGTATTTAATTGAATATGATTCTTTATGAAATCAATATTTTGCATAGGCTTCGGTCCTAGGATGCTGAATACATTATAAATCATATGTAGGACTGTTGTTAAAATGATTGATAAGGACAAGTTGAGTCTAATGGAGTGTCACTTTTGTTACCTCCAAAAATGAATATATTCACCTCATCTTTACCTGCCGTTCATAATATCATTTCTATCCATAGGTTTTTCACTGATGCCTTCAAAGTACTTAGAGAGTCTTTCTATCAGAAGTTATTGAATCATGTATCCTACTACTAAAATCAAACTAATCCATCTTTAATGTCTCATCATTTATTTTTCTACTTGTTACTTTCATTTCCTTCTTTCGATCATTAAGTGCCAAGCTATCACTCAGTGATTTACGTAAAATGTTACTATGGCCGTGGTCCTCTTTCCTTAGTTATTCCATAATTATGATATGAACTTTATCAGATTGCACTGTTTTGTTCACATTTACTAAGTATTAGGAATTTTCTCAGAACCTTTATTTTGTGACAAGATTAGCTTTACTCATCCACAGTGGTTTTTGCTGTATTATTTATTTGATTTTGTTTATCAGAAAAATCTGTCTGGGAGCTGAAGTCCACATTTTCAGTGGATGCCCAGGGAGAAATGTTCCAAAACAAGGACAGAAATATATCTTTGACAACAAAAGAAAGGAAGTCAACAAACATTATTTACAAAGCATATAAAATTAAGGAAATACATATTTTCAAGATATTGTAACCTCTTATGATCCTATACCTTGCTGATCCTCGTCAAGTGTAACCATGATGAGTGGATGGGAAACCACAAATTTGTCCCAGGGTTTCCACCTGTATCCCTGTATTGACAGGGGCTATGGGTGCTGACTGAGGTTTTTTTTGTGAGGGATAAACTCTTGGCTAGGCTTGTAAGGGCACAAGGGCCATTAGCCTAGTAATCTCCTATGATCCTATGATGATCCTATTGTGAGCAGAATCAAAATTACTATATTAATAAACTTACATAGTATCCATAGTGGACAGAGTTATGATTGCATACCTCAAACTGTAGGTGTGGTACAGTTGTATAGTTTATTAGTTGCCAGGTGATATTTTAGGGTAAATTTGAATTGTTGCAGGCTATTTAAAAGCCTGTATGGTTTGGAAATTTGTTCTATTCCTTGAAGATAGTAACATAGAATAGAGAGTCACTGTAATAATTATTAGATTTATTATCAAAAGTAAATAAAAACAAATAACCAAACTTAAAAATTCTCTCATTTTCTGTTGCAGAATGTGTGACTAAATGTTATTACATCACTCTTAAAAAGAGACAGTTGCATCTCTTGAGTTTATCTGGATGACAAATGAATACTAAGATTAAATATCTGTTACATGTGTTTGATATTTTTCGCAGTAGTTTAAATAAACATCCATTTGATTCTGCTGACACTTATAGTCCTTCTTGTCCATATAAAGGAAGAACTTGTGAAAACACTTCCTGCTTTGATAGACTGCCTTTTATATGATGATTGTAAAATGATTTTAAAAAAGTATACACATAAGGTTTGTGGCTAAATATGTTTGGTTATTGGGTTATTAAAATGCAACAAAAAAGTGTTATAATGTACTATTGTCATTTGTCATTTCCTTCTATTTCCACAGGAGAAGAGGGCAGTGTTGAATAACCTGGCTGAGAAGGCAAAGCTAGTTGAGGAAGGCTTCAATTCTATTCCTGGCGTCCAGTGTAATTCCGTACAGGGTGCAATGTATTCATTCCCCAGCATAAAGCTTCCACCAAAGGCTATACAAGAAGCAAAGGTACTATAATGCTTTTATTGTGATAAAAGATATTCTGTGTGTTAATAAGGCTGTCTTAGTGAACTATATAAAATACAGCACAAATTGTTTTGCATGTTTTAAATTTTGAAACAGAAGAATTTCCATTGTCAGGGTTCTCTGGTAATCTTTGCTTTTGAGCCAGAGTTTGTATATTCTGAATAGATATATGATTTCTGATCTAGGCATGGAAACTTATACATACATTCTATTATTTTCTTCTTATAAGAAACATTCTTTATTTTTTTTTCTTTTACCAAATTATTTCTGTGTTTATTTTGAAGTTTGATTCTATAGGCTTGGCTTTTCCATATGTCATCTCAGCACACTTTCTGCCTCCTATACATCTACTTGACAGTCATATTAACCATGTTGGTAACCATTTTAAATGTTGGGACTTACTGGAGTGAGTCCTGAAACACAGAGACTAAATGGCTGAAAATTGAAGTTACATATAAGTCCAAGATGGTCATTTCCTGGAATGTTCCCTTTTTTCCTGAAGTATGGTGATCTCAGAATTGGTCTGTATAGGCTTGATGGGGGTTCTCACCCACAACAGGGGGTACAGGGGGCCTGTCCCCCTGCAAAGGAAATGTTTAGAGGAGAAGAATGATATTCAAGATTCAGTCTTCTCCAAGATTTTCAGTCTTTTTTTGGCTTGTTGGCACTCAGCATTTCTAGTACTGACACTTCAATAAGAAGCCACCATGTTGGCATCCATTAGTGAGGACAGAAGTATCATAGCAACTGATAACTATGGAAAACTTACACATAGCTCTTTTGTGCGTTTTAACATATTGTACCATGAGTAGGATATAATTACATGCTCTTTCTTAATTATCAATGAGGCACCTGTAACTCTTGAGTCATTATGCCTTGCATGCTGCAGTACTCCGCATTGCCTCCTGGAATCATCAGTGCCCTTACCTTCTGTTTGAACATAGTGATCATTATAGGCAATCCAGGAACAGCACCCAAGTTCAATAACATTTGGCCAATCAGATTCAGATTAGGTATGGTGCTCCTCCCCATTATACCCTTCTGGGTATCTCCAACATTCCTCACATACATGTTGAAGTCTCCCAGTTGAACTACAAAGTTAGTAGGTGGAACCTAATCAAACTTCTTAACTGTGACCTCCAAGTAGGTTGACTACTCCAAATAACTATGAGATGCAGATTAACAAACATAAGACCAAGCTTTCCTTGTTGCATCACTCAGTCACAATGGACTGCCTGTCTCTCATCTACTGACACAAACTCCAGCTGTGCAGCATATACTGGGGGCTTGTGAGTAACACCCACACCCATTTAGTGCTTCTCCCCAATGCAGCTTTGCAATAGGAAGGAAAGCAGTTCTGAATAAGAAGTCTTATTACATCCCAGGTGCAGTTTGCAGAGATAAGACCAACTCAATATAGCTTATACAGTAAACCTCCAACAAAAGCTTTGCCAACTTTCCCAGTGAGATGACATTGTATGTCCCAAGGGTTAGTTTCCAATGCCAGGGTCTAGTTAATGTTAATCTAACCTGATCCTGCTGTTTGAGTGCTATCACACTGAATTACCACTGTTACTAGGTGTGTAGTGAGCCAATGAAGTGGGTCCTAGCAACATTTTTGGACTGAGTCCAATTAAGAAATATTAAGACAAAATAGTTTATATATTAAGCTTCTGGGTTTTAACCATGTTTGGTATGGTCCATATGTACATTTTGTTCACACATTTCTGATATTTCTTACTTGCAAAAACATGTGTTACTTGTCTGGTATTTCTTATTGTTCGGATCTTAGTTAAAACTCACCAGAGCTCCATTTTTACAGCAGTTACCTAAGGTCAGAACTTATTTAACTTCTTGTCATTTTCAAATTGGGAGACATTATTTGAGGAAGAAAAGTTTCGGAGAGTGGAGGAAACATTTATTCATTATTGGTATTTTTGAGGGGGTGATCATCAGTAAATATGAGTCTTACTGGCTTGAAATGGTATGTGTATATTATAGTCTTCAATGAGAAACTCAGAATCAAGAAATAAATTGCATATTGCATGTAGATAATTGACAGGACTGGCCCCAAAGAAGCTTCATAAAGGGTAGAATGAAAGGAAATAAAACAATCACATCTCCTCTGCCTGTTGTATTTCAGTCTTCTTAAGTGAGTCATTCTATTCAGTATTTCCCTGTCATGGGTTCTCATATTTTTTGTATAATAGTCAACCACATCTGAAGATAAAGAAAAATATCTGACTATTTTGGTGACTGTTGTAGATGAACCTAACTACAGACTTATTCTGCATTTCATTTTACCAAAACACTAGACTATAAATAGGAATGTTGAAGTAAAAAATATTATGTTAGCTGAAATGCACACGTTTTTAAATAATCTGGCTATGTGGAATGAAGATGTAAGATGTAAGATGGGCCAGTGGATTAAAATAAATTTCTGTTCTATATTTGTATCTGTTAGAACTGTTCCCAATGACCTTTCTTTCAGACCAGTTAGGAGATATTTCTTTCTTGAAGAAAGTATCACATTTGCAGCCCTGTAATAAACAGTCCTTTAGGAGATGAGACAGTATTAGCTCCAGTGTTCTCTTTACTGACCTCAAGCTGAAAGTCATTGCTATGACCTCAGTAAATGTCATTGTCCAGTGATTCTTCTTTTCTGTTTAGGGTCTCCCTGGCTAGTCTGTTGACCTCTGAAGTGCCTAAGTGGGTGCCAAGTAGAAGCAGACTTGTGGAAGAATGTGTTTGTGTATGACAAAGTCCCAGTGAATTCCTTAGGCCTTTCAGACAGAATTCTATTAACCTAGCTCTAGTGCAGATACAGCTTTATTTTTTGTACTGACAGTAATTTGTTTTGGACAAAAATTCAGCCACTTATTCATCTCCTACAACATCACATCAACATTTTTCCAAGACTATTACGGAGACTCATATCTTTATCCTAAGAAGGATAACATAGGCTGAGCTAAGCTATATGAGAGCATTAGAATTCATTGCCTCTGTCAACACTCAAATGCTGTGGCTAGATGTGGCTACTTGTGCAGCCACAACTAATTTTAATACAGTACACAGTTCACAGCTGTCAGGACTGTAAGAGTTACAACTTCCAAAGGCTGCAGCTAGCCCTGTCTGCAGGGGAGGTCTATCAATGAGGAAATTGCAGTGAATATTTGGTAAATACTGTTGGACCAGTTTGCTAAGTCACTCATGGAGGCAAATATTCCAATGCCCATCTAAAATGGGGTCTATATGAAATCAGCAAAAACTCACTTCAATGAATGGCATTTATCGGAAATGCCATTCTTCAAATTCTGCTCTTGTGGGGAGCTGTGTGCTCCCACCCTTCAGTAATTATATATACCAACTTGGAGATCATACTACAGTGAGGAAAAGGGCAAATTTTCTGATCTTCACTGTACAACGATCTCAGTATGAACAGTTTGACGAATGGCATGTTCGATGTAAGTGCACCGAAAATGCTGTTTGCTGAACTGAATTTTCGATGATCTAATAGGGACCCCTAAAATTTAAAGGCAGTTTTTGGACATTTTGGTTAATAGAGGAGTATGCATAATTACTAACATGTTAGGGTAACCAAAGACAAGACACTGTAAGGTTACTTTAAATGTTAATCAGTCAAAGATTATAAAAAGACACAGTAGTGAAGTGCCAACATCTCTTAATCTATATTCACCCACACACACACACACACACACACACACACACACACACACACACACACACACACACACACACACACACACTCTATCATTTTCTCTCCCTGTTTATTCTCACTGGGGTATGACATGCTATTTCCTCCACTTCTCCCTGTTTGCTGCTGTAGTAACTTTCTTCTTTGTACCATCACTGATGGGAAGCCATTTAACCATGCCAAGGTATACCTTCTGAGATTTGAAAGCATGTTTTGCTCTTGTAAAAACAGTAGAAAGTGAGAATCCCAGACCATCAAAATGTGGTGACTATGGCTTAAAAACATACTATTGTATATTCATGAAAAGAAAAAAATGCCAGTGAAATCTTGTGGAAGTTTATCATGGTATGTGCATTGTAGTTGTTTTTCCATGTTTTTATCTAAACTTCAAACTATTTATTGCCATCTCTCCTCTTTGCATTTGGCAGGTAAGAGGTATTGCTCCAGATATGCTCTACTGCCTACGACTCTTGAATGAGACAGGCATATGCGTTGTTCCTGGCAGTGGATTTGGTCAGCGAGAAGGTACCTACCATTTCAGGTAATGACAAAAAAATATTAAGAGAATAAACGCTAACTCTGATCTCTGAAACATGATGTTGTTTGTGCAAAGAATGAACAAATTAGTGAAAAAGAAAGTAGGCAACTGATTACAGTTCATTCAAGATGAAACTCTAATAAGACAGATGGATACAATGACACCTAAAATGAGAAACGTTATAACAGTTACAAAGTTAGCATGGTTTCCATCCTGGCCACAAAAGATGTCCTGCATTTGCATCGTTTCTAAACTCAGTAAATTTGTATTTAAATAAAAACGTACTGCTTCACTTTTCTTGCCAGTCTAGACATGAGCAATATTACAATAAACTGGGCTAGCAGTAATGTCTGACAGATCCTAATCAGTAACATGGCAAGACAGTTACTTACCCTTCTTACCTGTTGCTGCTGCATTCCACAAGGATCCATCTTTGGCCTTCTTTTAGTTAACATATTCATTAATGACATCTTCAGAATGATAGAAGAAACAAATGTTATTCAGTCTGGAAAAGCCTCAGCATTAATAGGCTCAGCTGATTCTATATCCCAAATCCAAACCAAAACAAAAGGCATTGTCAACAAACTAGAAGGACTAACAGAATTGCAACATATACTGAATGCCAGAAAAGTTAACTAATGTTTTTGTCACCAATGCAACTTATAAAAACATGACTGACTTCAGCATACTCAAAAAAATAAAAACATTATGTACTGCCATCACAATTGTACCCTACGCTATGGGGCTGGGTGGGTCGATACACAAATTGATAAACTGTGTGCAGATTCTAAAATTTATTCTCAGACACAACAGATTATAAATTTATTTACAAAATCTTATGCAAAACAGTTTGGCTCCACAAAAGGGGTGGTAAGCTGTCCTAGTGACATCCAGGTAATCCCAGATACTGGAATCAAATTAGATTGTATTGAAAAAGAACTGTGTAAACTGGATCCAAACAATGCACACTGAGAAGATGGAATAAGTAACAATGACCTAAGAACACTTAGGCAAGAACTTACATTCCCATTACATCTATTATTCACTAGGTCATATAAATATGGGGAGATTCCTCAAGATTGGAGACATGCACTTATTAAATCTGTCTTTAAGGGAAAGGGGAGTAGGACAAACCCAGAATCATACAGACCCTTAAGTCTACTTTCATGCTGTGGAAAAATAATGGAGAAGGTAATACTGGATAAGTTATTGTCAGAACTGGATACGTTTGGACTTGAAACCATATATCAGCATGCATATGTTAAAAATAGATCTATTACCACCTGTAACATGATGTTCTATAACAATATAATAACAGCTATGAATTAAAAATTGTGCTGTGATGTGATTTATATAGATTTAACTTCAGCATTTGACAGGGTCATTCACAAAACTCTGATCAATAAATTAGTACAACTACCTGCATGGCTTACAAATAGGACATGGTAAGTATCACACACCAGTTGGACAGGTGAAATCATTGGTTAGAGTCAATGTGTCCCACAGGGCTCTGTACTAGGCCCTTACTTGTTTAGATTGTATCTTTCAGAACTTACTTTTTCATCTCAAGTGTTCAACAGTCTATATGCTGACAACCTGAAATTAGGTAAACTGATTACAAGTGTTACAGATAAGGCATGTCTGCAAAATAATTTGACTAAATTGACCATTTGGGTACAGGAGAATAATATGTTAATAATACATCAAAAACTAAGCATATGAGATTTGGGAGGCATAAACTGAAAGGTGAATATTTAACACAGCACGCCGTGATTTAAACTGTAGACTTATTTTAGGAGCTGGGTATATGGGAAGATTCAGCTATGAGTTTTTCTAATCATAGCAACCGATTGGCTAATGATAGTTATAGAACTATAGGTTGTATAAAAAGATTTATGAAGTCTAGGAAATCAAACATAATGAAGTCATTGTTTGTTAGTTACATTAGACCCAAACTTGAGTATGGAATAACAATATGGAAACCCTATAGAAAAACAAGCATGAATAAACTGGAAAGAGTACAGCGGAAATATACTAAGGGCATCCATGGATGTGAAAAATCTAAGTTATTATGAAAGACTAAAATATCTGAATTTGTACAGTGTCTCTTACAGATATTTAAGAGGAGATCATATTCAGGTATATAGGACATTTAGGGACAACTACCTCTGGGAATGTTTGGGATTATCAAAAAGTACTAGAGAACTGTCAGATAACCTATGTAAAAGATTCTATAGGAATGAGAAGTGTACTAATTGGTTCTCTGACAGAGTAGCTGATGCTTGGAACAGACTACCAAATTACATTAAAGCAAGTACTAGTTTAGATATTTTTAAGAACAGCCTGGACATTTATTATGGGAACAAGTGTTTTGGCATATTGGCAAGCTAGAAGGGCTTTAATGCCCGTACTTGAAACATTTGTATGTGTGTATGTATGTACGTATGTATGTGTGCATATATGTATGTATGTGTGCATGTATGTATGTATGTATGTATGTATGCGTGTATGTATGCATGTATGTATGAATGTATGTATGTATGTATGTATGAATGTATCTCATCTCCTTTATCAGCCTTCCCTCCTTAGTTTTTTATAATGCTGTAACTCTTTATCTTACCGTGAACAAGTCTTTATAGTAATAGATATTCTTACATAAAACATGACAATCTATGCATACTGATGATATCACACTGCAGACACCTCCCTGTATAAAAATATATTAATATACTGCCCAGGTAATTATTACTCTTAATCAAAACAGATGGTAAGTGATGTAACTGATGTCAAAGATGTCTGAATAATGGAACTGTCGCTCATGAATGAAGCTGGTAATAAATGATGCAGCAATGCAGATGGTGTCCATGATATTTGTAGGATCGAGATTTTTTCCCCAGGCCTTTGCTAAAAAAAGGCACTGTTCTGTCAGACTTTTGCAGTAAAGAAATGCCAATAAATAACTAAATAGCTAACCAGATAAATAAATAATATCCACAAATAAAAGCTATTGAACAGGTGAGCCAAACAAAGGGCGATATTGTACTTGAAGGCCTCACCTTGCATTTCACTCAGAAGTGGGCGTGTCTCGAATGATTGACGACTAGGTCTGCATATGTAATGAGCCATGATAGACATGGCATTCTAATCAGCTGACAGCTCTAGTTTCTTCTCTTACAGATTAAGGTTAATAATCATATGTGCATTAAATCCACGACCACTACATACACGCAAACTAAATACAAATGATGATCATTGTCCATGTTCCTGGAAATAAGTCTTCCCCCTTCACGCACTCAATACGTTTGTGATGTTTGCTATGATGTATAAAAAATGCTGACAGAAAAAGACATTACTTCAAAAGTTGTAAGACTTTCTTGGAACATGGATAGCAACACCTATTGTGCTGGATTGTCATAGTCACTGCACCTTCCCATGTGTTTTCGTAGTGGACTCATACTTCTCAACTGTCCAGATTTCCACCTATTTTTGGTCTTTTCCTCATAAAATTGGTGGTTTTCTGCAAACTGTTGAGGGATGAAGTCAATAAATAATGACACACATATACCGCTCAACCTTTTAGAGCAAGAAATCTGGACAAAGCCATAAATAAAAGTGGGACAAAGGCCATCCAAAATAAGGGCAATTTTTTAAAATATTGCTCCTAAACATAGAAATTTACGGTGATATTTTACTCGGAGAAACAATAAAGTCAGCACTGTCAGATAGTCTTTAAGAATTAGAACTATCAGTAACATCGAACAGTATAAAGTATCAAACAACATAGCTATGTAAACTATATTGGTTTATTGGACGTTATGGATATTAACACTAGATTCTACATACTAGAAACATATGCTAGTGTCGCTATTGAGGAAATGCATATTCATTAATGCCCGATTATGAAATAGCACGGGGGCGGGTTTTGGGCGGGGCTTGCTACTGCGCATCTGGTGAGGCCCTCAAGTACAATATTGCCAAACAAAGCTGCCAGGGTAATCTTGGACAACTCCCAGCATTTCAACTATGTAATGGCAAAAGCCAATCAAAATCTTGGCATGCTATATAAAATCAGACTATATTTAAAACAATGATCACAACCACACAATAGGCAACACAATCATTCTTAACTTCTAAGTATCTTATATGCATCACCTATCTTAATCGATAATACACGCCTAAATAAACTTGAAAGGTCCTACAACAAATTTGCTAAATATAACTTTATCTTTCCAAATTGAGCCCATTAGACCATAGGACTTTAGCAAATATACTGGTTAGACATCCAACATACCCTGGATTTATCACACATCAGAATACTGCATAATATTTTAAACAAATGAAGCAAATGGCCAGTGATCAGCAAACATATCAACATATATTATTCACCTAGGGGAACTCTAATAGGTTCATAGGTTCATAGGTTGGTACTGGGCTATCTGCCCGAAGGCATATATTAGCCCAGCCACATTGTGCGGTATTCACCGCCCCTTTAGTAGTTCCCTAGACCCTTGTACTAGCAGCTAGTACCCTTGGCCCCTATCTAGTAGCGCTGTTGATGTGATCCCCAGTGAGAACTTCCTGTTACCCATCCACTGATCAAGGTTCCTCTTGAAGAGTGATAGTGAGGGGTTCTGTCTTATGTAGATCGGGACCCTGTTCCATAGTAAGGGAAGTCTCTGCAAAGGGAATCTATCCCTCCAGCATGTTCTATTCATTGTTGTGTTGAGGTTTATATCCCTAGAGCATGTAGCTCGAGTAGATTTGTTTTTGCTAAGATGAAGCATGTTCAGCAATTCTGGGTTGGACATGGCTCTGTACGTTAGACAGAGATCACCTCTGAGAAAGCGTAATGCAACAGAGAACAGTCTTGGCTTTTTCAATTGTGCTGCATAGGGCAACTGTTTGAGGCCAGTAATCCTCTTGGTTAGGTACCTCTGTGGTCTCTCCAGCTGTTGGAGATGTCTAGCCAGGTACATTCCAATTGGTGCATTGTACTCAATAATGGGTCTGATGAGGGAAGAGTAGAGGGACACCATTACATCCTTAGATCTTGATGCGAACCCTTTTGTGATCAAATGGGTCACATAGAAGGATTTTCTAACCACTTTGGCAACATGGTTATCAAAGGAAAGCCGACTATCTACTTGGGTCCTTAGATCCCTTATTTCTTCTTCAGATTTCTGGGGATTACCTCCTATGTTGTAGTTTGCAGGTACTCTGTTTTTTCCAAAAGGGATTACTATGCATTTTTTTGCATTTAGCTTGAGACCATGGCTTTGGCACCATGCATCAGTCTCATTTAGGCCCTTCTGGAGGATCTCCATGTCGGCCGGAGACTCTATTATAGCACCCAGTTTGCAGTCGACCACAAACTTAGTCAGCCACAGCCTTTCCGTGCTTGCCTGTACTTCTGAGAAGTATATGCCAAAGAGGAGGGGCCCCAGGACAGAGCCCTGTGGCACACCACTCGTTACTGGTCTAGATTCGGACATAGATCCCGCTACTCTTACTTTATGGGATCTGTCTGACAGCCGGTCTGCGATCCATCTTGTGACGTAAGGGTTTATGCCCAGGCTGGTGAACTTATCAATAATACCTGAATGGGGAATGGTGTCAAATGCTTTAGCAAGGTCAAGATAAGCTGTGTGTACCTCCTTTCCCTTATCTATAGCCTGAGTAACTGTCTCAAAGAAATCCACCAGGTTCAGGAGGCATGATCTGCCCTTGACAAAGCCGAACTGTGTGGGGTCCAGCGATTGGAGGTTCCCAATCTCTCCATTTATGAGTTCCATAATGATTCACTCCATAGCCTTACAGATCAGACTGGTCAGGCTTATTGGTCAGTAGTTCCCAGGGTCAGTTGTGGCCCCACCCTTGTGTAGCGGGACCACCATTGCCATGCGCCATTCTATGGGCACATATCCTGTGGAGAGGCTGAGACTGAACAGGGTATTAAGATGCGGGGTTAATTCCTTTTGGAGCTCACGTATGGCACAGCCTGGGACACCATCTGGTCCCATGGAGGCAGTGTTTTTAGCTTTAGATAGAGCCTTGTTAACCAACGTATCAGTAATAATTGGACTGACACAATCCCCTGGAATGGTAATAGGCCCTGTAGGTGGTGAGGGGGGGGGGATTTGCACTGAACCTGTCGGCCAAGATGTTGGCAATGTCAGAAGGGTCAGTGTATTTTGTTCCATTTTGTACTAGCTCAGAACAGACCTGAGCGTTGCCATTTAGGTTTTTGACGTAGCCATAGAAGGCCTTATGGTTATCCTTGGCATCCTTGGCAACTTTCTTTTCAGAATTAGCTTTAGTTGACTTGATGAGGGCCCTCATTTTCTTACTAAAGCTGATCAGGGATGATTTTTCTACTTGAGATTTGGCCTCAAAATCAAATTCTTATAACTACTACAGAATCAGACAATCACTATTGTGACTCCCTGTAGTTAGTACAGGGAGTACATATAGCAAAAGTGTTGGATTTAATTCCTGCACATCTCAAAAAAGAAAGAATCCCAAAGCTCTTCTTATAAAAATTAAACAAATAACTTCTATATGGGTCTGCCCTTGTCTTAAGCTTGGAGCAAAGTTCAGTAAAAAAACAAACACCCAAGTATAACCTTAATTGATCAAATACAATGTATAGTGTACCTTTCACATTCACATGCTTACTTGTAATCTCCTCACATTCTCCTGTTCATCCTTCCTCCTCCCATCTCCCATCCTATCTTTATTATCTTCTCATACTTTATCTAACATTGAAATACCCCAAATTCATCTCTTGGCTTCCTCCAACTTCTTGTCTTCCATCTCTGCTGTCACATAACTTTTTCTTAGCTGCTCTGGATAATGACCTTGGATTATTTACAGTATAAAATTGCATATAACGTGACCTTAATACTGGTGTTAAAGGTATAGAATGTTATTAATAGTATTACTGTATAATAACTTTTCACATAATTAAATGTAACCACTCAGACTGTAGATATATTGTTACTGTTGAGCTTTTTTTCCTGGGACTACACTGAAAAGGATTAGCTAGTCAGATTATTCTGGTAAACAAATGTATATAATTAAATGAACAGATTTATAAAGAAATAAATTACAGAAGAACAGGTGACATAAAAACTCTAACAGCAGAAGCTGAAGAAGGTGACAGAACATTAGATTCCACCACTGTTGCAATACTGGGGTATGGAAAGTCGAAATGGACTCCAGTGCAGCTCCATTGAAATAGAGGGCTGAAGCCATGACTGCTGCCTAGCAGTCCTGAGTTTATTTAGTAGCTCAGGCACTTCTTGTAACCAGCATAGAGGAAGGAATGAATGATGGGATTTGCATGCTTGCCTCTTCATCTCTCCTTGGGTGGAGGGGTGGAGAGCACATATTTAAGCATGCTACTGTCGTAGAATTCCAAGTGGGTAACTTGAATCACACATAGGTCAGTTGTTATTCTGAAAGTGAATGCAGTCCTGTCAGGAGATGTTGACATTTTTTTTCTGTGTTTTTTTTCTCTCTGTGTCTTTGTTAGCTGTTGACTATTGAGTCTCCTTTGACTCATCCAGCTCACTTGAGTGTCATGCCGAGAAATAACCCCCACTGGTACCCTCGCTACATTAAGGCTGCCTGGCTGTTATGGATCCCTCAATACCACCTCACTGACTCATCACTAACCCCCACTGCCCTAAGGCAGCTTGACACTTATGGATCCCGCAGTGACACTGTAATGGTCCAGGCATGTTTTCATGCCTGAGCACCCATGAACTGAAATTCAGCTACTCTGCTCCGACACAGCTTTGTGAGTATACACGTCTCTGCCCATCTACTTTGGACTTCTGCATCTGCCTCAGCAGCATAGTATTCATGCCACGGATTGGTCAGCAAGCTTCCAACTGCACACTCTACCATCCCTCACTAGTTCCTTCATTGTTCATGCCACGGAATGGTCAGCAAGCTTCCAACTGCTCACGCTACCATCCCTCACTAGTTCCTTCATTGTTCATGCCACGGATTGGTCAGCAAGCTTCCAACTGCTCACTCTACCATCCCTCACTAGTTCCTTCATTGTTCATGCCACGGATTGGTCAGCAAGCTTCCAACTGCTCACGCTACCATCCCTCACTAGTTCCTTCATTGTTCATGCCACGGATTGGTCAGCAAGCTTCCAACTGCTCACGCTACCATCCCCTCACTAGTTCCTTCATTGCACGGCTCACTAACCTGGCAGACAAGTTATGGTAGCTCATTCCACTCTGTGATGGCAACAGTAATAAATATCCTACCCCCACTATGATCCAGGGAGATATTATGTTTGTGAAGCTGAATTTCATTGAAGTAGAATTGGTTGCTTTGTTTTGTCAGTTCCATGTTTTACTAAAAGATTTGCAGTGTAAATAGCAAGATCATATGACAGTGGAGTAAGACAATTTCTCCTTCCCCCACTGTTGTGCAATTTCAGAGTTAGTGTGCGTAGTGGGATTCTTACATTTGATCAAAGACGTTTTTGCATGAAGCATTTTGTTGAAGAGACAGATGTAGTGAAACCAAAGGCCCAAGTGTTTGTGTACAACTAGTGTCCTAGAGGGTATAATAGAATGGAAGAAACCTTTAATTGCTGTGGCTCTTGATGCAGATGGGCATGACCTCCAAAAAGCATTGCTTAGGCCTTAACAAGTGGTATGAAGGTCACAGCTAAGGGACTTGAGGTATAAGAGAAGAAAAACGTCTAGTCAGATTATCAGCACAGAGAATGGCTTGTAGTTCAGTATGAGTGAGTGTGACTTTGTAAAAGCTTAAAAGTAAGCAAGTTAACCTAAAATGGACATTGTCCACACTGTAGATTTAAAGAGAAAGAATGATGAGGCTTAACTAACACATTCTGAATTCATTCAGACTAGGGACTTTTTTGTTGTTGTGGGCGTAGTGGGGATTTTTTTTATTTGGTAGTGATTAATATTGTTTCAAAATCATGGGATATTGCCCTTTTTGTTCTTTCTATTTTTAACAGAATATTATGCTTTTGTGATATCACAGGAGTACAGAAGACTAAAAATGTGTATGAGGTGTTTTGGTCAGCTTTTAATAATGTCCCAAACTAATTGCATGTATTTATTTATTTATTTGGTATAATACCTTTATAGTCCCGTTGGATCAAGTGTTACGTCAAATAAAAATATTATATGACTCATTGTTAAGGTACTTGTTAGGAACTGCCTAACCACCTTACATTGCTTTTGAAGGTACAATGTATTACCACAAACATTTTTTTACAGAAATACATATATATATATTGTAGCTAAAGTTTAAGTCCTAGGAGATAAATGTAATAAAATAGCTAGTCCCTTCTGCCTTTTTAACACTTTTTTTTTTCACCTTATAAAGAACATTGTGTGCCTTCTTAATTCTGTTTCAAAAAAGAAGTATTGTAGTCATTTGTTTTCAAGCAATATGTTCTTTTATTAATGATGAGTGCATTTGTCATATATCAAGGCTTCCTTATCCCCCCTGGAAGGCTTGTTCCGAGGCACTAGTGGATAAAGTATTTTGGGGAGTGTTTTCCATTTTCATTGTATTGTGAATAGCATTTATTCTTCACAGTACATTTGCTGATAGGCACCTTAAAATTTGCATTGCAGGGCTTGCTCTGGTTGCCTATTTGAGAATGTACATCATTTAATGTATTGGGCATGGCGTTCTCAGAATTACTTTCATGGTCTGATTGTTTTCTGCCTTCAGTAGTTACTAGTGCCCCACAAAGTAGCCCAGCCCTTCTGCTCACTCTCCTTTGGGCTAGTGTTTGTTCTCCGGATGTATCCACACATCAGTGTTTTTATTTTTGAGCCCTGTACCTGTGGTATGTTCTACTTCTGTGGCTTTAAGGCTTCTTTGGAGGGATTTTACAGATTGCTTCAGTTATCTTTTTGCCAAGCCTTTTAAGTTCTTTTGTGCATAATGTACCTCGGCACAGTTTATTTGCCATTCTTGTTTACTGTCTAACTTTGTCTGGTCCTACTTTTATGTCGATTGTTTACATCGATTCTAATTAACCCTTCAATCTTTTTGCTTCATTTTACAGACACATGGATGGTTGTGGGATCATTATAAATGAGTACTGAGTGACTGTGTTCACTAAAATTAACTGGTAAGACAATTGAAAGATGCCCTGTGTCCACACTTTGTCAACAAATAGCTCAGCCTTTAATTCCCCGTGATGTGAACTTTGTCAGCATGGGATAATGAGTGGGTCATTTGTGTCTAAGGAACGTGAGTGCTGAAATGAGTATTCTTGTAACAGATAGCATCAAAGGTTGAATTCCAGAAATGGAATTCACTTAAAAACATAACTGTTTTTATTTTCTTTCCTACCCTGAATACATATCATTTTAGAGTAAAGGGGCTGTCATGTTAGGTGATTGTTTTGCTTTTAGAAGTCAAGGATCAATTATCTTCACTGCAGCACTCTTCTCTGTCTAACAAGTGTATTACAGCTCATTTAAATATGTCAGATTGTCCTTGACAAGCTCCCCTCCCCTCTGAAGGTGTAGATATAAAATATTCCTTTTCTCAGGAGAAATCTTCCTGACTGAAGTTTTCACAGATGAAAATCTACAAACCCCGAAGTCTCCAACTTACATGGTTGGGGAACGTGACTGCCATATTGTTAAATGATGATGCTACAAAGTACTTTGTTGTCACTGTAACGCTACCTTTTCCAGTTTGATACCTTGCCTGCTTTTTAAATTTTCATCTGCTGTTAACTTTTCCTCCAACTTTACTTCACTGTTATTCAAAAAAACAGATTTTAACTAAATATTTTTTGCTTTCAGTTTATAAACTCGATAAATGGAAAATCAAGCAGTTGCACAGAAAACTTCAGGCAGTTGACAATAAAGTCAACTAAAGAGAAAAAAGGACAAACCCCATCATTTTCCTCAATTTCCCATGTAGAAAGCAGTTCATCTATACCCTTACACTATATATATATATATATATATATATATATATATATATATATATATATATATATATGTATATGTGCTTCCTGAGACATTACATAGCCACAAAGGAAAAAGACATGTCTTTACTTACAAAGGTTATGCAGGCTCAGAGTATAAATGAATGTCAAATTTCCATTTTTTAATGCATTTCTTAGGCTGCTTGTTGTTGTGATCTTTAATTTGATAAACAAGAACCATATTTTTCAGTTTTTATACCAAGAATCTTTCTTATTTCTATCCTCTGATAAATCTTAATTTACTCCACTTTCTCTTTAATTTTCTTCATAGTTCCACCTGTGTACAAACATTGATTTATTTGTTTTATTTATTTATAGCTTGTTGATGAGGAGGGCAGGCTAGTACAAAACTCTTTTCTGACATTACTTGGATCGTAAGGTTTCATAATACAAAAACAGTTGCAAGTAGAAATCAGCCTGATCACATCTTCCACTTCAACAAAATGCAAACCATCCCTGTAAGCCACAACTTTGGGGTCTATATTACATAGTCAAAGTTCCGTAACTCTGAACACCTAATGGTCGAACCATTATGTTCGAAGTTACAGAACTTCGAGTATGTAAAAAAAATAACTACACAACGGACAAAACAATAACTTGTTGTAAGCAGGGGGGCAAGCACCCCTGCACCGCCTACACCCCTGCTACTTAAATATACCAACTCAGAGATCACACCATACTGAAGTGAATGGAAACCTCTGCTTATGGAGATTTCCATTCAGATGCTCATACTTTTACAAATTTGAATGTATGGTCTTGAGCATATGTGGTTCAAACTTGTAAAAGTTCGACTACGCGATAGGAATCCCAGCTTTATGTTTATTCAAGCACATCCCTCTAATACATCTAATAACATAATATTTAATGTATAGTAACTGTCTTTTAATTTCTTTTCCTGTTTATACAGGTCATATAAAGTGCTGGCTTGAGTGGACAGCCCTGCCTCACCCCTTTCCTATATGCAAAACACCTTTGCCAATTTACCATTTATTAACAATTTTTCCCTGTATCCATTTATAAAAAAAAATTCACCTGAAAAATCTTACAGTGTGAATGTAAATCAGTTGAAATTTTCCAGAGAATATTAGTGTTAATATTATTACACACTTTTTCTTGTTCAAGAAAGCTCAGAATGTTCAATCTCTTCAATTATTAGTGGACAAAAGTGAATGGACAGAGGATTATAATCCCTGCAGTACATTAGCCAAAAAAAAAAAATCCCAATAAACATAAGTATTTTTGTATGGGGGGGGCAAGCCCCCTTGCACCCCAAACATATGTATACCAATTCCATGGTAGCACCAGCTTGAAAAAGGGAGAAATTCATCCCAAAAGGGAACCACTTCCAGCACAACTTGCTGACAGTAATTTCCTTTGCAGGAACTTGATCATCAGCAAGTTGAATCTCTGGCAACTGAAGATGGAACATTCAGTCTTCATGCACCAGTAGGTTTTCCTCTTCAACCTACCTTGTATTGCCCTTTTCTGTTACATATCTCAGAGCTTTCAAAAAAAGTCACAATATTTCTCCCCTTCAGCCCACTTGATTTACAAGTGGTAGTAAATAAAAAACAATGAATCATCATGCCTTCAGAGTTTTCATAATTATTTTAAGGGCCATATTTAAATGGCATTAGGGCTCTGACTTTTGTACAGAATCAAATTAAATGTGGACTTAATGCTGTCATATGCACCCTTATCTTAAACATTCTGAAAAACCTCTACTGACTCCTTTCATGGTAATGTTTCAATAAATGCATATATATATATATATTTTATATAGTAGACTACCCACAAAAAGTATTTTTTCTGCGTTCTTTACTGCTTCACGTTTTCACCTTTCACAATTCTTTAAATTTAGTCTGATAAGTGGATAAGAGGTTTAATTCCAATTACTTTAAATAATATTCATTCATTCATTCATTCATTCATTCAGTCAGTCAGTCATTTATTCAGTCAGTCAGTCAGTCAGTCCTGTTCCCATGCCTAGCTTATCCATTTCAGGATTGTGGGGAACCTGTATCCTGTATCATGGTTTCCAATGGATGCCAGGTAGAGACCGTACTCCTGACTAGAGTCATGCACACACTCCCACAACCATACAAGTGGGAATAGTTTTAATTTATCTATAGCAGGGTTTTGGGATGTGTAAAGAAATTAACAGCATGCAGACATAGGAAAGATACTTAAACATTGCACTGAAAAGACTTCAGCTGAACCGCAACTGGAGAGATAGGCACTATGGAGCAGAAGCTCTAAACTCTGTTTCTACAAAAATATTATGCACTCTATAATGTTGTCATTTCTTCTTAAAATCCCACCCTGTTCATTTCTTACACTTCTGTTTTCCTTCCATTCCTTTAGTTCTTCACATGGCCATATTAGAGATTTTCCCCATTATATCATACATGCATTGTAACCATTTTCAGAGACTAAAAAGGTTTTGCTAAACATTTGATATATTTTCTTTTCTGTTTATTTATTTTTTCATTTCCTCTCTCTGTATCTCATTTGATTCTTTCGTATAATTCAGGGCATGAAGCTTAATAACTTCATACAGGATTTACTCATTTTTGTAACCCATTTGTTATTTTCTTTAAAACATCCTTTCAAAAACCTTTTAAAGACTCCTGCTTTTTATTCCTGTATGCATTTACTTTATTCTGTAAATGTATACACAGTTTGCTGTACCTGCTACATTTTAAATGTTCAGCACTCTATTTTTTATGTTCTAACCATGCCCTATGTTGACATTCCATTCAAAGCCTTAGTGTTCTCTGTGCTCTAAAAGTCCATTATTGTCTTTTTATCCGTCACTGATCTATAAAAACGTGGTGAAGGTGCATGCATCCAGCTGTTCTGTTATATCTGCAGCACCTTCCTTTTCCATTATACCTTGCTAAATAAGGTGCTACAGTAAAAAAGCAATAAAGGCAAATATGGTCCCACAGTAGCCATAATTAATAAGTAGATTTTAAAAAATAAAATGCACAGAAGCAGTAATAATCATGGTGATTTGTAGGTCAGTGTAAAATAAATACTGGTAGTACCTCTTAAGGAAAAAAAAAAGGCCCTTGTGTCTCCAGTCAGACTTTAGACTGTGGGAACCTCCACAAACTCCAAGGAAGAAGAATATTGTTGTTGTGTCAATGTTTGGTAGTGGATTTTTATGTGCCGAGTTACCAGCCCTGACGCACAACCTTCAATGAAGGTACACCCATTCATGCATGTCTCCATGCAGAAGACACTCTAGCTGAGAATTGAACCGCGGTCCAAGGAAGAAGAATGTATGGTCAGTAAAGAACCTGGACCCCATCAGATGTGGAAAACTCAGACTACACTAACACTTGAAATCTGAAAGTTACACATGTCTGAATGACAGGCAGTGGAGTTTCTGCATTATAGGGGTAATTGGAAGGCAGCTAGGGATATCAACAAGTAACTAAGGTATGGAATTCTGCATCAGCTACAACAAATCAAATTCTGTTTTACAAAGTCTAGTATGTACAGAGTTACAGTAGTCAGTCCAGGAGGAGAGCACAGCACACAAATCCATGGCATGGTCATGAGAGGGACCAGGTGTTTGATGCAAGCAGTGTTCATTAAGTAGCAACAGGACAATTTAATGACAAATGACAGATGGTACCTATTTCATCAGTGTCATTCTATTACTCAGAACCTCGCCAAGGTTTCTTACCTCATACACAAATTCCATCTTACTGTTGCAATAAATTCTCTAGCAGTAAGTGTATTACATTAATCCACTCAAGTTGTCAATGATCTTCTTTTATAGTCAAGGGTGCAGGGTTTGATTCTTTCCATCTTAGTACTGCATCTAGTGTGGAATCCAGACTGAAATGAGGAATGTACCTGATATTCCTGTAAAACTGAATCGGGCTGTGAATAAGCAACCCGATCTGTAATCTTGAAAAATTGGGGACTACCAATAGACAGTACCACTCATGGCTGTTAGGGCCTAAATTAGATTTCTTCATGATAAAGGTTATCAAGGCCTTATGTTTGTTTGTTTGTTTGTGTCTTTCGGCTTTTCCTGGTTAGGGGTCGCCACAGCAGAACTCCGGTCCGCTAATGATTGGTAGCTGATTTTTACGTGCCGAGTTACCAGCCCTGATGCACAACCTTCAACAAAGGTACACCCATTCATGCATGTCTCCACGCAGAAGACGCTCTAGCTGAGAATTGAACCGGACAGCGTCTTACTGTGAGGCAACAACGCTAGTTCAGGTAAAAAGACTCTAGCATTTAAAGAAGAGTTAGCTGAGGGATTACAGGGCCCAGCACATCAAGGCAGGCACATTTCAGTCTTGCTGAATGTGGGTCTAAGCTGCAGGTGGAAGGTCATAGGCAGGAAGTTAGGGAAATAAATGTAGGCTGAAAACTGAAACTGTCACGACAACCAAGACAGACATTCCTCTAAGACTCTCCAGTCTCCTCGTAAGCTTGTCATGGAAAAATAAACTTTCTTCAGTGATGCCAGCTATTTGACAATAACTTTAAGGGGTCTGTAATCAGGGGCTGTCTTCCACCCCACATTCTGATCTTTACATGAACTATGACCTATTCCTCCCAGTCCTGTCTAGTTTCTTCCAAACCTTTTGTTTACTTACCCCTTTTACTGACCGTTTTGACCAGTGTATCTCCCTCTTACTCTCTCACTAACTACAATATGGTCACCACTTGCTCATAGTGAGGTAGGGATGGCAGTGCGCTAGGATTGGTAGAATGATGAAGATCTTTACCTCATGGTACAGGGTTTGATTCTGACCTCTGGTTATTGGCTAGGCTTGTAATTGTCTGTAGATTGATTGCCTAGTATTTACCTAGTTACCTATTACCCCTTCTGGTTCAGAGTCTGACTGCAATGCAGACTGAACAGCTCAAAGCTCATGTCTGATAAATGTACTCCACCTGGATGAAGCCAGACTGGCTCCTCATCAGCCCTGCCCAAATGCTACACTGTCATGAACCACAGCTATGCTGCCAGCCATGCTCTTCTGATGTTCATGTACCTTCTGAGCCTGTCCATGGCTCTCCAGGTTTCACCATACCTTCAAAATAATCAAGGAAATTGTTTCTTCAGAATTAAGATATCTCTATGCATTAAGCTGATCAAGTCCTGATTTGAAATCAAACTAGTGTCGTTGCTTCCATGTAAGATAATATTAGGTCCAAAATCTTCTGATATCTGGTTCACAGTGGCTATTATCTGGTACCACTATGTCTTGTGCTAACCCTTCAACAATAGTCCCTACTTACTGATATCCCTCTCCAGTTGTTTTCTGCCAGGCCAAAGACCAGACTTCTTCTTTGCTGAAAACACAATGGAGTTTCCAATAAACTAAACAACTTTTCTATAGTAGCTTTCTACCAGGCCAGAAACAGCCTTCTTTCTTGAAAACACAGTGGAGATTCCAATAAACCAAACTGCTTATTCCTCAACATTTTAGTTTTCTTTTTTGCTAAGAAAAATCTATTACAACAAGCTTGTTGTTTCTTTAGCTGCTCACTCCCCTCCTATCTACAACCTACATATTTCAAATTAATTTTTATTCTTTCTAACATATTGTAAATAAGCTGTTGAGGCCCACCTACCAAACATTAATAAGCTCACCCATGGGTTCTTGTCTCAGCATTTCTGATCCTTTATCAGTTATAAAGAAGTGAGTGGCTGAGTAAAATTAATTCCCTTCCCACAGAGTGCTGTCTTTACTAGCTTTCTAAAGAAGGTCACTGAGAGAATGACCTTGTTCAGGAAGCATATGGTATATGCACACTTCACTGAGCATGTGAGATCCTGGCTGTTCTTCCTCAGGATCATGTGTTGACCCTTCCCCTATGGTCATTCTTTGACCTTCTTCACTAAATGAAGACTATCCCCTCACTAATCACCATGTCTCTCCACTTTAATGGTTGTATTGAACCATTCCTTTGTTTACTGAGTAATGCACTAATTCTAAATGCTCCATGCTATATAAGTGTAACTAGCATTGTAATTCAAAATTTAAATGAGCAAGGGTAATAGGACACTACCCAGTAATATCACTAATCTGCTTGAGGTGTCCTAGGTCTGGCCTAAGATTTCAAGATCTTTTGCAAAGCTCAATTCTTCTTTGAATCATTCCAGCCTAGTGCTTGGCATAGCACACTTAACTCTGCCAGCTGGTTTCTAATATAGTTCTTCATCTGCCACCTAAATGCCAGGATCCACACAAGTGAACAAAGTTACTGAGTCTGCTAATCTGAAGGGAGCCCCTTAATGAATTCGGGACAAGTCTTACAGACTGTGTTGTACACCTTCCTAATGGTAATTTAATTCTGCAGATCTCTACGTTAAGGCATAACTTTAAACAGAATACTCTGGCTTTCTACCTTCTGATCATCTGATAGAATCTTCCCTCCAAAGTCTCCAGTTTCCTCACAGGCAAGTAAAATGTCTAAGCCTCGGTGTCAGTCTTCAGACCCAAAAAGATCAGAGTTTTAACACAGCCTTTCTGCATACAAAGTTTGGAAGTCTTAAGAAAGACAGAATCCCCATGGCTCTAGCCTTCTTTTGTCTGTTATCTGGCTGATCTTCACCCTTAGTGCCTCCATTTTATACTGGGCAATCTGAGTGTCTAGACCTGCAAATTAATCTTGAGACTCAGAAAGGACAGGATTTCTCCCCAAGTCTGCCCTGTGTTGATGGAACTCCTAGCTGTAGGTATAGTTGGTTGAATGCCCTCAATCCTTACCTTCACTGCCCCTCACCCTCCCAAGTTATTAAACAGCCATTGAGGCAGTGCAATGCCCTTCTTCCTTGACCTCTTTCTTCCTGTAACCAATACATGGCTCGGCTGAACTTCTTGAAAGTAACAAATGCAAATGTACAACTCACAGACGTGGCTTTATTGAAAAAAAAATAGTTGTTTCCCAGCCTCATACCCAACAGTTGCCAATCTTGGTTGTGAATGAGCAAGACTTAAAAAAAACAGCTCTAATACCTAGAAAACCTTCCCATTCCCTGAAGATTGTTAAATCTTTGTTTCTTTTCAGCCCTTGCTGCTAATAACCCTGTTTATGCATATGCATAAAGGCATTCAGTAGTTTAAAATGGTGGCCACCAAAATGCAAACTAAACTGTTTAACCCTGAAAAATATTATTTCCACAGAAAACTGCCATTGCGTGCTTCTCTCCTTCAGACCAACAAGTTAATAAATTAATGCCCAACCAGCAATTCTAAATGCAGAATCAGCTTATTCTGCTCCGTGTTCCTTTCCTGTGTTTTGGAACTTGAGGTACCTTTATTGTGAGCTACGCACAACTTTCAACGGTGGTTGTTATCCGGATTGGTTTGCTGTTTTTTGGTATCCTTGGTGTATACAGCGTTTTCTCTTTTTTGTGGATTCCTTTCCAGTCGGTAATAAATATAGCATTTGTTTTACTGTATAAAAAATACATCCACAAAACATGCCTTCCCACCCTTTTTTGCTCCTTGGCTCTTCAAATCAAATGTTATCAATCACAATTCCTGCTAGAATCACAAACATTAAGCCCAAACACAAAATTAATAAACATCAGACATTCAACCTTTCAATCAATAATGTTATCAATTAAACCATAATCAAATATAGCACTCAGCCAGTAATTAGCCCAATATTTTCTTATCTTATCCTAGAAAAAGTCCCAGTAAATATAATACACCTTTCCAGCACAAACAGTCCCCAAATAAAATTATCACACTTGCAGGTATTACCACACTTTAAGCAGACTATACAATAGAACACTATATTAACTGAGATACTGCATAAAAGGGCCACTGCCTCCATCTCGTTATACCAGACGTTTCTATTTAAACAGCTGCATCCTGCAAAACACAAAATACCAAATGTCCTGAGTTTTGTAGGGCAATGAATATGTGTAAAGCTCTTATAATAATTACACAGAACAATTATTTTGCATGTTAATCATCTTAATATTTTATAATACTTTGGAAATAACTCTTATTCTACAACACTGCTTTTGCACATTTTTGGGTATGGGAAGGGAGTCCAACAACATGAAAAAAGAAACTGAGAACACCAAAGCATACAGCTAGGTAACACCACAAACTTAAATTAGCCCACTAGATTTTGTAAGCCTTCAAGTTAAAGAAGACATTCGCACCACAACGGAACTTAACTCCTTAATGCCTACTGACAGTCAAATAATTAAGTGTGACATTCCTAACTGCAAGCAGGTCAGATTACAGCTGCCTAGAGCACTGACACAGAAAGAAAATAAAATGTTAAGAAAAAGTATTTTCTTATTCACCTGAGGTGATTTTCTCATTTAATGTGATTAATCATGATATTAAATACTGTAAATTCAGTACTGTGCTTAAGCTACAATGAAAAGATACACTGTGTATGCTTTGCCTTTCAAGCACTGTCAGCTTGAGTGGGACAAGACAATCCACACAGGCAGTTCAACCAGAGTGATTAACTTCACAGCAAGATCAGCATTATCAGTAATAATGACTTAATAGTGAATAGAAGTTCTCAGGATCTTCAAACCAAATGAAGCTGCTCATAGACACCGTTTTCACTTGTTTAATATCACAAATTACCTTCAACAGAAACAGCAACTCCTCTAGGAACTTTACATAAATTCCTATTACTGCATTAAACACCTATTTTCTCTTTGAACTCCAGTATGCATATCCAAAAAAACACAGACATTCACACATATGCTGCCACTCTTCAGACATGCTGCTTCAACCTAAAAGTTTGCTACATAGTTTTAAGAAGATATTTCAGCATATACAGGCAAATCAGCTGACACACAATTCTTATCCTACACAAAGCTACCTTATTTCCGTGAACAAATACTGCAACAAGGCCCGCTTTACCTGTAATCCCTCTAGGCCTCCCACCATTTGCCAGGCCTCACTACAGGGATGCGCCTCTTGGAAGAACAACAAAGAGGTGAGCTCTGTAGATATATTCACTGTAACTTTTAAGTGGGCTAATTCTCCAGTACAGATTGTTTATATACATAAACAACTGTTATTTCTAACAATTTAACACAAACTAAAAGAGTATTACTTCCAGCAGTTTCACCCAAACAACTTTAACAGAAGTAGACAGTCCAGATAAATAATAAATTTTTTAAGACACCAACTAACTTCACTAATTAACTCAGTTCCTTATAAGCTATCTTTAGATGCCACAAAAGTGATGGAACCAGCCATAGTAATCTGCACACAATAGCTTGTTATGATGAGTCTGCAAAGGGTATTTACTTGAGTCCCAATACTGCAAAATAAATTTACTAAAAGGGACTTTGAGTGAACCTAAAGGACAGCTTTTTTTTTTTCAAGGGGCAACCCCTGTCTGCACTACCATGTGAAAGAGTCCCCAACCCCCAGCTACTGTATATACTAACTACATGCTTGCCAACAATAGAGAGTAGTGGTGAACTCCATTTTTCACCATAATTTCTCTGCAGCCCCAGGGCTCACAGAAAGAGTTCTCAAAAGTTGTCATCTATCTATCTATCTATCTATCTATCTATCTATCTATCTATCTATCTATCTATCTATCTATCTAGTCTATCTATCTATCTATCTAGTCTATCTATCTGCCTGTCTATCTATCTATCTATATGCATGTGTTTGTTAGTGTGTGCTTGTGTGTGTGTCTGTGCACACACACACACACACATATATATATATATATATATATATATATATATATATATATATATATATATATATATATACAGATATATATATATATATATATATATATATATATATATATATATATATATATATAGAGAGAGAGAGAGATAGCTATGCTTATGGTTTGCACATGAGTAAAGATGGGGGGGGGGGGGCTTAATCCCAAGTTACTACCTTACACATGTTTGTTTACTACCTAACATTAACCTTTGCCCTGCCTCAACCCCAGTGCTACACATTACCTTGTGATAAAATATTTTTCTAACACGATAATTAGACAAGAGCTTTGATACCCTTCCCACACATTATATATAAGAACAACAACAAAAGTATCCCTTTACGCTAGCCCTTACCCTCACCCTAACCCACAAACACCCCAACCTCAAACGCACTCATCCCTTACGTGCTGAAAATTGCAGTATGCCTGAACGTTTTATCATTAATGCACACTCACTTCACATAACTCAAAGGACATACCTTTTGAGCATCCAAAGGCCAATAATTCTATGTTTTATAAACTCAGCTCTTGATGATGACCACTGACAATAAAAAACACAGCAGTATGCTTTATTGGCAAAATCAGTAGTCAGCAAAGGTATTTGCTCCTGTGTACATGTGTGTGTGTGTGTGTGTGTGTGTGTGTGTGTGTGTGTGTGTGTGTATCTATCTGCATAAATGGAAATAGATATCTGTCTATAAGTAGATATATACATATCTGTCTATATAGATAGATATACACACACACACAAAAAACAGATGCACATGCACACACATACACACACACACACATATATATATTATATATATATATATATATATATATATATATATATATATATATATATATATATATATATATATATATATATTTATATATATATATATATACACATACACACATACATACACATATTTTATTATTACTTAAATTACTCCAGCCTACCCAGCTAAACTGTGTCATATAGCTTGCATAACTTGCTTTTATTTAGCTTCAGAAGGTCATTTATCACATTATCGGTTCACAGGTTCATAGGTACTAAGCTAAAGACCACTGTAGCCTTTATAAGCTTACCTACACAACCCAAATGTATCCCATGCGTTATTGTGTCTCAGAGGTTATTTTAAGGGGTGTATGTCAGTTAGGACATGATTTAACAGTTGCCTCTGTCCATCAGTGGAATAGTTGACACACCATTAGAGAATTTTCAATTCCCCATCCACTGATCAGTTTGCTGTTGAATAGGGTTAGAGAAGGGCTCTGCTTCACATGGATGGGAAGCTTATTCCAGAGAGCGGAAATTCTCTGAGATACATATCTGTCCCTCCTAGATGTCTTACTTAAGTCAAAAGCAAAGCTAAAATCCTTAGATCTAGTAGTTCTGGTACTGTTCGCTTTCTGGATATGAAAAAGATCCATTAGAGCAGGATCAAAGGATGCCTTGTATGCTAGGCATAAATCACCTCTTAGCAGTCCATAGGAAACAGAGTATAAAGATGGATTCCAAGATGGCTGCCGACTAGACTAGTCCCTATCCTCAGAGCTCCTCACAGACCAGTATCATCTTTAATTTTTACAACCTGAGACAAATATTTTTCCTCAGTTTTTTTCATAAAAGGATTATACTAAGCTTTTTACATATAGCTGGAATATTTTTGGCTTTGGAATTTTTATTTTGGGTCACATTTTACCTCAGAACAAATTGTGGAGTTATCTGACTTGGGCACCTGCTGCATCAGACTTTTCCTGGAACTTGTCACCCTGGTAACAGCATCTATTCACTGGGCATGGCTACTAAATCGGAGTCTATGGATTCACAGACCACGAAGGCCAAATTCTCATCAGTTCACTCACCAGAAAAGATAACACTTCTAAAAGACTGAGAACTTCCAAAAACTCTTCTGAACCTGCCAAAGTAAGTAGCAAAGAATTAAATGACTCAAACTTTTATTTAGAAGAGTTAAAGCTAGCATTAAAGCCTATACAAAGTGCCATTCAGAACTTTACAGAAAAATTTACTGACTTTGGTGATACATTAAAAAAAATAAATGACAGAATGAGCATTATTGAAAACAATAACTCAGCTATGGAAATAAAAATTGAGACATTGGAAAATGATTTAAAGTCTAAAGATAAAACTATTTCTGAAATACAATCTAAATTGATAGACTTGGAAGCCAGAAGTCGCAGGAACAACATTATCATTCGGGGTTTACCAGAATCTTTTGATAAGAATGATTTGCTAACTGTGTCCAAAAGTATATTTGAGTCATTACTAAACTGTGAAGCATCTTCAAAAAACATAACTGTTGAGAGAGCACACAGAGCTCTACGTGCCAGTCAAGATGCTTCCTCACCAAGGATTATATATACAAAACTGCTAAATTTTCAAGATGCTTTTCAAATACTGCAAGCAGCCAAAAGTAAGAAACAGTTTGTATGGAAATCGCATAAGTTATCATTCTCACAGGATTTTCCACCTCAAATAAAACTAAATAGACAAAAGCTCTCTCCCTATTGTGCAGAATTAATCAAAAGAGGGATAAGATTTCGCATGTCTTATCCAAATACTTTGTCATTCACATTTAATGAAAAAAAATTTACTTGTTCTGATTCTAAGGGAGCAAAAGATGTTTTTTTCAAAGCATTCAAAAGCTTCGGATTCAATTTCCTAACAAGGTACATATTTGTCTGGATACAAAAATGTTGAAAGTATATATATATATTTCTTTTTTATATAGGTTATTTACATATAGTTAATGAGTTTAATAAATTGTGAAATATATTAATGTCAAAGGTAAACAAAAGGTGTATAAATATGTACACAAATGTGTTAACACATTCCTCCTTTTTCATCAGAAAACATGATGTGTCTTAGCTTACTTTGTGGTGAAATCACAAATATTAACATAGATTTCACCCTCTTAATAAATCTTGTGGTCCCCTTACTTAGTGAGATTTAATATTTATGCATAGTTCAAATAAGAACTTGCCAAGTGATATTACAATATTTATCTTGAAAAGACTACAATAATACAGAATATGCGAGGCATAAATTCTTCACAGACTGCCTCCGTCAAAAGTATGTACTGTGCATGTATATATAAACATAAATGTGTTTTTTTTTTCTCTCTTCTTCTTCATTTTTACTTGAAGTAATGGGAAAACGCATATTTGTTATGTGCCTGCATGTCTTATCTCACAAACAAGGTGCTAGTGTTTAAAATAGATTCAGCACTCCAAGTTACTTTCTGTTTATATTTATTTAAATAGCGTTCAAGCGCTTTTTCTATTTAGGCAAACAAAATGCTTTGGTTTAGCTAGTAATTTTTTGGAGGGAAATACACAGACTCTCGAGACTGCTCCGAGAGAAAATCTTTTATCTAATACATCAACAGATGTTATCATTATGGCACGTATCACTATGCAGATCTTGGCGATGACGTCATCACTCTAATGGTAAGCCCTGATGACTTGAGAAGCTTTTGTACAGTTATAGAGTGTATTTTCATTAAGATTATATGTTGGATAAGCGTGTTCGGTCTCCGTAGATCTTTGAGACATAGTTGCGATGACACTGCTGGAGGGAGTGGGGAGAGTGCTTGGGAGCGTATGTTCAACGAAGCTATAATGTTTGGATGCCTGTCAGCTTCACGCTTGTGACATATTCTGTTTGATTGTTAATTAAAATGTTGGTCTCCTTCATTGTCAGTTAGGAATGGGGAACGAGATCGAGGCAAGGAGTCTTGTTTGTTGATTAGTGTCTGTGGCGAGTCGCTGCGGCTTATGGTGTTGGCTTGGTCCTGTTCTTGTGGGTTCGTGCTTTGGAGTTTCTGTTTAACATATGATTCAGTGTGCTCTTGGCGTCTTGGTTGACTTATATGGATTGGATGGAGTGAGGTGTTGGTTTCCTAGGCTAGGTGATCTTCCGTTTTCAAAGCTGGTTGGGCAGCTTTGTTAAGGGGTGCACCGCAGTTGTGCTCTGATTTGGTGGAGACGCTGTACTGATGTGTAGGGCTAATAGAGTGAAGTGTATGTTTCTTCTTTTTTCCTTTTCTTATGCAGTGTCGGTGGACCACTGACGCTAGGATGGTATGGTGGCTTTGGTGCTATTTGGCGCGTTGAATGGGTGAAGTGCTAGCAAATTATCAACAGTTTTGTTACATATCAATCTATGTGTTTGTTTTATTTGGATTTTCAAGGAATCGAGGTGACGTCATTGCTAGACCATATTCAGGAACCACTCACTCACCGAAATTGGGTTAATTAGATAATTTAGAAATATACACTATGTCATGGTAGGATGCTGTGTGATGGCTTGTTTTAGGCGTGATGGAGAGCGTTTTTGGGGTAGTGCGGTTTCTATAGTTTACTGCAGCATGTATAGAGCTCTTTTATGGGACACAGTTGGTATATGCAGTAGTTCTATTTGGAGTTGCACGATGTTATCGAAGTCTCAATTACTATTTGCAATATAGCTTGAATATCCCTGTCAACATAGACAGGTGTAATACTATCTTCTAATTGAGGTTCAACAAGTCATGTGGGGATCTTTAAGAGGATCCAGGGGTGTGATTTGATCGGACATGCAAACTCGGATGCTTGAAAAGTATTAGTGTGTTTATGCTTGTTAGATCAATTCAGAGTACCATAAACAGTACTCAAACACACATATTTTCACTTATTTTGACATTTTTTAAGCAGGAAAGATGCCTGATATGGACCACATCTCTGAAGGTGGTAATGGGTGAAAGGCTTCATGTATAGATATCATTTATAATATATTTAAGAACATTATACAAAATACATGGTGCAATAAGTGAATTTTACTCATAGAAAGGTAGGTCTTTTTAAAAGGAAAAAAAAAGGAAAAAACATATAGCTTAAAGGAGGGGAAGCAGGGGAAGAAAGGAAAAAGCAACCGCAAATAAAAATATGTGCATGTTAAAAGGCTACTGCTCTGTACAAAATGTTTTAATCACACAAGGGGGCATAGCTATAAATGTTCTTTAGAAATATGATTCATTTGCTTACATTCTGAGTTAGTTAATATTGATGTGACCGCAAATATTATCAGAACAAAATATAAAGTTTATATTGTCAAATTATTTGTCTGATGTTAATGCAGTATGTTTATGACACATATATGTCTATACTAAGCTTGGTTAAAACTGCTATTTATCTCTGATATAATCAATATTAGTTTCTATAGCAACTATTGTTTATATGGGATAACACCAAACTTATTTTCATATATTTCATTTTTTGTACATGGAAACATTTACATAAATTTGATTCTCTAACATCTGAAATACAAAATTGAGGAATATCTATAACAAATAATATTTTCTATTCAATAATGGAGCTTATACAATGAATAAGAGAGTAGGGAATGTGCATGTCGGACATCTTGATTTTAGTTAGATATGTAAATATGTTTGATAGTGTATTATGGTGTTTTTGTTTAGTTAAACAATTATGCAAAGTTTACTATGTTGATACATTGCAATTGACATTGAAAATGTTAACCAAATTCACTTATATAATTCATTTTTATTTTGTTCCTCTAGTAGGGGTTAGGTGGCTAGGCACTGGGGTACTAGGGAAGAAATTTTTTCCAATTCTTATAACAACCTTTTTAGGTAGACAATATGAATCAGTATGACAGTTATGGGATATTGAGGTCTATAGCAAATATTTCATCTTTGTCAAATCTTAGACATATGTTATATATATATTCTTACTTAATAATATGACAATAAATATTGACTCATGGAATGTGAGAGGATTACAAAATAAGAACAAAAGATCTCTATTATTCCATTTACTTTTTAAATCAAAGGCTAATATTTGCTTTATACAAGAGACTCACTTGATTAAAGATGACTTTGATAAAGATAAAAAGAAGAAATGGATTAAAACGATAGTAGCAGCTGGTAATAGCACAAAATCAAGCGGGGTAGCCATTATAGTTAAAAACACATTTCAGGGAACTATTTCAGAGATGAAATATGATGTGAACGGAAGATGGTGTTACATTATCTCTGGGTTTCACAACATTGATAAGCCAGTCATATTCTTTAATCTATACGGCCCTTGTGAACAACAACATATCTTTTTTATTCAAATATATAATATTTTATCCTCATTCAAAGATTATTATTTAGTACTGGGAGGGGACTGGAATGCTATTATTAATCCTGACACTGATCGTACCAGTAGATCTTCCTCATACAATTTTCAAGCATCCATTGCCTTGGAAGAAATTATAATAGATTTAAACCTTATAGATCCTATTTCTCTTATAACACAGAATGATAAAAAAGATTTTTTCACATATTATTCAAAATGTTATAAATCTTGGTCAAGACTGGATTTTTCCTTATTTCAAATGATTTTACCCATAGGAAGTTAAATTACTCTATTGAACCTAGATTTTTTTCTGACCACTCTAGAATATCTCTTAGTATAAGTTTGGTCCCGCATCCACCAAAATTATGCTCATATAATAGCTGGACATTGAATAATAATTTGCTTTCAAAGGAAAATATACATAAATCAATAATTGAAACAATAAAAGAAACACATCTTAATTTACACGCATCAGATATCCCTTTAGACATACAATGGGCTGCATGCAAGGCAACTCTTAGGGGCATATTAATCAACAAAGCATCATATTTCTAAAAACAATATAGAAATAAAGAATTACAATTAAAATCAAAAATTCAAAATTTGGAAAATCTGTACAAAATAAGTTCCGATCCTTCAACATATGAATTATTGTTGAACTCCCAAAAAGAATTATTGCTTCTGCATCAACATAACCTTACCATTTCAGAGCAAAGGTTATTAGCTACATACTCTGAATGGGCACAGGTTCCTTCTAAAGTGTTAGCCAGAATAATAAAAGGTAATCATTCCCTTCCTAGAATTTCGACATTAAATTATAATAACAAGAAATACAGTACAGATCAGGAAATTTTGCAGCTTTTTACATCATTGTTCTCAGAGATATATTCAAAAGACAATAATCTTAGAAGTAAACAACACATAGTGAATTTCGCATCTTCTATTAAATTTCCTAGTTTAAATGAATTACAAAAGAACACACTTTCTGCCCCACTGACTATCAGAGAAATATCGGAAGCCATTAGTAGACTTAAAACTAGTAAATCACCGGGACCAGATGGCTTCACACCCGAATTTTTTAAAACTTTCTCATCAGAAATTTCACCTCTTCTCTTAGTAATTTTTAACCACATAATGATTTATGGTATATCTGATCTGTATTGGAATACCTCAAAAACCATATTAATCTTGAAAAGAGACAAAGAAAAAAATGATCCTAATAATTATAGACCTATCTCCCTGATTAATATTGATATCAAAATCTTAGCTTCAATACTTGCTTCTAGACTTAAAAATGTTTTACCATCTTTAATTTCTCCGGAACAAGCGGGTTTTATGTCACATAGACATTCGTGGGACAATACCTTGACAATTGATGCTCTTATCCACTTTGCCAGAAATGACTCAAACCCTATGTATGCATTAATTCTTGATGCTGCTAAGGCTTTTGATAGGGTTAATTGGGACTTCTTGTTTCATATCATGCTTTGTTTCAATATACCATCTACCTTCATAGACTCTATTAGAATGTTATATAAGAATTCTTATACTTTTCTTTATATTAACAGGAAAATATCCAAAAATATAAAGATCTATAATGGCACAAAGCAGGGATGCCCATTATCGCCTTTTTTATTTAATCTATATATAGAACCTCTATTATTATACATTAAGCAAAATACATATCATAATATCCCTAAAATCCTCAACACTAAAATATGTTTGTCTTTGCAGACGATCTTATATTATATTTTCAAACACCCTGTTCAGATCTTCCCAAACTAATTTGTTCCATTGAAAAATTCTCAGAGGTTTCTGGTTATCAGATTAACATTCAAAAAACATATATTCTTCCCATAAATCCACTTGCTCGTAAGTAATATAAGTTTCGATTTCACTTTTCGGATAGTTCAGAATTTCAAATATTTAGGGATTCATATAAATCACAATGGTCTCTCCACATTTCAAAATAATTTGGCTAAAACATGGTCATTGATTATACTTGACTTGAACAGATGGAAATTACTAAATCTATCACTTTTATCAAAAGCAGCTATAATAAAAATGAATATTCTTCCCAGATTGTTATTTCAATTCAATGCGGTGGATCAGATGATTCCAAAATCTTTTTTCTCAAAAATTAATAAAACTTTGGCTAATTTCTTGTGGTTTCCTAAATCAGTAAGAATTTCTTATATTAAGCTAATCTTACCTAAAAATAGGGGTGGTCTTGGTCTTCCCAATTTTCACCTATACTACTTGATTATCTCGGCAAACAAATTATTATCCATTTTAAATATAAAAACTGCGAAGTTTAATCAAAATTCTATTTGGACAGAATTATGGTATCAACATACTGCAATTAAAAACATTAATCCATTAGCTCTTCCTTTCCTCTCATTGGAAGTAACGAATAAATTTAAAATTCCTAACTCTTTAAAACAAAAAATTACTGCTTTTCAAGTCTTGGTAAAACTTGTAAATCTAGAAAATATATTTCAATTAATGCAACCTCTTCACTTAAATCCTAATATCATTTTAGACAATATTTCTTTTAATCTTTCAGATTTTCCCTTGATTAAAGATCTTACAGTTTGGGATCTAATGCAATACAAGAATGAAACAGTCTCTAATGTACGCAAATTGCTCAAGGTTAACGTTAAATGTCTAGTCATCTAATTGAGAGATGTAATTAATGCTAAATTCCTACAAATCAAAATAGATAGCACTGATATTATCAACTATAAAAGCTTTTAAAGTCCTCACACTCCCAGAGAAAATGCTGTCTAAATCTTATAATCTTATAAATCAAATAATTCATAGTGAAGAGTGTCTCTTCTCTACTTATTGGGATAAACACAACTCCCATATATCTATAAATCAGAAACTCTCAGCTATCAAAAATACAATAAAATACTTCAAAAACTCTTTTACACCCAACTAATGATAAACAATAATGCATACTTTACCCTTCTAAGCTCAACAAATTTGATGCAAATAAATCACCCTCATGTTCTTGTTGTTCACACCCTAATGCAGATCTTTTACATATCTTTTGGTCCTGTCATCATTCACACAAACTTTGGACCTCCCTAAAAGTCCGTTTACAAAAAATGGGTTATCACAAATCCACCTTATCTTGGGAGACTGCAATACTACACATACCAAATATTTACCTCTCTAAATTGGACATGCATGTGCTAATATACATATGTTTACTCATAAAATTATATATCACACAAAATTGGTTAGATCGCACTAAACTGAATTGGAATAATTTTAAAATTCTAGCTCACACATACATCAGTGAAATTGATAGTGAAGTGTCCCAAGAAATTGACACATATTAATAAAGCTTTAGAAAAGGTGTTACATATTATTAATAGTGTATAGATGGCCACCCTCCTTATGAGATTTGTAGACCTCAGTCTCACTCATATCCTAATGCTTATTTTTTGTCTTAGCTCAATACTTATTTTGATATATTCTTTGGTTAACATTTTGTATATGATGTAGATAGTTAAGTGTATATTCTCAAACTGCATTGAGACAAAACACTCATCTTACTAAATTGTGTTATCATAAATATCTCCCAATGTTTCATTTTTAAATATGTATTCTACTATTGCTGTTGCTGTTATATTTCTGTATTGTTCAAAATTCAATAAAAAGTTTTTTGAAAAAAAAAAAAGGAAACAGAGTATAAAGATAGGGCTTTGAAGTGATCTGCATAAGACAGTGTGTTTATGCCATGTATTCTTTTTGTGAGGAACCTCTGTGGACATTCTAGTTGTTGTACATACCTGGTGAGGTACATACTGAAGACGTGATGGATCTGCTGAGGCCAAAGAACAGTGGCACAATGACTTCACCACACCTAGATGCCATGCCCTTACTTTTAAGTTGTGTGGCACAGAATGATTTTCTTACTACCTTAGACACATGCTGGACAAAAGTCAGGTCACTATCTACACGAGTAACCAGATCCCGGACTACTGTGTCTGTTTATTTATTTCCAGTTTGATAACCGGGGAGGTCCACTGGGCTCAAAGAGCCCGTTTTCAGTAGAGGCCCAGGGAGAAAAGCTCCATAATACATACAAGTAAATCAAACATATGATAATTTAAAACAAACGTAGAATTATATACTGAGAAATAGCAAATTACAATTGAAAAAAATGAATACTCTTCATGACATATATGTAGTTAATTAGAGAGTGACTTGCACAGCATAAAGTTGAACTGAGGCAGCGGAATAAGCTGACAAAACATTAAAAACTATGACATTGTAAGTCTTTTGTTAGTAGTTGCAAAGACTGAATATTTGAAAGATAGAAGTCTAGGTTTAGTAGTATGTGAAGAAATAAAGGAAGAGAGTGTGATGTTTACGAAGTATAAATTCAAGATTCTGGTGAGGGGAGAGGGGAGGTTGAGTCATAGAGAGGGAGGTGGTTGTTTAGTAGAAAAAGAATCTGGTGTAAGTAGAGAGAGGCAGTAGTTTAGTAGCAAAAATGGAGTACACACGTGTCAGAGATGATTATTGTAGCTAGTTAGCAGCATCTCTTAGCATGAACCTTATATGTAGGTAGAAAGGAAAGAGAGCATTTCCAGATAGGGAGAGAGAGTAGAGTTACAAAGCTATGTACAGCATTTACATTATATACATTCAAGGTTGTGATGTTATATTATGTTAGATTCAGAGAGGGGAAGCTGTAGAGGGAAAAACAGCAAGGTGTAGAGGTACATGTGGAAGTACATGTATAGGAGATAATTAGCAGAATAGGGGCATTAGCAGGATTAGGTAGGTAGGGTGCAATTACATTTCCAATTATGGGAGAGGTAGGAATAGAGCTGGGATTTGAAGTGTTCCAGGTTTTTAGAGATTCGTAGTGTGGGTGGGAAAGAGTTCCATTTTTTGGCTAAGGAAAAGGATAGGAGAAACTGGCCAGCGGGACGTTTTGGTTTGAATACAGAAAGTAGATTTTGTTGGACAGATCTCAGGGGTCTGTGACGTGTGTAAGATGGTAAGATATTTGCTAGAGCAGGGCATTCAGTAGGTTTAAAGATTAATTTGTGGGCTGTAGTGAGTTGGAGGTAGTCAAGGTAGTTGGGAAGCTCTAACAAGTTTAGCATTTGGAGAGAGGTACAGTGATGGGAGGACTGGTTAGATTTAGCAGCGAATTTAGAGATTTTTGTTGTAACAGATTTCTAGTTTTGCAGAAATGGTGGAAGAGAAGTTGGTTAGTAGTGGAGCACCGTACAGTAGTGATGGTAGTATGTAGGTAGTGGCGAGAGTTTGCTTAGTAGAAGGGGAGAGAAAGTGAGAGTTTCTGTATAGCATACCAAGTTTCTGATGAGTTTTCTTAATATTTAGTTGGACATGTGTATCGAACTTCAAGTGTTCATCAATGGTAACCCCAAGAAGTTTAGCAAAGGGAACAACTTCTATAGTGGAGTTGGTATGGCTGATGATATTGAAGGATTGTTTGCTGAGAGAAAGGGCTTTTGAGGGGGAGAAAAAAAGGATTTTAGATTTATTGGCATTAAGGGAGAGATGGTTTTGAAGCATTCAGTTCTCTGTAGTTGTGAAGGCCAATTGGGTTTTTGCCTGGAGCTCGGGAAAGCTATGAGCAGAGCAGACTAAAGTGGAGTCATCTGCATATTGCACTGTTTGAGTGTTTGGAATTGCAGTGTGAAAACTGTTGATGAATTTATTGGTGTTTTATGACTAATGTAGTTTTCCTGGATGGCAAACTTCCCAAACGTTACTATTATACATTTATTGGCATTGAGTTTTAAGCTGTGGTTTTGGCATGAGTCATTCACCTGTGTTAAACATTCCTGTAAGATATTAGTATCTTGGGGGGGGGGTCTATGATTGCTCCTAGCTTGTAATTACCCACAGATGTGACAATCCAGATGTCACTAATTTTAGCCTTGAGTTCTGAAAACAGATGTAAAAGAGGAGAATACCCAGTTCAGGACCCTTGGATACTCCAATGGTGACTGGACTCTTTTTGGAGGTGATCTCTCCAATCTAAACTTCATGAGTCCTGTCAGTGAGCCAGATAGCAATCCAATGAGTTACCTAGGGGATTATGCCTAATTCCATGATTTGTTTACAATGCACAAGGTGAGGTATTGTATCAAATGTCCTAGCTAGGCCGTATGTATGCAGACTGTCCTTGACAAAGCAATGTGTTTTATTAACCATGTCCTCCCACACTGACAAATATTCTATGCCCCTAAAATGACACGAAAAACTAAGCCAATTATTAAAGTCAGTCATCTTCTGTTCATATTGTGGCATCATCGTTGGTGATACCAGGCACATACCAGCCTGTGACATATAGTTCTTGAGCTCCATAATGTCTCTCTTCGTATATCTATGAAGGTATATCTCATATGCTTTACACCTACATGAACTATGACTGAATCATACTGGTATCTGTAGTGCATTGACTTGACTGCATGAGAACCTTGGGGGATTCTGGCCCCTGGTAGACAACTGAACATTATTTTCTCCATATTCAGCCTGGTAATTGGGGTATTGGTATGTTGTATAATGGAGTCCCCCATAACTAGAGTCCTGGGTACTGTATTGGCTTGCCTTGTGGGCTTGGTAGTTGAGACTCCACTGGGTGTGGAGGTATATGTAGTGTTTGTTGTCAGACTAGGCTATATAATATTAAATTTGAGGGGTAATGCTTCTTTAATACAAACTAGCTGCTCTGTGCTACCCAACACGTAAGTAGTTGCCCTGCACTCACTGAGTTACTAGTTCAGTTTTAGAGGTGGTGTCATAGGGGAAAATGTGGTCTCTGTCTGCATCTGTACAGGGCACTACTAACCAGTACTGCGTGATCAGCAGCTGGCTAGCACTTAAAAACAAGAAATGGCTTTAAAGACCTCTAGCCAATAAAATTAATAAGCTTATAGCTTTCTTATTTGTTTTCCAGCTCATATAGTCCAGACCACCACCTATTGCCATTAGATGAAATATTCCAATCATCTTAATATAAAAATACCAAAAAAGATTGCTTGCGAGTGTAATGCTATCACAAAACAACTTAAACAAACCACCTGGACAAGGCATTTTCAAGTTTGGGGGACCGCTAAAATGATTTAAAGTGCAAAATCAATATATAAAGCAAATATAAAACTATTAACTAAAGTGCAAAATAATAAAATAAATATCTTATCTGCCATAGATGGGGCAGGATTAATTCAGGACCCCCTCAGAGTGGCAGGGGAGGCAAGTAGATGGGAGATCTGGAAAAATGAGCAGGAGACAATCTGTAGTAAGGCAGGTTTACTGAAGAGAAATATTGGATATATGGAAAACAATGTAAGATGATATTGGAAAATTTTCCCAGTGTTGTGTTCTATGGTTTTAGTAAGGGGTTGCCCTAGCAATGCTTTATACTTGACACCCCATCCTCTGTATACTTCCTCTAGTATTTCAAACACCAGTTCTCTGGGGTAACCCCTTTCCATGAATTTTTACCCAAAAAAATAAATTCTCCCAAGAGATCATTAAATTCAGACGTCATCCTAGCTATTCTCACTGCTTGTCCCTTAATAAGACTTCTTTTTTGAAATAGTGGATGGTAACTATCAAAGTGCAGGTAACTGTTGCACCAAGTATCTTTACGATAAATCATAGATTTAAATCCATTAGGAGTCTTATGAATTGTGATGTCAAGATAATTTACATTCACCTCACTATGAGTGTGTGTAAAAGAGAGAAAATCAGTACTGTTGTTCAAATATTGCATAAACAACTCTGTGTTCTCCTTACTACCTTCCCAAACGACAAGAATGTTGTCAAGAAATCTGAGATATAACTTGATATTGTTCTGGAAAACTCTGTTAAACACGTACCTGTTCTCCCATTCTAACATCACTAAATTCACCTATACGGGGGCACAAGCTGCCCCCATAGCTACCCCACTCACTTGTTGATAATATTCTCCCTGAAATCCTATGTAATTATTGTCAAGTATAACTTTCAAAAGCTCCAATATCAAGGCAATGTGGTCCTTAGATAAAGAGGAGTATTTGTTGACACTGTCACTGAAAAATTCATGCCTCTCACAACGTGGGATACATTTAAATAAATCCCTGACGTCAATAGTGAGGAAACTGCAATGTTCTGTCCACAAGTCGTTGGTCAATTTACTAAGGAATTCCCAGGAATCTTTGATCAAATGTTCAGTTTTAACTACTATATCTTTCGTGAAATGACCAACGTACACAGCTAAAGGATGGGTCTTAGAATTTCTAGCTGATACTATGGGCCTGAAGGGATGTTCTAATATGGATTTGTGTACTTTAGGAACCTCAAATAAATTGGGAATAATAGGATGTAGTTGTCTCAAGTATTGGTAAGTTTTGTTATTAATTCTATTTTCCACTAAATATTCTTCTAAAAGGGAATCAATTATTCTATATGCAATATGTATTTCGTTAATAGAAACGGATGAATAAGTATTTGTATCTAACAAAATGTTAGTTAATGCATTGCTGTATTCTTCATTACCATACAAAACCACCCCCCACCTTTATCCGGCTTCATGATGTGAAAATCTCCCTGTACCTGCAAATCCTGAAGTAGTTTTTCTTCTCCTTCACTGAGGTTGTGATATCCCATATTCCTTCTATTCTTTTTATAAGCTTCATAAATTTCATCCGTAACTATTTTTTCAAACATCATTAAAGTCGGGTGGAGGGGTAGATTGAAGGTGCTAGATCTAACCAAACCCCTCTTGGTAATGTTGTTGTCTTCTTCAGTCTTTTTACATACCATTTTCAAATTTAATTTTCTAAGGTATAATTTGAAATCCACCAAAAGGTTGGCTAAATCCCCATAATTCGACTTAAACTTAAATCCCTTTGAAAAAAGACTAAAGTGCTGCTTTCCTAAAATACAAGTCGTATAATTAAAGATTTTAAATCCTCTATATTCTGTGACAATACCTTCTGTGTTTTCCACTACTACTATTTCCCCTTCTTCCCCACCTTCTTCCATCCATAGTTGGTCCCATAATAAATGGTTGGATGGTCTGGGTCCGAAGGGTATCTGGCTTTGTTGGCCAGCCGTTCTGACCTCCTGGGTCCTAAAAGAAGGTCTTGAGATTCTGAAAATAAGTCCAATTCATCAAGAGGTCTATTAGTAGTTCCTTCAAACATGTTACCCCTATCCTGAGGATATACTCTTTGTTCCACTAATGAACTAATAGGTCCATGCCGGTTAGTGTGAAGACTATTTTTTACCTTGTTTTTTTGTTGTTTGAAATTATTAAAAGGGCCTGGATACACTTTACCTATATGGTATTGTTGCTTATCTCTCATGAGTTTTTTCTCCTTCTTGACAAAAATGTTGTGTATCCTACCATCAGTTCTATGCAAAATCTTTTTATATAACTGCTTATATTTATCAAACGTGTCTTTCAAAATGTCTTCAGTCTGTTAATTTCATTAAACAACCTGACCAATGTAATGTCATTGTATTGAATAAGCTTTGAAATCAATCCTAACCCACATTCATCAAAAAACTATGAAAAGCATGCAGTGTAACTTCTGAATATTCAATACCAAAAGGATATTTATACATTCTAAGTCCTTGTGGGACTAATTTATGACTAATACAACAATGCAAGTAACAGTTGTCAATCTGTAGACATTTATACTTAAACAACTTTTTTTCAAAGTCAAAAATCATGTCCTTTAAAGTAGACACATCCAACGAATCATTACCATGTCCGTAAACATTTTTGTCAGTGTTATTAGCAGAAAAAGAACTATGAAATACAAAATTCCTTTCCATTACATCTTTAAAACTCACAGAATGTTCAGAGTGAGAAGGGAGAAAAACCTCCGTGTCCACAGAGTTTTTTTCAACCATATTACCACCTCTATTGGAAAATTGCGTGGAAGAAACAGTACCTTTAGATTTACTATGTCTCTGCTGAACCGCTCTGCCGTAATGGTCCACCGGAACATTGTGCACATGTGTAGACGTATTCTGAGCCATTAAAACACCTCCGTTGATATTCCCAAGCCCTTGCTGACCGCCTCTTGCTTCCGTCTGAATCACACCATTACTCACAGCTACTGAGCTTGGAGACGACGTAGAAAATACTGCTGGTGCTTCCGATGCATTGGCAGAAATGGGAAAAGGTAATTTGGCTCCATCTAGTGGCTCCTTTTGACTAAGCAAATCTATGAGCCTGGTTAAATCATAGTTTCATAGTTTCATAGTATAGTACTAGGCTATCTGCCCTGGGGCATTTGTAAGCCTAGCCATAGTGATGTGGCTTTTGCCACCCCATGAAATGGTACAAAAATGTACAGAATAAAATTAGAATACTGTGCCTCTGTCTAGTAGTGACACAATGAAGGTCACCTTATATAATAGAATTAGTTTACTGTGCCCCTGTCTAGCAGTGACACAGATGTGACCCCTGGGTTAAATTTACGATCTGCCATCCACTCATCAAGATTTCTCTTGAAGAGAGTCAGTGAGGGGCTCTGCCTAATACGAACTGGGATCTTGTTCCAAAGCATGGGAAGCCTCTGGGTTATGAATCTATCCCTCCAGCATGTCCTATTCATACTTGTGTCGAGGTTTAAGTCTTTGGCTCTCGTGGTCCTGATGAATTTGGATTTTTTGAGGTGGAGCATGTCCATCAGATCCTGATTTGACATGGCCTTGTACGTCAGGCAGAGATCACCTCTGAGCAGGCAGTATGCTACTGAATAGAGCTGAAGTTTCTTTAGTCTGGCAGAATAAGACATATGTTGGAGACCCTTGATCCTCTTGGTGAGGTACTTTTGTGGTCCCTCCAGCTGTTGCAGATGCCGGGTGAAGTACATACCAAATGGGGCATTGTACTCAATCATGGGTCTGATGAGGGAGGAGTATAGGGGTACAATGACATCCCTGGATCTGGAAGTGAATCCCTTCATGATGAGGTGTGCAACAGTTACCTGAACACAGCCATTTCCTCTCAAACTTTAGCTACCTCTTGTTGCGTTTTAGCCATACAGCCAGGACTAAAAAGTTCAGCGTGGTCAATAACAGTGGAATCGCTTGATGAATCATCCATATTGGTAGCGCTGGTGTAAAAAGTTTTTAAACCAAGGCTGCTACAAGCGGACAACTGGAACCAAATAAAAAAACAACTGATACTCACCAAGAAGAATAAAACTCACTAAAAAGAAATAAATAATGTCCAGGCCACCAGTAGAAGCAAAAACCTTTTATGAAATAATCCACAGATGAGTGCTTTTGTCTTTACAAAAGACTTCTTCAGATAAAACTACACAAGTGCTACACTTACTCTATATAGTAATCCTAATTACTGTTAATTAAAATTTAAAGCACCACAGTCAAAACACACTAATATAGGGTGTATATATTGCAATAGTGCCTTATATGTGTAAAAAACATACACTGTAAGAACAAAACTTAAAAAACAAAAATAGATGTAAATAACAGATATTTATACCCTTTGAAAAAATCCAATGAATATGTAAAGTGTAATTCAAACTCTGACTGCTTTAGCTGTCAGTACTGGTTTGATACTTACATATTCGTTGAGGCCAGGAAAAATATTGGCCTTCAACCTCAATTGCCACTTCAATTCCATATTCAACAAAACATTTTTCATGATCCCACCCCTATGGTTGTGTTTAACTACATCAATGATGCCGAATCTAAAGCCACTGAAAGACAAACAAGAAACTGAGTGTTTGAACAAGGCGCTAGTGTCTTTCCCAGTCCTAATGTCATACAAGTGCTCGTACATTCTGTCCTTCAAAGCTCTCTCAGTTTTTCCTATGTAGAATGCTGAGCACCCCACACATGCAGCCAAATAAACCAACATTTTCGTATTACAATTGCCCCTACAAAATTTAACTACACTGTTAAGTCCGTTGTAAAAACAAATATTTTCCTCTTTATAAATGTAAGGACATTGGCTGCACCTACCACAAGAACTGGTCGCCTGTCTAATTTTAACCTTATTCTCCACATTTTCAAGCATTCTTTTAAAATTCTTTCCTGTTTTAAAAATAAAAGTGGGTTTGATTCCTACGTCATCATACAAATCTTTGTTAGTCTTTAACATACTCCAATTTGCTCTGACTAATTGGGTAAACAAGTTGGTAAACAAGATGAACTCTGTAACACATGCCCCTTAGAAATTTTTCCCAGTGTTGTGTTCTACAGTTTTAGTAAGGGGTTACCCTAGCAATGCTTTATACTTGACACCCCATCCTCTGTATACTTCCTGTAGTATTTCAAACACCTATTATCCGAGGTAACCCCTTTCCATGAATTTTTACCCAAAAAAATTAATTCTCCCAACAGATCATTAAATTCAGACGTCATCCTAGCTATTCTCACTGCTTGTCCCTTAATAAGACTTATTTTTTGAAATAGTGGATGGTAACTATCAAAGTGCAGGTAACTGTTGCACCAAGTATCTTTATGATAAATCATAGATTTAAATCCATTAGGAGTCTTATGAATTGTGATGTCAAGATAATTTACATTCACCTCACTATGAGTGTTTGTAAAAGAGAGAAAATCAGTACTGTTGTTCAAATATTGCATAAACAACTCTGTGTTCTCCTTACTGCCTTCCCAAACGACAAGAATGTTGTCAAGAAATCTGAGATATAACTTGATATTGTTCTGGAAAACTCTGTTAAACACGTACCTGTTCTCCCATTCTAACATCACTAAATTCACATATACAGGGGCACAAGCTGCCCCCATAGCTACCCCACTCGTTGATAATATTCTCCCTGAAATCCTATGTAATTATTGTCAAGCATAGCTTTCAAAAGCTACAATATCAAAGCAATGTGGTCCTTAGATAAAGAGGAGTATTTATTGACACTATCACTGAAAAATTCATGCCCCTCACAACGTGGGATACATTTAAATAAATCCCTGACGTCAATAATGAGGAAACTGCAATGTTCTGTCCACAAGTCGTTGGTCAATTTACTAAGGAATTCCCAGGAATCTTTGATCAAATGTTCAGTTTTAACTACTATATCTTTCGTGAAATGATCAACGTACACAGCTAAAGGATGGGTCTTAGAATTTCTAGCTGATACTATGGGCCTGAAGGGAGGTTCTAATATGGATTTGTGTACTTTAGGAACCCCCAAAAAATTGGGAATAATAGGATGTAGTTGTCTCAAGTATTGGTAAGTTTTGTTATTAATTCTATTTTCCACTAAATATTCTTCTAAAAGGGAATCAATTCTTCTATATGCAATATGTATTTCGTTAATAGAAATGGCTGAATAAGTATTTGTATCTAACAAAATGTTAGTTAATGCATTGCTGTATTCTTCATTACCATACAAAACCACCCCCCCCACCTTTATCCGGCTTCATGATGCGAAAATCTCCCTGTACCTGCAAATCCTGAAGTAGTTTTTCTTCTCCTTCACTGAGGTTGTGATATCCCATATTCCTTCTATTCTTTTTATAAGCTTCATAAATTTCATCCGTAACTATTTTTTTCAAACATCATTAAAACAATGGGTGCGAAAAGTATTTAAATATCTTACACAACAGACAGTAGTAATGAAAGAGGGGAGGGAGGGACTTTGGAAGTCAGATTACCATAAGGGGTGGAAGCCAGAGACATAATCGTTTTAAACCAGAGCAGGAAAAGGGTGAGAGGGTTGGGGAACATTCAAACTGCAAGAAGCAGATTAGCTTGAGTGGGATCCAATCAAATGAAGCCAATATTAGAGCTCTTGTCCTATGACTTTGAGCTACAGGTCAATTACCCCAGGTAGGTTAGACTTTCAGAACCTTTAGCTTAATGTCTCAATGGGGGCGGTGCAGGCACAACAAACCTGGGAAAACAATGGAAAGGTAAACATAGCTGCCTCAGAATGCAACTTTATGTGAGTAAATGATAAGCAGAATATAGAGTCTCACAGCCAGACTGGAATATAAACAGCTATAAAAGCACTGAAGCACCAGTCCTGGAGTAGAATTCACAATACTGCCATTATTGTAATCTTACCACTAAATAAGGCATCAGACTATGCAGAAATTTACCAGTGACACTGGCTATGGAAAAATATACTAATAAATGACTAAATAAGGCTCAGATCTGGCAGTAGGTTTGCCACAACTATGACTGAAACTGCAAGACTACGATCCCAGATAGGGTTCAAAATATAAAACAGCTACAAGTAATTCTTCTTTGGAAAAATGTAGTTATAAATGTCTAAATGAGGCTGAAATCTATCAGTTGTTCACAGTTCTGCCACAACTGCAAATAAAAGTACAAAAATAGGGCCCCCAGACAGAGCCAAAATGCAAACTACTAGCTTTTACAAGTAATTCTACTTATGGAAATAGAAGTACAGTATAATGTATATATGATGCTAAGATCTTGCAGTAATACAAAATATTCCCACAAGTGCAAATGAAGCTGCAAGTCTAATATCCCAGAGCAAAGCAAAAAATGCAAACAGATTTCGGCTAAAACATGGAAAAAAGTAGAAAAGTACAAAATATCATCTCATAGGTCACTATAATTGCAATGTAAAATATTTATGTAGAATTTAAATAAAAGCTTTTTTCTTCCCTTTTGATGAAAAGCTTTTTTCTCACACTTCAAGCCTTTTCACACCTTTCAGTGACTTGACACTATTTCTTCCTTGGCTAGCCCTACTTTGTTGAGTCCTATGCCTAACTACACTGTGGTTGTTAAAGATAAAAGCTATTAACATGTTGCTTCTTATAGTCCTGCATTTGATTCTGTTAGCCTTCATTTGCCTTCTGTGTGACCTTGAGTATGTCATTTAACTAGACAATGCTTTACAACAATTGGAAAATTGAGCTAGGCTCCTTCAGGATTTGCTGGACTACATGTCCAGTAACGACCTATGATTTTTTTTGATTTTGCCTGTTAATCCTTGTGAGTGGACAGCTCCTGCCTTCCTGTAAATCAGTAGTCAGCTGACTAACTGGAGACGAGAGACTATCCTTCCGCTCAATTTTACAGTCAGCTGACCCTGAGGAAGAGAAGCCAGTACTCATTATCTGTGGAACAAACACCCTTTCATTTTGAACACCATTTTCTTTTTAGAGCTCTCAAATGTCTTTGTTTAAAGAAAGTATTATCATTATTACCGGCACTTAATTTTTAAGCAAGTGCCTCTTTTGTAACTTTTCCTGCTTTAGTTTACCTTCAGTTAAGCCACTCCTTACTGTCATATCCCCACTGATTGTGTCTTCTTCTGACTTCTCACCCTTCTTACTTAATGGTTCTTATTTGCTTTGTGTCACTATTGTAAAAGAACCTTCATCCATCCCTTTGCTTCCTTCTTCTAAAAAAAAAAAGCATTCGGTTCATTGACAGTAAATCTCCCGAATGCCAGTAGATCAAAAAAAAAAAAAAAAAAAAACCCAAAAAAAACAAAAACAACTTTTGATAAACCTGAAAGTATTTTATTGTTGGGTGGCAAGTTATACAATACTCACATGTAGGGAACACCCCCCCCCAAAGTTTTATATGCCTATTCCAAGGTTACACATTTGTTGATAAAAGAGAAACGCAACTATATATGAAAGTTGTTTCAGTATCTTTTCTTTGCTCTATATGTATTCAATAGATTAGCTTTTGATTAATTGACATGCTTCCTTATACAAGCCCTTATTGATACTTTTCCTTCCAGCCTCATTTTCTTGTCCTTTATCAGATATTTCATCCTTTCTTACCACTTTCTTTTTTTTTTCACTTTCTGCTGGACTCATTTCACATTCATCTCTTACAAAAATCCTTATTTTGCACATTCAAGGTTATCTTTTTCTCATCATCTATATACCTGCTGTTAATACAATCAGTAAAATTATATCCTTATTTCTCACAAAGTGTATATGTATTTTTTTCACAATTTTCTTTACCATGCCTCCATTTCTTAGTAGAATAAGCACTTAGCAACTGTGCATTAATTGTATAAAGGCCACCACAGCTTTACAATTAAAGTCATTCATGAGTTTTCTTGGGAAAGAAAATCCACTTTTCTTTCATCATCAGCCCCCCCCCCTTTCCCATTTTCTGCATGAGATCAGGATATCATGTTAACTGTTGCCATCTCTCCCAATTCCATTCCAAACTCCTGCTTCTTTAACACTCTTGCCTGCTGTCTCAGATCTTCTTTTTACACAATCCATCCATCTCTTTGCTTCACGTCCTTGTTTCCTCTTACCTTTTTTTTTGTTTGTCCCAAATCTTCTTCACTAGATTGTCTTCTGCTTTTCTGCATGTGTCCAAATCATCGTAATCTGTTCTCTTTGATCTTTTCTGCAATAGGAGCTACTTTGGCTTCAGCTCTTATGCCCTCATTTCTTCGTCTGTCCCACAGTGTGCATCCTCCCACCCTTCTTAGGCACTTCATTTCCATCATCTCTAGCTTCTTCATCTGCTCTGTCTTGACTTCCCAGGTTTCTGTACCATACAGTAATACTGGTCACACCACTGTCTTATACACCTTACTTTTCAACTTCTTTGGCATTTTGCTTTCATAGACTACACCTGAGACTCTGTGCTACTTGGCTGCAACCCCTCTGATTCTAGCTCTGACCTTTTCATTCCAACTTCCCTTCTCCTCCACCATCCCTCTCAGATACTTAAAGCTGTTTACCTGTTCCATTGTCTTCCTTTCTATCTCAATTCTCAGCTTCTTCCGATTTTCCCAATTTGCTGCCATTACCATTGTCTTATCTGTGCTTAGTTTCATACCATGTGCCCTCAGTTTTGCATTCCATTCCCCTATCCTTTGTTGAAGTTCTTGCTCAGAGTCTGCCTGTAAGGCCATATTGTCTGCATACAGCAACTTTGTTGATCTGTCCCCTCCAACCTGTTTGATAATGTAATCCATCACCAGTATGAACAACAGTGGGCTAAGAGGTGAAACCTGGTGTACACCCACTCCCACTGGGAACCCCTATTTGAAGCTGAATGCTGTTAGTACTTGAGTCACTGGGTCTTTGTACATAGCCTGCTCTAATTCTACCAATGTTTCTGGGACTTTGAACTACCGCAGTAAAGCTCAGATCAGCTTTCTTGGGACCTTGTCCTATGCTTTCTCCAATTCTAGGAATGCCCAGTTGGACTCTTAACTCACCTCTAGATTCTTCTCAACTATCTGTCTCACTGCAACCCTTAGGCCAGTTGTGCTGCATCCTGATCTGAATGCAAACTGCTCATCTCCCATCTTATATTCTACTACTCTGCACAGCCATTTATCAATCACCTTCTCCAGTACTTTCATGCAATGTGATAGGAGTTTGATGCCTCTGCACTGTCCACAGTTGTTGATGTCTCTTTTGTTCTTGTACTCCGTCTCACTGCAAATACTGGGTCTGTTGTGCTGCATCCCGATCTGAATCCAAACTGCTCATCTTCCATCTTACATTTTACTACCCTGTGTATCCATTTATCAATCAACCTCTCCAGAACTTTCATGCAATGTGATAGGAGTTTGATGCCTTTGTACTGCCCACAGTTATGGATGTCCCTTTTGTTGTTGTACACTGTCATGAGTATGCTTATTCTCCAGTCATCTGGGATATGCCTTTCTCTCCACACTGCTGTGAGTACCCTCAGGAGCCATTTCTCCCTTATCTCAGCCAGAATCTTCATCATATCTGCTGTGACCTCTTCTGAGCCTGCTGCTTTCCCTGACTTCATTTTCCATAGTGCTATTCTTACTTTTCTAGGGTGGGCTCCTCTACTTCTCTCATCATAGGCTGTTTCTGGGGCAGTACCGCTTCTGTGGGTTTTTCATCATTCAGAAGCTGCTGGAAATACTCCTTTAATTTGCCTTTGATGTCCTGTGGACTGGTGAGCAGGTTGTTGCTGGCTTCCCTTATGAAGGGTGTCTAACTATCTTTTTTATCTTTCTGTCTTTGTCTTGCAACCTGAAATAGGTTCTTTGTGCCCCTTACTGAGTCACTTTCCAGAAGCTGGTAGAGTGCCTACGATGCCCTATTCTTTGCTATTGCAACTTGTTTCTTAGTTTCTTTGTTAGCCAGCCAGTATTCCTCTATAGCCTGGTTGGTCTTTTCTATCTGCCATTTTTTCCTGCACTCCTTTTTCTTTCAATCACTTCCTGGACGTCTGCATTCCACTACTCGCTTTCCTTACGTACCTTATTTCCATACCTGGCTCGGTCTCACATCTGTTCTGTAGTCCTAAAACATGCTGTTTTGAGGTGCTGCTATTCTTCTTCAACTCCACCTATTTCCTCCTCTTCTTGGGGTGCTACAGCCCTGAGTAATTCCTTAAACTGTTGTACTTTCTCTCCAGTCAACTTCCAGGTCTTCAGCCTGTTGTCTGTTGACCTTAGAGCCTTCTCTGTCCACTGCTTGCAGGTGATTGTGGCAACCAATGGTTTATATTGTGGGTTGAATGTTTCACTGGGGATGACTTTGCAGCCATGGATTCTACCCCAATGCCTTTCTTTACTAGGAGGAAGTTGAACTGAGTTGCATGTTGGCTACTGTTGTATGTAACCTTGTGACTCTGTCTTTCTGAACCATGTGTTGGCTACTATCAAGCCACTTGGCAGATATAAGTCTAGAATGGCTTCTCCTTCTTTATTCCTGTTGCCCCACCCATGTGCACCCATGCAGTCCTCATATCCTGTTCTGTCTGTCCTGATATGTGCATTCAAGTCACCCATTATCAACACCAATTCATGTTGTCTTGCTGTCTGAATGCACTCTTTTCCTCACTATCACAACCCTGCTGTGGGGCATAGGCTGAGATTATGAATACTGCTCTATCATTACACTGGAGTCTGATTGCCATGAGTCTGTCATTAATTCTGATGATATCCCTCACTGCCCTCTGAAGCTTCTCTCTCACTATAATTCCCACTCCATTTCTAGCTTGCCCCCCTCCTGAGTAATAGAGTCTGGATCCCAAGCTAAGTGGCTTTGCTGCACTTCCCTTCCATCTTGTCTCTTGGACAAATAGAATATCCAGCCTCATGCATATCATCATGTCATCCACTTCCAGCCTCCTCCATGTCATCATGTCATCCGCTTCCAGCCTCCTCCATATCATCATGTCATCCGCTTCCAAGCTGCATCCTGTCAGTGTAGCAATTCTCAGTTTATGTTTGGCAGGTTGATTGGTTTTATGTCCAGCTTTCGCTCAACAGACTTATCCCAGGCTGGGCAACTAGACACCGGCCAGGCAGTAGCTTATTGATCCAGGTCTGCTGGGCTTTATGACAGGCACACACTGGCCAATAGGGGGACATATACCCCTCCCATCTGCCATTAGCATAGGTCCTTGGCATAGGTCGGGTGCTCAACCCACTTATCACTAGTAACTACCCATGTCCATTTTGGCAGCATTAGCCAACATGACCAAATCAACTAAAGCAATATTTTACACCATCGAACAGCTAGCCCTGCCACAGTGTGCAGTCTAGGGCATCATGTAGAGTGCCCACAGCTCCATTCATTGGTGAGTTTTATGATGGAAAAACTCAGCATGTTTTTTGGAGGTGGGAGGAACTCCACAGACAAAGGAAAAACATGCAAACTCCAAACAGGCATTGGTCAGAGGTCAGAATCGAACCATGTACCTTATGTAAGGGAATCAAAGACCTTAACCATTATGGAAACTGTTCTCTCTTTTGTTTACATTTTAAGAAGTTACTTGGCAAATTATATATTTAGCTGTTTAGTTGGTTATTTCACAGATGTTTTTATTTTACAATCCATATTCCATTTAATGTAAATGGATCTGGGTTATTTAAAATGCTCCAGTTTTATTTCAGCCACAGTTTAAGATCTTAATTAAAAAACACCTCCATGCAAACATGCAATGATCACTTCAGTAATTTTATTAAAGGTAGACTTTGTTTCAAATTTCCTATGTGGTAAATCAATTTTATATTCTTCATATTAACCGTAAATCTTGACAAAGCCACCAAAAATGTAATTTAAATGCCCTTTCCCAGGAATGCTAATTTAGGTATGATGTACCGATACTCAGAAATTGTGTTCTTCACCATGAATGTTTATTTTGGTATGACTAACCTATGCCCAAAAAATGATGGTAATCTTTCTCCTCAGAGTCTGTTATTGTGATATTGTCCATTTGAAGGAAAATTAACTAAATTCAAACTACTAAAAATGTTCCACAATAATTGAAGATCTCTTACAAAAGACTGTACTTGGTTTTGTTTTCATTTAATTTTGTCTGGCACATATTTATGAGCATCTTTCAGTGTTCCACACTGTGTAGTGATTTATTTAGCAACTAACCATCCTACATTCACCTTTTCTCTTGTAAAGAATCATTAGAATGGACATGTATTTCCTGGACCACTTTCTGCGGCACAAGAATGTTAATATGCTTCCTGAAATGCTCCCTGTGGTTCATGCATTTGCAGTAACATGTCACTCTCTGTTTTCAGTGCTACAGTTAATGTTATCACAGCAGCAGCAGCACTCTCCATTGTTAAAGCAGCTACATTTGAAGTGCAGCTCTCCAATTGTGGTACAAAGTTGTTCCATGCTACTAGAGCTTCCACAGTAGCACCATTATGCAGAAACTGCTGAAACAGAAAAAGCAATGGAACTCGTGTTTGAGGAACATGAAATGCTAAATGCTTGGGCAGTCTTTCTAAACATTTGTGATAGAAAGATGTAAAAACAGTGATTCAGAGTGCACAACAGAACGAGTGCATGCATCTGTTTTCATTAAGGTAGAAGCAGACATTCTAAATTTAGTATCTCACTGTGCATTTTTGTGTTCATGGATGTTTAGATTTGTCCTAGTTGTGCACAAGAAGTACTATATGGTAACGGATGTGTAGTATCCACTCTTAAAAGACAAATGAAAGAAGAAAACTAAAATGTGAACTTCAATGGAGTTGAAGTACATACCTTGCATGGAATATGGGGGTCTGTATTAGAACATCGAAGTTTCAGAAATTCGAATGTTCTAATATTGACCCCTATTCAGTGAATGCTGACAACATCGAACATTCAGAACAGTGAATTTTTTCCTAGGGAAAAGATTTGCTGTTCCGAAACACATACACACAATACAAGCACACCAAACAAACAGCAATCCACACACATACACCTAAATTCTTACATCTAACCCTACACTAAACTGTACATACACCACTAACTATCCACTTACCTTAACCCAAACCCTAAGGTCCATCACTATCGCACACTCACCTTACCTGCGCCCTAACTCACCTACCCCACCCTAACCCTCACGTCCACACAATCTCACACTTACCTGACCTGTGCCGTAGCCCTAACTCACCTAACCCGCCCTAACCCTCATGTCCACACAATCGCACACTTACCTGAATCCAACCCGTAACATTCCACCACAGCATTGAAAATAACTAAGAGACAGAAATGGACAAACAAATTCTTTCCCTAGGAAAAAATTTGTTTTTTTGCAGCTTTGCTATTTTCAGAGTTCGCCAATAGGGGTCGATATTAGAACATTCAAAGTTGTGAAACTTCGATGTTCTAATATAGACCCAAATATGGAATTCAATTTATGTACAGTTAGTAACTGCAATAAAGTTGGTTCAGAAAGTTTGAGGGGAATGTCTACAAAGGTAAACTGCATAAAGCAGAACTGTAGAGATCACATTTGTCATTAACACTTTACAAACATTTTGTCTTCAGTGTTTCAATATGAAGGTGTATGTTCCTGATTTATTTATAAAATGTTTTAGTTATTTTATGTTTTTATGCTTTCATTCACTGCTGTATTGCATGCCTAAGAAAATTTGTATTGTTTGATGGAAAGAGTTACCATGAAATAAAGTAACAGGAGTTAGAAAGTAGTTACCTGAAACTGAGGATGCAGAGGAGGGGAAATACAGCATGGGAAACAGTATGTTCATAAAAATGCATACAGTATAAGATGACCCATTGCAGTGAGTTTGATGTCTGTGTTACCTTTCTACCCATTGGTTTGGATATTATTTAGGATATTTTGCAAGTACCCTAGTGTATATGAACATCAGGCTTGGTTTTAAGTTCTGTATTTCTAAAGTATTGCCAAATAATCCACTTATGTTGCATTGATGAGGTCAAAAAAGGCCAAAGCATGACATGTCTACAACTACAAGGGTTTGGCTTTATTGGCCTTAATATTCCCATAAAGACTTAAAGTGAAAAAAAAAAAAAATATATGGGCATTCAGAAGCCATATAGCTGAAACACTGGTATGCCCTTAAGGGGTCATTTCTATAAATCCCTCGACTCTCCTGTGCAAGGTTAAAGGTGTTATGTCATGAAGACTGTAGTTTGCCTAGGTCTTTCTTGTAGTTTTTACTGAATGGTTTGTCTGTGTGACCTTTTAACCCTTGGTTTATAGAAAATGTATCTCTCTCTCTATATATATATATATATATATATTTATATATACATATATATATATATATATATATATATATATATATATATATATATATATATATACACACACACACATATATATATATATATATATATATATATATATATATATATATATATATATATGCACACACACACACACACACACACACACACACACACACACATACATTATTTGTATGTTACGTACATAGATATGGGACATATCAATATGCAATTATGGTAATGAAGATTCTCGAAGGTCAGTAGATCATAAGTATCACAGATAAACCCATGAACCTTTGAACTTTTGAACTTGCAGTTTCCTACATATCTTTAAAAATGCCCATTTCAAAAGTATAACGTATACAGTTCATAACAATGACCTATGAATATTTGCATGGTTCAACCTGATAAGGTCGCTGAGTCGAACTTCAGCAGTTGTATATTGCACTCAGAGAAGTTGAGGGGCATTGATGTTGTAGATGAAGAAAACGGTCAGTGAAGTTCTTTGGAACACTTTTTCTAACTCTGTAGCTGACGTCATGGTTTACTGTTGCTGGACTTTGACTGATCTCTGTGTACCTAACAGGGTTGTTTAAGGCCCAGAATAGGAGTGTAGGCAGGTACTGTGCAGGTAATATAGCAAATATTGTTGATTAAGTATGACTGAGTACAGGATGAAGGGGGTGTTGAGTGCTGTAAGCGAACCCACATCTGGCATGCTTGACAAAATGCATTTAGTTAGTGTCATAGATTAAAAAATGAAAGAGCTTGAAGAACAAAATAGGGTTATGTTTTATTATTGATCAGAAAGAGGCTTTGTAATACAGGAAGGAGAGGTATCTAAAATGTGTAAGCTGTGAAGTCAAAATATATGTTCTAAAATTTTACTTCAGCTGAATTCTCATTGAGGATAAATAAACAATCCCCGTTGCTTTTGCATGGACTGATTAAGTGACTGAAAGATATGTTTACTGAATGTTAGATGTTACTTCAACCAGGCAGTACTAGTTACATTTGCTGATAAAAAAATCAACTTCTGAGGGAGTCATTGTCATTAAATAATGGATATCAAACATTGTCATCACTGAAAATACCCATAATTAAAACTATAATTTCTTTCCAATTTCAGAATGACAATTCTTCCTCCAAAAGAAAAACTTAAAACTCTTATGAAAAGCTTCAAGGAATTCCATAAGAAATTCACAGCTGAATATTCCTAACAAAATTATTGGATATACATTATGCAAGATGTTTTAACAGGACATTGATTGTTTTTCTCCTAATTCACTCTAAAGTATTTGCATTGTTGAGAATAGCCCAGCACTGCAGAAGAGCTATAGCAAATGGTCGGCGAAGGATTTTTACGGAAAGTGAGATACGAGTTTCTGTATATATCATAAAGCAGAAAGCACAATCATCCTTCAAACCAGCACAGATCCCTGAGCTCATTGTTTCTCTACTTTCACTGAAATGCATTCGTTAAGATCTTTTTTTATAAAACTACTACACTACTTAACGACATACTGTGATTCTTATCCAATGTACTTGTAGATTAAGTTGTGTGTTTTCAGCTGCATTATCTTGAAACGATGATAACCTTGAACGTATAATATACTCACACTACCTCAGTGCCTGCTAACTGATATAAGGTTGCTACTGCCTTTGATGATGTTATATAGTGCCCTGCTGGACAGATATCAGCTTGTCCAAACTGAAGAGATTTGGGTTTGTAGTTTAGCGAAGTATCCCAGGAGGAAGCAGTGCCTTCCTAGTCATCAGTTCTTCTACGTATTTCTGGTGTAGTTGTTAAAGTTACTCAGTGTATTCATCTCAGTTACGTTTTATCAAAGTGGGATGATTTGTTCTGTTGTCATCAGAAGGTTAAAGACATTATATTGCACCACATTGTCATAACGTTAGCATCGACTATCTGATTTAGAGATGTATTGCACTAATCGCTGCATTTTTTGGCAGATGCTCACTATCGTGGTTAAAATTAAATGAAAACACATTTGTCTTCTTCATAGACTTGACTGAGGTTAATTGTACCATACAGTGCCGTTTGTAGAATATGTGTTGAAATCGTATGATAACCAGTTTGTCTCCAGGAGATCAAGAAGAGTAAAAAAACTGAGGGAAAAATTAAAAGGGTCTCTATGGTGTGTGACCCTTTTGATATAGTAATATGTATAAAAGCATTCAAAGCCATTTGCCTTTTAATGCTACTTCAGTGTTTTTATTTTATGTCACATCATAGGTTTGCCAGCCTTTTGTATACACAGTTGTACATGATCACATGACTTGAGTTCATTTGATAAGTAGTCCTTTTTTTCTCACAGGAGGCATTCCTTTTACTTTGTGCCCCAAAATGTATAGGTTCATAGGTTCATAGGTCATGCTTCACGCACCCTTTAGTATGGGAACTATACCATTTATTTTGCTGTGCCTCTGTCGAGCAGTGACACTGAGTCTTGAGGCAGGTGCTCTGGTCCTCATCACATGTTGTGGGAGGATTTTGTTCACAGTCTTGGGTGATGAATGATGAATCTATCCCTCCAGCACGCTATATTAAGCCGTGTCGAGTTTTTAAGTCTCGCCCCTTGTGGCTCTGATGGCTGTGTCTTTTACTTCAGTTTGGGGGAATCATATATCCAATGGAAACAGACATTGTCATGAAATATTGGTGCTTGAATTAGATTTGAGAACTGCATTTTTAACACGCCACTTTCCAATCCACATTAAACACAAACTTTAACTGAGTTTTACCATAACTAAAGTATTTCCATTCTCTGTTGGGTGGCAAACTCTGAGTGATTATACATAATTAAGGGATAGTGAGGGGTGCTTTACACCCAGTAAGAAAACACTTAGTACTTCCTTTTAGTCATTCATGATCCTGAGATTGCATTTGGTGATTTTAGGACAAAGCACAAAGTGTTTGCATTTCATCCCAGACCCTGATTACATGACAATTTAAGGGGCTATAAATGGTATGAGATGTTCAGTTTCACATTACAGCTGAGTATGAGGTGTTGAAATGAGACCTACAGTCTCAACAGAATGAGTGGACATTCTGTCCAGGCAGATATACTCTTACAGATGTACCTGCACCCACTACAGACATTTTTTCTGACTTTTCTACTTGTAAAAATGAATTAAACCTCTAATACAGCCTTCTGAAATAAATGTGCTGCTAATCACAGTGTTGTATTTTACATATAGCTGGTAGTATGATTGGATTTGCTTTGCCCTTATAACATACTAAAGTTAATGTAATTGTTACCAAAGCCTATTGATAAGATTTGTTTATATCACTCATGTCACATAATGGATTCGTATTGTGGCATTAAACCCATAGCACCAAATACCTTTAAAAAAAAATGCTAAAAGATCAGAAATAAAAGGGCTGTTTATAAACCTAGTACTCCATAGGATTCATATCTACTGCTGAGCTGTTGTAGTAGACAGTTATTCTAGGAGGCTTATTCCTGAATGTGTGTTATGTTAATTATAGGCCATATGTTTGCAGGCAGCCTATGAAGTACTGTGGTAGCTGCAGTTTGTGTAATAAATGTTGTGCACACTCAGATGAAGTGGAAATGAGAAGCTTTCCATCATTCTGTGTGCCTTTCCATTAGTCAAACACTACTTAAAGTTGTCAAACTTTGTAATGCCGCAAACCTTGTGTGCGCAAATATAAACTGCAGTTTGAATGAGTGTGGTGACACTAGCATTGCCATATTCAGTTGTTAGAAATGTCCCTCAGCATACAAGCTTTGTTTGGAGAAATACAGCAATGCCACCTCACAGCACTGTGTCACCCACAGCATGACATGTTCTAGGGTGTATCTTTTTGTCACATTCCTATCCCAGTGGTGACAATGCAATCAGATCTTTGTATTAATGGCTGCCAACTAGACAATGATATTTGGTTATGGGACTAACAGTCCTCTACCCTGCACAGTGTTGTGTGGTCCTGTATGTCTGACTTCAGTGTTACATTTGAAGGCGCTACTAGGGCACTTGTCATACCTGCACTGATTTGGGTGATGGCAGAAAATCACCATCTTAACTAATGTTAAGTAATGATTATTTAAAAGTCCCGATGAGCTACGTCTGCTATAATTTTCTCTCTGTTGCAGACAGTGGGGAAGAAATAGAAACAGTGTTCAGTTTTACATTAATCAACATTTTCCAGATCAATTATGTGGACTGGAGGAGGATACAAGCAGGAACCCAGAAATGATGGGCATACAGATGCATATGCAGACAAGTACAGTGTGAGTGTGACTGTTTGTGCTTCTGCATATCTATTCCATGGATGTGCATGCTGTGGCAGTGTGTCTGCTATGCCACTGTTGACTTTACACAGCAGTGTTATAAGGTGTGGACAAAACTGTCCTATCGCTGGTGTTCATGTATTGTCACCTGTGATATGATATAGACTAATATGTAATGTTAATGTGTATGTGCACATTAATAGGAACCAGTCTGTCAGTGATTTGTTACATAATGGTAGCCATAAAGACATCACTATGATATCTGCAATATTGCTGCTCAGCAGTATATGAAACAGCTAAGATTAGTTTACATGGAGTATGTGTGGTCTGCATGGCAAACATAGAGGGTTCATAAGGGTATCAGTCATCCTCATGACAAACAGAGGTGCATGGAGTGTTGCTGCTTGTTGCACTTGCATAAAGACCAGCTCTACATTGTATGTTGTAGTAGCTAAATGGTAGAGCAGCTGGAATGGTGAACTGGAAAATCTAGGTTCACATCCAAGTTAAAATGTATATTTTGTTTGTCAGTTAGTGTAGAGGGCTAAAGGTATGATCTGTTAACCAAGTCCAGGGTTTGATTCCCTCAACCTCTATTTGCCTACTGTGTGAGTCTGAGAAAACCACTTAACGAGATGGTATACTAGGGCAAATGGGGAAATGGGCTAGGCTCCTTGGTGATATACTGGACCACCTGCTTAGTAACTACCTATTAAGCCATATGTAAGAGGTCTTCGTTATTCACCTCCAAACCTTGTGTTCTTCCATTCTTCCTTCCTTCTCTTTGCTTAGCAGTTGGATGCTGAGGTTTAAAACTCCATGTTGTTAGACCTAGACCATCCAACAGTTCTTGGCATGATACCCACAGCCTCCATTTCCTGACTGTGTGATTCTGACCAATTTACTTAACCAGACATTATTCCCAGGCACCCTGAAAAGGGACTTTGTATCTAGCAGACTTAACAGATAAATCATTTTCTGGAATAGGCTGTGCTTCTATATCAAGCAGCAGAGTACTTCCTTAGCAACCTTTAAAACCATTTAGGGTGGTCACAAATTTTTACCTGAGATATGTGGGGGAAATGTATTCAATGGGGGACATTGTTAGTTTCCCACAGTATGGGGTGAACTGGATAACATTATCAATGGTCTTCATGGCTATAAGCTTAGTTAAAAACGTATGAACCTGTGAAAATATTCATGCTCATTTATTGGATCCTGTTTTAAATCATTTTTGTGCACACTGGCAAGCCTACATTTTAGTCCCTCTTATTTATAACTCTGTAGTCATATCAGAGCAAAGACCACCTACAACAAAAAGTCATCCTACTCCTCATCTGCACTTAATGAACTGAAACTGTGATTTAACAATGGAAAATAAGATACCACATAAACCACATCAAAACTTAGCAAATACAAAAATAAAGGTTAAATGTAAAAATGGGTTTCAATAAAAAAAAAAAATATATATATATATATATATATATATATATATATATATATACACACACACACACACACACACACACACACACACACACACCCCTTATTCCCATTTTTGCACATGGAGTTGGGGTGTCACTTCATATATACTACCTCCAAAATCATTCAAACTCAGAAAAGGAAAAAAGAAAACATAAAACTCACCTTTTCTTTCTTCTCTGACCAATACCTGAAAACAAAACATATCATTTGCAAGAAAGCAGGGTCCAATGCTCTAAAATGTTAACAACATTCACATTTAAAATGTGATAACAGATGGCATGGTTAACTTTAGTGTTCCTCATATTTTGTGAGCTTTAGAAAACTCAACGAAAATTCAAGACGCTGGCCTTTGCATTTTGACAATCCTATTGTAAGTCCTGTAGTGCCTGACAACCTTCTGGCCTCCTTTCTCCAGGGCCTATTTAATAAGCAAGATATTATCAAGTCACTTCCAGTGACTACTTTGAGCCAATGACAATGAGTTGCTGTTGAGTAGATGTCTGTTATGTAAAATATGCCCCCATAGAATTATGGTACCTCCTTCATGCTTTTAATGCAGAAAAGCAACTGCACCATTTTTGTTAGGTACATTTTTTATACCCCATTGAACTGAGATATAAACCTCATAAAAAGTAAGCTGCTCCAAACATCCTCTTCCATCTATAAGCTTATCCTCTTCCTAACTGTGCAGAAATGAACACTGTGACTCAGTGTTTTATTTCAGTAAAATGCGATATAGTGATTCTTTTCTTTTCAGTGTGGCTTTTTATTTATCACACCTCTAAACTGAATCTGTTTCTGCAGTTATATCTTGTACATGACCTTACTGTTTATACACTGCTGGACCTTTTTATAGTGCTGTGTTTGAGTGTTGGATCCAGATAAAGTCAGAGCATGCACCATTTCTGAGTCTTACAAGTGTACATTCAAACAGCTGTGCATTAATCATTGCTTCATAACACACCTTATGTTAACATCTTTCTTGGTGGCAGCTTGATGGAGTAAGATTTTCCATTTTTTTCCTCAAAGCAAGAAAAAACAGTTAAGGTTTGAACCTCTCAAAGAAAATGATTGTACCTGCAACTGTTAACAAGTGACGCTATTAAATCCTGGGAAAACTTTCCGTTCTTAATCTACGCCCATTCTGGAATTGTCATAATTAGTAACATCTTCACCTCCAGACTTGTACCTAACCTCAGGTTTCAGGTCATATCACTTAGAAGGAATAGCAGGTGTAATACCCTTGTGTAGCAAAAAACTGGGCTTAGAGGTATGCTTGGTCAATGGAGAACTGGTGACTGTTGTAGTAGTATTTTATTAAAAAACAGCAAAAATGAATATATAAGTATGTAAAAAAAACAGGGAAAGATAGAAATAAGATTTTCTGAAGGATTATGGGACAAATGAACAAAATGAACAAAATATTAGGGAACATAAGCAGGAAAAATAAAGCATTTGGCATATTGAGCAGAACATTAATAGGGGCATTATTGTTATTCATTAATGAAGATAATAAATGATAACACATACAGTTATGATAAGAATCAGAACAAGAGACTTAAAAGTCCATTGGTTTATAATTCAATAAACACATTAGAAGTGTAGTGCAAATTTGATGTGTAATGGATGCATTCTAATTGTACTACCTACAAGACTGATAAAAAACTCTACTGAATTTTGTACACCCTGGCTGTAGTCATATATATATTATAGAACATTTTATTGCTCTCAACTCATATAATATTTTATGTATTGATCAGTAAGTTTTGCATAATATGTTTTATCTTGGAAAACTAATAGAAACTTTAGGTAATTTTGGAACACATAGATATTAAACAGAGATATTTGAAAAAAATGCATTTTGAATTCTATTTCTAAATAAGGAAATTAGCATAGCATTGTGGAAGAACAGCAATCTGCTGAAAACATCTTTTTAAAGACAATTGGTACTTTTCCGTTATTGGGGCAACACTTCTAACATGATAGCAGGTGCTCACAATACTTTTACAGCTGCTGATTTTGTGGATTATAATAGCGTTGCATAGGTTAAAGCCTAGCTGGGGATAAATCGGCTATTTGTCACTGAAAATGGAATTAATGACAGGAGTGTCACACTTTATTAGTCAAAGTAAACGGTTGCAACTAGGCACAGTTGCATCTTTACTTGTATTTTCCTACTAAGCAGTTGCCAGTATTCTTCCACAAAAACAATAATTTTAAGTCAAGACTATTTGTTCTGGCAGTTGTATTTTCCTAATATAACGCATTCCAGCCCCCTTTGTTAACAACCTTGTCTTCAAGTAAGTTAAACAAAAGATACATTCACTAAGTAAGCGCACACACAGTTTAGTAGTGCAGTTATAGAGTTGCTTGCATATTGCTGAAAGAATTGTCGCACGCTTGTTTTGAATCCATTTCACAAACACGACCTTGTTCCTAACCTTACGTAAATGAGTATTGTTTGTGGAAGACACATCTGTGTTTCAGGTTATTCATCATTAAAAGAAAATGGTGCAAAAGGTATAAGAATGAAGGGGAAGTTAGGTTGATCACTAACTTCTTTGCTAAGTGGCTACAACTTGAGCATCGCTTATAAAAGGTTAAAGCACTAAAGGGTGGGGAGAGCAATCAAGGATCATAATTTGACTTCTCTTCATCCCATTTTTTGTCTACTGTATTCACATTTTATATTTGGTTACTAGATATTTACAAAAAAGTGCTTCAGGGCAAACAGCTGTGCGATGATTATGTGCGCCTGCTACCGCGTTAGAAGTGTTGTCTCGATAACGGAAAAGTACCCTAATTTGAAATGGTCTTGTTTTTTTTTATCCAAAACATATTCTTTCACACAGTATCTTACAATATGATGCTTACTTTTTCTTGCGTTTTTTGTAACACTGACTTCAGAGAAAGTTAGCCATGTTTGCTTGTTAATATGTTCAGAAAATAGGAGTTTTGACAAAAATTCTACTTGCTTGTCTCTAACTACTCATCAAAACATATAAAGAAGACAGTGTCTTTTTAATTTAATAGTATTAAGACAGTCAATGAGAGGAAAGGCTGGAATGAGATGTGTAGTTAAACAAATCATATTAGAATGAAGTTATAGAAAAGCAAGATATCATTTTTAGATTCCGTCTACAGATGTCCTTTTCGGAAGTTATACAACTGCAGATTGGGGGAGTTTTCATTAATTAAGCAGAGTAAACAAGCAGTGGTACTCAGACTGAAATGTTTTAGGCACAGTAAAATGGATGTTTTTATTATCTGTTACCCCAATATGAAACATTTTAGATACAATAAAATCTATGTTTTTATTCCCTATGAACATGTATGTATAATTGTGTTATACCTATTAGCACAGTTTTTAGCCACTGTGTTTAGGCTATTTGGGGCCTTCTGGCTTCCATATAAATTCTGAATAATACACACACACACACACACACACACACACACACACACACACAGATAGGTAGATAAGTACAGATGTATGTATATATATATATATATATATATATATATATATATATATATATATATATATATATATATACACACACACACACACACACACACACACACACACAGCATTAGCTACTGCTGGCACACAATATGATTATAGTGAGTATGCCTTTGTGTTTAGTATGTTTTAAGGTCTTAAGTATCATTTCAAATTTCTTTTTTGCTTGTCTGTGTAATTTGTAGCTATGTACAATGACTAACTTTGCTTCACACTTCTAATTTCTGTCAGGATTTTGTGTAAATAAGACTTCTAATGTTTGACACAAAATGCTGGTATTTCCTCTGTGACAGTCATCATCTGAAGTATAAAGGACATGCTACAGTTTAATGTTTTTGCACAGAATTCTTCAGCACTAATACCGTTGTCTTACCAAGCAATAATTCTGCTCTTACAATATGTATTTTCAATCTTGCTTTTTTGTGAATTTTCTCTGTGTATGTAAAGTCCTGCTGTTTTTTGCAGAATACATTGTAACCTGCAATAATCAAATTAAAATGCCTGCTACTTGTCACATCCTAATCTTAAACAGAATTGCATAAACAAGTTCACAGACTTTGTGACAGACAAAATACATCTTACATGGGGGAGGGCAGAGAAAGCCACCATTCTTTAATTATTTGTGTTTTATGATATCTGATATGCATGCTTACACATCTCATCAGTCAGAAAACAAGACTGCTAGGATTCATCTTTGCTTTTCAAAGATAAAAGCTATTGTAGGATAAATGTAAGACCAAAAGAAGGTGTGAATTATAGCTGTAGCTCCAAAAATAGGCAAAATGTCTTTACCGCTAAAGGGAAGAAAGATTGAGAGTCAGCAGTAGCATCTATGTGAGACATTGTGTTGCCTTACATTACTTGTGTCACAAAAATGGATAAGCTACAGCTGTGAAGGTGTACTTCAACATCATTTAGGTGATGATATTAGTCTTGTTATATTGCCCTGTACATCATTAATTGTAAAAAAATAAGCATCCTTGCAGCCACCAGCATACTTTTCACAAAACATTGTTCTCTCAACATGCTTGTAACAATGAAGATATAATACAAATCTTCCTGTCCTCCCAGAATACTGTTCAACACATGGAAGACTTCATACTTAGCCTGTCCCTCATGTCTGTTATTGTTCTGCAAATTGTGATCATATGCTACATGAACTGTATACACTACACGGCATTTGACTAACTCTACTAAAACTTAAGTCTGAAAATGCTGTTTATCTGAAAGAACTGATTGTATTTTGGAAGAAGAAATGCTGTATCATTTTAAAATGCATAACAGACTATGAGACATGGAACTTTCTCTGTAGGATGCTGAATTTACTCTAATGGTTTGCTTGTTTTCAAGAGAAAATTAAAAAAAGCAGTCATAACAACTTATGAGACATGTGTCTTTCTGTGTAATATGCTGAAAGAGTTTGCTTGCTTGCTTTCTGAGTTAAAATAAAAAGAAGTCTTATATTTTCCTTTGACTGAGAGAGGGCAAGAAGATACAGGAGACGGCTTCTTACCCAACTGACTTGAGTTTCAAGTGTTGCTTCAGTTTCTGATATTTAACATTTTCTAGAACATGACACTACATTTTAATAAAATTAATTTTAAAATGTAACTGGTAAAGAAATGTCACAAATGTCATGTTTTCATTGGTGCTTTTTTATTATACCTATGCGTCTTTTCTGCCTTTCACATTTTCACTAATGTAGGGTTGAGTCTCTGATAAGGACGGGAGTAACACTGCTATGTCTTAACTTTTACGAGTAGCAGGATTCTCAGTACACTTAAATTTTGTTAGTTATTTATATGTGCAGTATGTATGTATGTATGTTTAAATCATTACTCATGTTTTTAACTACATTTTAAATCAGTGCTCAGAATTCCTGTTAAATTTTACACTTCAAAGTCTTGTATTTTTGTCACTGAATATTTGATGAAAGGAAATTTGCTAACCTGTATATATGGTTTCATATTGAAAAAAGAAAGTCCATACTATGTGACAGAGTATGCTAAGATTGAAGATTATAATAAAATAGTTTATTAATTAATCTTTATGGTGGTTTCTTATTGTAAATTATACCATTCTGTTTTTCCTTGTCCCATTTTTTGGTTCGCAGCAGAATTCTGTTATTTCTTTTAAAGCTGAGTAATTTCAAACCTGTTAGATTTGGGGCCAGGACTGAAATTTCATGAAAGAGGTGTTGCAATGCTTTCCTGTGTTGTATCAGTTTCAAAGTTATAGATGAGCTGTAGACACAGCAGAGGTATTAGGAATGCAGACAAGCAAAAGAAGGAATGCTACTTGTACATCTGCAAATCCCTCTATCCTGACAGACTTTGAGAATGCAGAAAAAAATACACTTGGCACTGTGATACAGAGTTCAAACTAAAACCATCTCTGTGGCAGTATAAATATAAGTCATAACAGAAAATAATTTCAGAGACAAAACACAGAATGATGTGTTTTGGGTTTTTTGGAAAACAGTTACCAGGTATATCCATTTTCCATCCTACCTATGCTAGCAAAACCCAGGTGGTAGTACTGCACATTAAGGCATTTGTCACTCTGACCTCCTAATCAAGCTGACCTTGTCTGCAAGCTCCACTACTGTTCTCTTTAAGTATATTGCATATCCTTTTCAATGAAGTCTCCATGAACTTCAAGTAATGTCTCTCCACTCCTGTATATAGGTCCATAGGTGTATATTAGACTAACACCAAGGAAACAAGGACCTTTCTAAGCCTAGCTATGCATCTCAAATGTATCTGACGAGTTCAGGAACCTTAACATCATTCTAAAGAGTATATGCAGGCTAGGGCTTGGAGTGGTCAAGCATTTACAGGCTGTCTCTATGCATTAGGCGCATAGGTGCCAGATCAGGGGTGAATTTTGGATTCCTCATCCACTGGTTCAAATTATACTTGAAGTGGGTTAGGAAAAAAGCTTTGCTTCTCATGGATGGGAGGCCTCTTCCAGAGAACAGATAGTCTCTGAGATCCATACCTGTCTAAAAAGAAATGACAAAAAAATCATTGCAGAATAAAAATAGGAATTCCAGGCAAAAAACGTGAATCCAACTCGCTTTAATAAATGAATAAATAAAATCTATTCCTGGGAAACTTCCAAAGAGATAAGTGCTATTGTTTTGTCAATGCAAAAACTTCATCAGACAATCAAAACAAGGTTAAAAATCATTTAAACCTTTTGAAAGAATCACATGATCCAACATAACCAATCAAATTCTACCAAAAGTGGCATTCTTCCTAAGCAGAGCAATCCTTGAATTTTAAAAGCATTTGCTTCATATGACATACTAAAAATTAGTAAAATAAACATCATGTTATTAAGCATATAAAATACATTTCATGCTATTAAAACCTATATTGAATACATAAAAGACAACATGTCATCTTTTAAGTGCTTTAAGGTACTATGTTGGCTTGTTCGTAATCCTGGCCAGCAATAGGCATTCCAATAGATCTATCATATATTTGCATTAATACATTTACATTTCCTCATCTCATATATCCATTCATCATAATCCATCCTATGGGACATCCTAAAGTCTTCTTCTTTCAGCTTTTCCTGGTGGGGAAAGTATCCAGGCTATGTGTAATAATAAGGGAGGTAGGAAATGGGTTATCATTCAAACAATCAGCATCAGACAATTTAGAAACAGAAGTTACAGCTTTACCATGGGGTAAAGGGGTGAGGAACCATACCCTTGGTCAACATCTTACTGTTTACAAACTCTTTGAAACATATGAATAAAACTATCAAAATCATCACCCTCTATATACTGTGAAAGAAATTTACTAACCTTCATTGCTTCTGGGATTTGGATATTTTCTTCCCATTACCTCCATCTTCCTGTTGAAGAGTCAGCATGTCCCTCTCATGTTGATGCTGCTTCTCATTTTCTTCAGCCTCCAAACACAGCAGTCTCTCTGTCGATTCTAATTACATACCTTTATAGCTTTACCAGAAAGGCTCATCCAGACTCTGCTACACTTTGCTGTGAAGGGAAGGTTAGTTTGCTTATATTTTTTGTATTACTGTATTGCCTTTCTATATTTTGAATACTGTAGTTTGTTTTCTTTACCTTGTGTTTTGCTTGCATTCTGTTTTAACAGCATATTAAAACTTCAAAAGAGACCACAGCTCTCTCTGTTCTGAGTCAAGCACTGTCTTTCTAGTTGCCCGCCTCTTATGTTAATCTGACCATATATCTCATTTCTCTCTACTTTCACTGGCTTATGTGAGTAATCACAAAATCATCATTTTTGAAATCCCACCCCTTCAATTATTTAAATTTATTGGCCATCCTACAGTATTTCATAGTACCAAATTACAAAAGTGACCACCCCTTTCAATCCATCTTGCTGTTTTAAAAATAGTAACTCTCCACTAAACCTTAACTTTTTAAATAGGTAAAACTCAAGTTACCTACTTTCACATCTAACTTCTGTAGTGCACACTGCAGAGTGCATTCTTTTCAATCTTACCTTTAAGCATCCCTGTGACTAGCACTTTCTCTAATATCTGCTGGAAAGCACTAGGAAGCCTTAAACTCATACAAACACTGGAACTCTCCTTGTTAATAAGGAGAAATTAATAGTAGGCACTAAACAGCCTATAATTGCAAAGTACCTTACTAAGGAAACAGCTCCTGTACTTTACAAAGAAAAAAAAAAAAGCTCCAAACCAGGCATGTCCAAGGGTCAGCTTTCGGTGATTTCTCCTGTCCACCTGGTGAATCTGGGCATACTGGGGCAATGCAGCAATTGTCTTATGTACACAGACAACCCTCTCCTCCTACCACCCAACACTACAACCTGTGAGAGATGCACTTACATAGCCAAAATGGAAGCAAAGCTCTCTCCACCCAAGATTGTGCTAAACAGTCAAGAGGAGAAGGTTAACACCCACACTACACCTCAAGCAACACATAGCCCTTCTAAACCCGCACCACCAACACCCACATATAGCAACACTAAATCCACATATGCAGAGGCCCTTAACTGTAACCTGCCCAAGCAACAAAGACCTCTGAAGCTGAAACGCAAACAAACACCAATCACAACCAATGTGTCACATAGTTCACAACACCAGTGTGCCACCCAGCAACAGCCCCTAAGGCAAGACAATGTACCTAACACTTTAGTCATAGGTGACTCTATAGTCCGACACATTGATGTCCCTCTCACCAGGTTGAATAAGGAGAAAATTACAGTCAGCTGCCTGTCGGGTGCCAGGATTCGCCACATAACGCATGCACTCAAGTCACTCCACAACAAGTACAAATATGACTCTGTCATTGTCCATGTTGGAGTGAATGACTTGAGATGTACCTCCATGGACTACATGAAAAGAGACATGGAAGAGCTCTTGGATCATGTGGCCCAGGCAAATATGACCCTAGCCCTGAGTAGCATCCTGCCTTTGCCCAGAATGATACCACAATATAAGGATAAAATGATTGACTTCAACAATTGGCTAAGCTTATGGTGTCATTCAAAGGGGATCCAGTATCTGTCTGCCTGGGATGACATGACTGACAGACCATGATGCTTTGCCAGAGATGGTCTGCACCTGTCGCCCCTGGGATTCAGGTTACTGGCTAAGGCTCTTGCCACCCCTATAGTGCCTTTTTAGGCAAACTTCAAAGGACAAAACCACCACCGTAACAGGTACAAGCATGCAAAATCTGAAGGTAATGCTACTCAATGCTAGAAGCCTAAACCTCAAAATGCACTCTCTCGAGGCACTCCTAAAAATGGAGAACATCGATATCTGTGCAGTAACTGAAACCTGGTTCAAGGCTCCAGAGAGCACCCCTGCAATACCAGGCTACAACTCTTACCACACTTTTCGCCAGCAAACCAGGACTGAAACACTAAAGGTGGAGGAGTGTCAATATTCACCAAGGATATTCACAACACCAGGCTAGTTGGCCAACACAATGTGTCTGAAATTCTCCAAGTGCAACTAACACTAGGTAAGACTGCAATCCAAATTGTAGCTTGCTACAGATCCCCACCATACCCCAAGATTCTCACTACACCTTTTAAACATACTGGAAAATATTAAGATAGAACCAAACACCCTAATACTGGGTGATTTTAACTACCCTGCCATTAACTGGGAAAACTACTCATGTCCCAACACCTTTGCGCAACGGTTCTTGGAATTCATAAATTCCAACGCCCTGGATCAACTAATCCATAGTCCCACCAGGGGCTCCAATATCCTAGACCTGGTCATTACCAACATGGCAAATCAATGCTCCATACCTATGGTCACCCCTTCGTTAGTCAGGTCTGACCATAAGCTAATCACCCTTAACATTCACATCCCACCCCCACCCCCCAGTAAAGAAACCATCATAAAAAACTTCTCCAAAGCCAACTTCATGCTACTCAAGTCAGAAGTGACAAACTTCATGACACCCATGCAGACGGGAACTGAAAGTTTAACTGCTGAATCCTACACTAAGGCACTGTACGAGCACATCCACTCATGCATGAATCGTGCCATCCCAAATAGAACCAAAATACTCTCATCCAAAAAGGAAGCCAATCTGGTGGTCCCTGCCATAAACAAACTTTACAACAAAAGGAAGAAACTTTTGCAGAAAAGAGGAAAATCCCAGGATGCAAAAAACTCCCTTACTAGCCTCAGTAAGAAACTGAGATGCCTCATAAAATCCTCCAAAGCTAGTTATGAAAATAAAATTGCCAAAGATTCCAAAGACAACCACAAAGCATTCTATAACTATGTCAAGAATCTAAATGGCAATGCTCAGATCTGCTCTGAGCTAAAACAGAATGGCATTAAATATACTGATCCCAAGGATATTGCCAATATCCTGGCACATCGATTTAATTTAGTGCCAACTTCACCCCCCTCTCACCCCCTAAATGGCCCATCTCAATACCGGAAGATTGCCAAATTCCAGTAATAACGGCCACACAGGTACAAAACGCACTCTCTAAAGCCAAGAATACAGCATCCATTGGACCAGATGACATCCGGGCTGTGTACTACATGAACTACAATATGAACTGGCACCTCACCTAAGTGTCATGTTTAATCATAGCCTCACCTCAGGTTTCGTGCCCACTGAGTGGCGCAGAGCTACAGTTATCCCAATCCACAAGGGAGGATCCACCTTGGATCCCAGAAACTACCATCCCATCAGTCTGACAAGCCTTATCTGCAAGGCCATGTAGCGTATTATCATGGAACTTATAAACAAAGACATTGGCAACCTTCAAACACTGGACCCCACCCAGTTTGGGTTTGTGAAGGGCCAATCTTGTCTCCTGAACCTGATTGACTTCTTTGAATCAGTCTCCAGAGCCATGGACAAGGGTAAGGTGGTCCACACAGCCTATCTAGACCTTGCCAAGGCCTTTGACACCATCCCCACTCTGGAATTATAGATAAACTTACTAAGTTGGGTATTAATCCCTATGTCACCCAATGGGTTGCTAAATGGCTTACTGATAGAACCCACACTGTAAAAGTAGCCGACTCCAAATCCAGCTCCAGACAAGTGACAAGTGGAGTACCTCAGGGTTCAGTCCTGGGGCGCTCTTGTTTGGCATCTACTTCTCTGAAGTACAGGTCAACACTAAGGGACTCTGGCTAACAAAGTTTGCAGATGACTGCAAACTGGGAGCCATTATTGAATCCCAAATGATGTGGCTACTCTACAAAAGGGCCTTACAGAAACAGATGCTTGGTGCCAGAGCCATGGGCTCAAGCTCAATGCCAAGAAATGTATTGTTATCCCTTTGGGAAAAACATGTATCCATGAATTACCATATAGGTGGCAGTACACTAAACACAGAAAGTGTGATAAGAGACTTAGGGACACAGGTGGACAGTGGTCTCACCTTCGATAACCACATAGCGACAACAGTCAGAAAATCCTTCTATGTGGCACACCTCATCACGAAGGGCTTTTCATCCAGGAAAAAAGGAGGTCATTGTCCCACTGCACTCATCCCTCATTAGACCCATTATAGAATACAACGCCCCATTTGGTATGTACCTCTCAAGACATCTGCAACAACTGGAAAGGCCTCAGAAATACCTCACTAAAAGAATCACAGGCCTAAAGCAGATGCCTACGCTGACCGCCTTAAAAAACTCCAGCTATACTCTGTCGCATATCGTCTACTCAGAGGCGATCTCTGCTTAACATACAAGGCCATGTCAAACCCAGAGCTGTTGGACATGCTACACTTAAAGAAATCCCAATCCCTCAGAGCTACATGCTCCAGGGATCTAAACCTTGTCATCACAATAAACAAAACATGCTGGAGGGATATGTTCCTGACCCAGAGACTCCCCAGACTCTGGAATAGATTGCCCATACATGTCAAGCAGAGTGCCTCTTTGGACCTCTTCAAGAGGAACCTTGATGATTGGATGGGAGAAAGGAAATTCACCCCAGGGATCATGTCAGTCGCCCTGCTAGACAGGGGTCCAGGAAAGTAAATAATGTGGGAAGAAATAGCCAGGGAATTGTTATGGCTAGGCTTGTATAGGCCCTAAGGCTGATAGCCTAGTACCAACCTATGAACCTATGAACCTATGAACCATACATTCTGCATCCAGTTAAAGTCTCTTTAATTCCAGATGGCTTTTTAAGTCCTCTGAGGAAAGGTGAACTGTCCTGTTTCTGAGGGCTACACATCCCCATCACAACACTGGTTGTCTTCCTGGTTGCTGGTTTGTGCTGCAGCTGTGAATAATGCTGAAATAATATCTTCTTTAGTGAGGTTGGCATTTACCAGTCCTTTGGATTTACACATCTTAGCCAACTGGTTCAGTGTCAGCTTGCCATAATCCTCTGTTGACATCTTTGTCTGCTTTCCCTGACTAAACTAAACTAAAAATAAATAAATACATAAATAAATAAATAAATAAAACTGTTGTGAAAAATGAAACTCCATAGGTTTACTTTGTGGCTGCTGAGAGTACACACACCTTTAGTGATAACTGATTACAGGCTACAGAAGTACAATTAATATCCACACCACTGCCCACCAATATGTGATGTCCATCCTCTGGGCCAGTGATCAAGTAGCCTCAATCATCATCACTGATACTGGTGAGGAACATTCATTAAGAAAAAAATAGACACACACCGTATTTTCAGATGCAGCTCTCTACACCAAGAGCACACAGGGAATGCACACTCCAGTCCTGGGCTGGGCATCCTCTCCAGGCCCCAGATAAGACTCCACCCTGACCACTATAGAGCTGAGTCCTTAGCTGGGTGTTCCAAACCAAGTCATCCACCACCTTCTATGTGAAATCAGTGCACTCAGTATCCCTGTTCAAAGCAGCTGTCACACACAGTCTCTTGTGAGATTTGGATTTTCTCACACACAGACACAAACACCTGGGAAAGGCTGCCACAGCTTACCCACTCTGACACCTCCACCCAAATTATAAGGTTGATTTACTGCCCCCAGGACACCAGAAGTCAGCTACTTTAAGGCTTTTACCAAGGTACCCAGTCACACTTAGTAAAATGAATACTTATACAAATGGTAGTGTTTAACCAGTCAGCAAGACTTTCAGGAATGTGGAGCCACCGTGCCACTAAATCAATACAAGTACTGTCAAAGGTTAAATATTTTCCAAAAGACTAGCCACAATGAAAGTTTAGCTATATTTAATAATAAATAATACAAAAATGAAAATACTGTATATCTATTTACAATAAGCACCAGAGTTTCCATCACAGGAAATATAAAAAAAACAACACAGAAGGAAAGACTCAGACAGATACATAAAAACTACATTTAGCTAATGTCACTATTTTTCTCTGACTGACTGAAGAATTACTATTCCCTACTTATTAAAGCAAGGTAAGATGAAGTGGATGAGTGTCTTGTCAGGGCTAAAAACAGAGTACACGTATCATATCTCCAAGTAGTATTCCCACACTACCCCCTCAGTAGAAACTGAGCAAGGATCTGGTACTGATGCATCACATTGAACTTTAGCTAAGGTTTATTACAGCACTGGGAAACTGTAAAACAATCCCAACCCTTCCACCCTTCTCACAGAAATTAACAAGCTATTCAATGGCAGCATTTAGACCTGTGAGATAAAATATTTATGGCTTAAACCAAGTAATTTAATTTCAGGCTATTTTTCTTAAGGTTAGCTGTGCTGAGCTTAATCCCTTCCCTTCCAGTATCCTCTGTTAAAATATATATATTTCATCAGTTGCAACAATACAGTCTAACATGCATGTATACTTCTTTTCTGTCCAGCAGGACCCACTGTTGATACTTTTTTAACACAAGCATCTTTACAAATCAGTTTTATATTCAAATGACATATAATTCTTTGCAAAACTCCAACTAATTATGCTAGCATATATTGCACATACACTGTCATATTCTTTCTGACACAGATGCCATTACCTCACTTCATCATATCTCTCCCCCCTTTGAAGACTCGAGTTAGTATTTCAAGTGACCCTGGAGAAATGTTGCTTGAGAGAAGTGACTCTGTCTGGAAGCAGAATGACCCATTCCTTGTCTTGAGTGTTCATCTGCATTGCCATGGCTGACTCCACTATGGTGCTGCACTGTCATATTATATGCCTGCAACCCGATGAGTCCTCTTAATAACTTGGCATTTTTCTGGCTAGCTCAATGTGGCCATGTTAAGGGATTGTGGTCTGTAACTGTAGTGAATTTCCTTCCATACAGATAAGGCTGAAGTTTTTGCAGTTCGCATACTATGACTAGACATTCTTTTTCTACAGCTGCATAACATTCCTCCATGAGTTAGAGTCTACAGCTGGGATATACAACAAGGTGCTTGTCTCCCTCTGAGGAAACCTGGCTGAATATCACCCCCTCCCATAATTTGAAGCATCCATCTGCACAACAAATTATTTTCTGTAATGTGGACTGGTTGGCACGGTGGGTCTTCCCAAAGCCCTTTAAGGTTTTGGAATACTTGCTTGCAGCCTGGGGTCCATACAACCCTATCTGGCCTGTTTTTCCTTATCAGGTCTGTGAGGGGAATGGCTATTGTACTATAATTGGGAATTAACTTTCTATAGTATCCCACTGCCCTCAAAAATGCCCTCACCTCCTTTTTTTGTTACAGGGGAAGCCATGCCTGAATAACTTCCACTTTAGAAGGTTCTGTCCTGATCTTACCACTCCCCCTCTATGTCTCAGATAGGAGACCTCTGCCATACACACCTGACACTTATTGGGCTTAATGGCCAACCCTGCCCTTTGCAGTCTGCCCAGGTCCTCCCTGACATACTGAAGGTGCTCTTGCCAGGAATGGCTGTAGATGGCAATATTGTCCAGGTAAGCATGGGCATAATCACCTACTCCTGTTAGGATACGATCTACCTGCCTCTGGAAGGTCACTGAGGCATTTTGCATCAAAAAGGCCATCTTCATGAACTCATATAATCTGAAAGGAGTTAAAAAGGCTGACCACTCTGTAGTGGTGGGAGTCAAGAGCACCTGTCAGTAGCCCTTGGTCAGATCAACAGTGGTCATATACTTAGCCCCACCCAGCTGTTCTAAGACTTCATCTGTCTTAGGCATGGGGTAAGCATCGGACCCTGTGTAACTGCTTAGTTTTCTGTAGTCCACACAGAACCTGGTGCTGCCATCCTTTTTTGGTACCAGGACCACTGGGAGGCCCAGAGACTGCTGGACTCCTGGATTACTCCCAGTTCCAACATTTCCTGTATCTCCTCCCTCAGAGTCTGTCTGACTCACTCAGGCACCTTGTAAGTGGCCTGCTTGATAGGTCTTTGGGGTCCTGTATCCCTATGCCTCTGCACCAAGTGGGTGCACCTAGGATTCCCAGTGAACATGTCCCCAAACTCCTGTAACACTGCTCAGACTTCTTGAACCTGGGTAGGGGATAGCCGCTGGGACATTGCCACCCCTTCCACTGAAGTGTCAGTCCAAGCCTCACTGAGATCAGTCACCAGATCCCCCTTATACTCCTCCTACCACCCACTGCAAAGACTCAGCACAAGGGCCTCCCTATTATGGTAAGGCCTGACCATGTTAACATGGTACATTTTATGCCCCTGCCTCCTGCCTAACAGTTTTACCATGGAGTTAACATCACTGACCTTACTTACCACTTTGAAGGGTCCTTCCCAAGCTGCCTGTACCATATTGTGTCTGACAGAAATAAGCACCATAACCTGCTGTTACTCAACATACTCTTAGGCTCGAGCATTCTTGTCATACCAGACCTATTTCTGCTGTTGGGCTCCTGCCAGGTTGTCTAAGGCCAAGTCCATGAGCTCAATAAGCCTTTTACTGAGGTTTAGGACATATGCCACAACAGACTCCTTGTAGGATTCACACTCACTCTCCCACTCATCACAAATTGAATCCATGGGCCCCCTCACCCTCTACCCATACAGCAACTTAGATCATTAGTCTGGGAATAGAATGGGGGTAGTCTTTAGGTGTTTCACCCCACAGACAAGCCATCAGGTCTGAAATGAAATTGTCACCTTTGTTAGTCAGTATTTGTCTCTGCAAATATCTATCTAGTAGCATAATCTACTACCACTAGGATATATTTCTTCCCTGTGAAATGTGGGGTACTCAGAGGCCCCACAATATCCATAGCTACCATCTGAAATTACTCAATTGCAGGCCAAGTTATCAAAGGGTTTTTGACCTTCTCTTCTGCCTTGCCTACATTCTGGCACTGCTCACAGGTTCTGCAGTACCCTATTACATCCCTTGCAATCCCAGACCAATACAAGTTCTGCATAATACATCTCTTGGTACACTTTATGTCCATATGAACTCTAAAGGGAATGTCATGGACTATGGCTAGAAGTGCCAGACTTTAGGGTCTGGGCACTACCAACTGCTATATTACCTCACCCTCTAGCCCTCCCTCAAGGGTCCACTCTCTATACAATAACCATTTGTTCCAGTATACAGTCTCCCCTTTTCCTTAAGATTCAGATGCCTCCTTAGTTATCTCCCTCAAGCCTCATAATGTAGGGTCTGAGAGTTGAGCCTGCCACTGCCTCACTGTTAGTCTGAGTACTACCACTCACCTTTACCCTTGCAGTCACCCTGTCCAAGGGAACATCACTACCTACCGCAGCTGTGGCTCACCTTCAGGCTCACTGCTACAAAGTAGCTCCCTCCCTGAAATAGTCACATCACCAGCCCTGGTTTAAGGTTTGGGGCTGTCTGAGTCTTCCCCAGGCTACCAGACCTGCAAGCCTTTCTCCAAGCCTGACTGTATGTAGCTGCATGCACACAAGTTACTGCATTATCCAAAGTATTCTCTGTCAGTACATCTCCAGGGGTATCCTCAAACACACATAGTTGCTTGCTTCCTTTTCCACCCTCTGAGTCAAGGTGAACCCTCACCCAAGGTATTTGAAATGGGTTCCCTCCTAATGCTCTGACTGGAGTGGACTGTCCAAGCTCCTCTTTAACCATGGTCAGCTTCACAATGGTTATGCCAGAGGCTGTGTCTCTCTTGGCAGTGGCCTGTTTTCCATTCACTAAGATAGCATACAAACTGTGGTGAGAGTTTGGCACCCCCTGTTTTCTCCTGAAAACTTACCACTGGCATGCTGTTATTCCCATTTGCTGGCTCCCTCATCTTTTGTTCCCTTCCTTGCTTCATTGGGCATTTGCATGCCAGCTCCACCAAGTCTTCTCTTCAGTTTTTCCCTTGAAAGTAGTCTAACTTTTCACCCAAGCACTTAAAAAGCATCCTATAGACCAGCACTTGCTCAGACCTAATAGCAAGCACTAATATACCCCAACACTTGATTGTCCAGCAGGGCAAGGCTTATTATTCACCCCTCACCAACCAAGTGACTAAGCAGCTCACCCTACTATTCAGACATGATCAAAGGGCAATTTCTGGTATACCCTCCAGTCCAGCTGGTGAACCTAGGTATCCTGAGGCAATGTTACAACTGCCTCATGTACACAGACAACCCTCTCCTCCTACCACAAAGCATTAACATATGCGAGAGATGCAGTTATATAGCTAAATTGGAGGCTAAGCTCTCTCCACCCAAGACTGGAACAAGCAGTCATGAGGCGAAGGTTAACACTTTCACCACACATCCAGCCTCACATAGACAAAATAAACCAGCACTGGCAAAAAATACACATAAATACATGAAATAATGCTTGGAGGCTCTAAATAAAAACCTGCAAAAGCATCACAGACCTCCAAAGCAGACACCCAAAAAATCTGCACCTCCCGTCACAAACCCGACAACACATAAAACACAAAATCAGTGTGCCGCACAATCACAGCCCTTAAGGCGAAATAAGATACCTAACATACTAGTAATAGGTGACTCTATAGTCAGGCACACTGACGTCCAACTCACTAGGCTGGACGAGGAGAAGGTTACTGTAAGCTGCCTGTCAGGAGCCAGAATCCACCACATAACACAAGCATTCAGATCACTCCAGAACAAGTACAAATATGACTCTGTCATTGTTCATGTTGGTGTGAATGACCTGAGACGTACCTCCTTGGACTACATGAAAAGAGACATGGAAGAGCTCTCTTATCATATAGCCCAGGCGGGTATGACCCTGACCCTGAGTAGCATCCTGCCCTCACCAAGAATGATACCGCAGCATAAAGAAAAAATGATCAATTTCAACAATTGGTTAAGTTCTGGTGTCATTCAAAGGGGATCCATTGTCTGTCAGCTGACATGCTCGACAGGCCTCATTGATTCACAAGAGACGGCTTGCACCTGTCACCCCTAGGCTTTCAAATACTGGCCAAGGCCCTTGCTGCCCCTATAGTGCCTTTTTTAGGCAAGGCTCAAAAGTCAAACCCACCTCCGTAAACAGCACAAATAAAAAAATGAGGGTTATGCTATTCAACGCCAGGAGTTTAAATCTCAAAATGCATGTTCTCGAAGCACTCCTCAGTATGGAGAACATCGACATCTGTGCAGTAACTGAAACCTGGTTCAAGGCTCCACAGAGCACCCCAGAACTACTGGGCTACAACTCATGCCACACATTTTGGCTTCAGAACATGGACCGAAACACAAAAGGATGGGGTGTATCCATATTCATCAGGGATACCTACACCTCCAGGTTAGTGGCACAGCATGATACCTCTGAGATCATCCATGTACAACTAACATCAGGCAAATCTGAAATGCAAATTGTGGCCTGCTATAGATCACCCTCCATGACCCAGGACCAGCCCTCTGCCTTTCTGGAGACACTGGAAAACATGAAGGTCTTACCGAACACCCTGATATTGGATGATTTCAATTTCCCTACAGTTAACTGGGAAAACTACTCAAGTACAAACTCCCAGGTCCAGCGCTTCCTGGAATTTATCAACTCAAATGCCCTTGATCAGCTGGTAAACTCCCCTACCAGAGGTGAAAACATATTGGACCTGGTCATCACCAACATGGGTGGCAGGTGTTCCACACCAGAGGTCAACCCATCACTGGTTAGATCAGACCATAAACTAATCACTCTGGATGTCCACACCCCACCATCATCCCCAACTAAGGAAACCACAGTAAAACACTTTTCTAAAGCAAACTTCACCTTACTTAAGACAGAGGTGGTAAGTTTCACAGCCCCCACGCTAAAGGATAATGCTGCCCAAGATGCAGAAACCTTTACAAATGCACTCTATAAGCACCTACAAGGATGCATAGATTGTGCCATCCCTAGCAAAACCAAGACTCACTCCTATAAGAGAAGGAAACCAGTCTGGTGGACCCTTGCCATAAACAGGCTATACAATAGAAGGAGGAAACTAGTTCACAAAAAAAACAAATCCCAATAAGGAAAGACATCCCTGATTAGTATCAGTAAGAAACTAAGGTCCCTCATAAAATCCTCCAAGGCTAACTTCGAAAGAAAAATAGCCAAGGATTCAAAAGATAACCACAAAGCCTTCTTTAGCTATGTCAATAATCTAAGTGGCAACTCACAGATATGCTCTGAGCTAGTGCAAAATAGCACAAAATATACTGAACCCACTGATATTGCCTACATCCTGGCAGATAGTTTCAGTGCAAACTTCACCCCCCTCTCACCCCCAAAAGGGCCCACAACAATACCGGAAAAGTGTAGTGTCCTGGAAATCACAGACACACAGGTGAAAACAGCCCTTTCAAAAGCCAAAACCACAACATCAATGGGGACAGATGGTGTTCCAGGCTGCGTCTTGCACGAACTACAGAATGAACTAACCCCCCACCTAAACACACTGTTCAAACTCAGCCTGTACATAGGCTACATGCCCATAGAATGGTGCACAGCAACAGTTATTCCACTCCACAAAGGATAGGTCACAACTGACCCTGGTAACTATCACCACATAAGCCTGACTAGCCAGGTCTGCAAGGCTATGGAGTGCATCATCATGGAACTCATTAACAAAGACATTGAGAACCTCCAAACCCTTGACCCAACCCAGTTTGGCTTTGTTAAGGGTATATCATGTCTACTAAACCTGGTTGACTTCTTTGAGACAGTCACCAAGGCCATAGATGAGGGGAAGGTAGTTCACACAGCCTACCTTGACCTCGCCAAGGCTTTTGACACCATTCCCCACTCGGGAATTATAGAAAAACTCACCAGCCTGAACATAAACCCCTATGTCATGAGATGGGTTGCCAACTGGCTTACAGACAGAACTCACATGGTAAGAATAGTGGGCTCCAGGTCTGACTCTAAACCAGTCACAAGTGGTGTCCCACAAGGCTCGGTCCTGGGACCCCCTACTGTTCGGCATATACTTCTCAGAAGTACAGGCAAAGACAGGAGAACTATGGCTAACCAAGTTCACCGATGACTGCAAACTGGGAGCCATAATTGAATCACTGGCTGACACAGACATTCTCCAAAAGGGCCTTACTGAGACGGACACCTGGTGTCAAAGTCATGGTCTCAAGCTAAATGCCAAAAAATGCATAGTCATCCCTTGTGGGAAAAACAAAACACCAATAAATTACCACATAGGTGGCAGCCCCCTTAATACAGAAGAGGTAATAAGAGATCTGGGGACCCAGGTAGATAGTAATCTCTCCTTTGACAATCATATTGGCAAAGTAATTAAGAAATCCTTCTATGTAACCTATCTAATTACTAAAGGGTTTGCATCTAGAAATAAAGAGGTTATAGTGCCCCTCTATTCGTCACTCGTCAGACCCATCATAGAGTACAATGCCCCGTTTGGGATGTACCTCACAAGACACTTTCAACAGCTGGAAAGACCACAAAAGTACCTCACCAAGAGGATTACTGGTCTCAAACATATGTCCTATGCAGCCCGACTGGAAAAACTCCAGCTGTACTCAGTGGTATATCACTTACTCAGAGGTGATCTCTGCCTGACTTACAAAGCCATGTCCAACTCAGAATTGATGGACATGCTCCACCTAAAGAAATCCAAGTCACTGTGAGCTGCTCGCTCTAGTGAGCTAAACCTCACCACAACAATAAATAGAACATGCCGGAGGGATAGATTCCTGTCACAGAGACTCCCAATGATTTGGAACAAAATTCCTAACTACATTAGGCAAAGCCCCTCACTAACATTCTTCAAGAGAAACCTTGACGAGTGGATGGGTAACAGAAAATACACCCCTGGGATCACTTCATTGGCTCTTCTTGACAGAGGCTCAGTTAATTAATCAATGGGGCGGCAAAAGCTGACACACTCTGGCTAGGCTCTCGGGCAGATAGCCTAGTATCTACCTATAAACCTATATGGCTCCTCTGGTTACATTTAAAACATCTAAACCCTGATCCTGGCTGTGTACCTGAACTAGTGGCTTCTGCTTTCACTAGTGGATTCTGTTGGGGTGGTTTAGGCTGCCCACCATGGGTTCCCTTATATCCATATGCAGCACTGGGTATCCCCTTCTTGTGCAGTGTTGCCCTGCTTGCCAAGTACAGATCCCCTTTTCTCCCCAGCTCATCTGCAGAGTTACACTCCAGGTCTGCCACCCAGATTCTCATGTTCTCAGGCAAAGTGCTAAGCAGTTGTTCCCTTACCAAAAGGTCTCCCATCCTTTTCAAATTGGTGAACTGACACCCATTTGCCCACCTATGAAAATAAGCACTTAGCTCAATGACAATCACATGCACTTTAATCTGTCCTATGTCTATGCTCATGAATTTTTTTCTGTAAGTTTCAGGTGTTAACTTAAAACATTTCAATAAACATTGCTTAATCCTGTCATAATTTAAACAATTAGTATCAGACAACTTTGAAACAGCAATTACAGCTTTACTGTGGTGGAAAAGGCATCAGGAAGCTTACCCAGAGCCCTTGGTCAACATCATACTGTTTACAAACTCTTTCAAAGATATGAATAAAACTATAAAAATTATCACCCTCTATGTACTGTGAAAGAAATTTACTGACCTTTGTTTCTTATGAGATTTGGTTATTCCCTTCCTCATTACCACCATGTTCTTGTTGAGCAGTCAGCATGTCCTTCTCATGTAGACACCGCTTCTAACTTTCTTCTGCCTCCAAGCACCACAGTCTCTCTAATGATTCTAATTCCATTTGTTTGGCATCCAATTCAAGTCACTTTAATTCCAGATAGGTTTTAAGTCTGCGTAAAAGGTGAACTGTCCTGTTTCTGAGGGCCGCACATCATCATTACCAGACTGGTTGTCTTACTGGTTGCTGGTCTGTGCTGCAGCTACAAATAAAGCTGAAATCCTTACTTCTTTAGTAAGGTTGGCATGCACCAGTCCTTTGGATTCATACACTTTAGCCAACTGGTTCACTGTCAGCTTGCTATAATCCTTTGCTGACATCTTTGCCTGTTTTCCCTGACTAAACTAAACTAAAAAATAAATAGATAAATAAATAAATAAAATTGTTCTGAAAAATGAAACTGAATGTTTACATTGTGGCTCTTGAGAGTAAACACACCTTTAGTGACAATTGCTTACAGGCTACAGAAGTGCAATTAATATTCACACCGCTGCCCACCCAATATGTGATGTCCCTCCTCCGGGCCAGTGACCAGGGAGCCTGAATTGTCACCACTGACATTAATGAGGAACATTCACTGAGAAAAAATAGACACACATAATATTTTCCTATACAGCTCTCTACACTAAGTATAGTCTCCCTTAAGAGCACACAGGGAATGCACCCTCCAGTCCTGGGCTGGGCATCCTCTCCAGGCCCCAGATAAGACTTCTCACTGACCACTATAGAGCTGAGTTAACCAGGTGTTCCAAGCCAGGTCATCCACCACCCTTTATGTGAAATCAGTGCTCTCACTGTCCCTGCTCAAGGTGGCTGTCACACACACTCTCTTTTGACATTTGGATTTTCCACACACTGATTTTTCAAACCTTGGAAAAGCTGCCACAGCTTACCTGCTCTAACACCTCCACCCAGATTATATGGTAGATTTACTGCCACCAAAACACCTGAGCCAGCTAATGCACTTACCAAGGTACCCAATTACTCTTAGTAAAATTAATACTCATACAAATGGTAGTGTTTAACCAAGCAGCAAGACTTTCAGGAATGTGGAGCCTCAGTGCCACTAAATCAATGCAAGTACTCTCAAAGGTTAAATATTTTCCAAAAGACCAGCCACAGTGAAAGGTTTATATATATTTAATAATATATAATAAAAAACATGAAAATACTGAATATCTATTTGCAATAAACACCAGAATTTCAATCACAGGAAAAAAAAAAACAACAACACAGATGGAAAGACTCAGTCAGATGCAGAAAAAAATACATTTAGATAATCTCACTATTTTTCTCTAACTGACTGAAGAATTACTGGTCCTTAGTTACTTAAGGAAACAAGGCAAGATAAAGTGGATGAGTGTCTTGTCAGAGCCAAAAAATAGCACTCATCACATCTCCAAGTAGTATTCAAATACAATTTCAGGGCTGGCTACAGAATGACATCACATCTGATCGCCTGACTCTGTGGTGCCCACACTACCCCCTCACTTGAAACTGAGCCAGGATCTGGCAGTGATGTGCCACAATACACACATATAACTTTAGCTAAGATTTATTACAGCATATGGAGATGTAAAACAATTCCAACACTACCACCTTTCTTGCAGAAACTAACAAGCTATTCTCTGGCAGCATTCAGATCTGTGAGATAAAATCTTTATGGCCAAAACAAGGTCATTTAATTTCAGGCTATTTTTCTTAAAGTTAGCTGTGCTAAGCTTAACCCCTTCCCTTGCAGCATCCTGTGTTAAAATACATACATATCATCAGTTACAATAATACAGTTTGACATATGTGTATATTTCTTTTCTGTCCAGCAGGACCCACTGTTGGTACATTTTTAATGTAAGCAACTTTACAAATGCATTTTTAACAGAAGCATCTGTGCAAATCAATTTTATATTCAAATGACATAAAATTCTTTACAAAATTCCAGCTAGCTATGCTGGCATATGTTACACATGCACTATCCTTCTCTCCCTGGCATAGCTGGCACTACCTCACATTATCACACCTTGTATCTGATTTTCACTGGAAGCATGGACCTTGTGTGGTCATGAAGCATAATATACTGTGCACTTGAAAATAAAAACACAGATAGAAGAATGATGTTTGGGCTGGACAATCCAACTAAACATGTCATGGAATCAAAAATTGTGGTGCTTTTAAGGAACACATGGAATACACATAAAGCTATGGCAACAGAATGCATAAACAATCAGTATATGAACAATTAAGAACAATGAATTTAAATTATTCATACAGCAGGAAAATGGTCAGCTTAAGCAATCCAGGAGGTCATTATTTGATAGCATTGCTCGTGTTTGTTTCTAAGGTCTCTTACTGGATATAGAAATACCCATATAAATGCACCTACTTATTCCAGTTCAGTTCTATACAGAATGCTGATGTAACAGTTACCTCCTAATTCTGTTGATTCAAATTATCTGCAAAACTTCTGTTGGTGTTTGATGCAAAACATGTATTTTCATGGTATGCAAAACATATCTAGTGAGGACACATAATTCTGAATGCAGTGTAATCAAAGCATACTAGATTGGTGCATAGTTGTAGACTTCTTACTTCATGGAAAATTCCATACACTCCACCTCTCACTTATGCATATTTGTTGGTGTGGAGGAAGTGTCATTGTAGACTGACTGGGCCAGTAGTACTTGCCATACTGCCCTAGTTGTTTTGGAATCCACCTCAATATAGAATCTTATAGTTTTAGATGTATTACAGAAATAACAGCACTGCACTATAAAACTGTAATAACTAATTTATCATAGTAAGCAACTGAATTATGAAATATTAAACCAGAAGATAGAGAAAGAAGGGAAGTCTATAAGTTTAAAATTGTTAAGAGAGCAGAGAAAAGTAATGTAGCCATTCAGAAAATAATTAATATAGAGAAATTCTAATGTGATGATAGGATAGATATGAACCCAGAACATGTTTTGAATAGTAAGTTTTATAGTTTAAATAAGTATGCAGTACAATAAACAAACACCAAACCCAATTTCAAAATGAAACCTAAATAATTGACTTCTTAAGTGAACTAATGTGTTGCTGATGCACATTCAAGTGTAGTCCAACACAAAAGAAGAGTTAGCCAATGTCTTTATTCCTATGCTATAGCTAAACTATGGAACTCTTACCAGAACACATTATCAGTATAGATAATCCCAATAATTTCAAGACTATGCTTAAAAAAACACCTGCTTAATTCACGCACCCGCCTATGCTCTAAAGCTAATATATAACCCTCACCTCTCCTTTTTAACATCCCAGTCATCTTCCTCCCAAACTTACATACATCATCCAGCTATGTACCCTGTCTTTCCTTACCCACTCACCTCATCTACCTCCTACAAAACTTTATCCCACGCTTCTGCCAACTACGTTTTATCTTAAAACCCCCTCTTATCTCCAATTCTCCAACTTTCTTTCTGATTTATTTCTCAACTCACCTCTCAAACACTCAATATCAAATCCGTATTTTTTCCTGTATCCTTTGTAATTGCATCACCTATTCTTAAATTTGCTTTTAATCTACAGTAAATGTATTTTGGCATATATCTTACATTTATATTTTGTTAACATACCACAACTCTCACTGTAAGTGCAATCTTAGCACCTCATTATAACTATTGTACATATTAATGTAACAATTTCTGCTATTTTTCATGTTTTTCTTCTGTAAATGTATTTTTCCCCATATATAAATTATTTTTTTTTACTTATTTATATGTTAATATTAAATATTATTAAAACTTTTCTCCCTAGGCCTCTGTTGAAAATGGGTTTTTGACCCAGTCGGACATTCCCAGTCACCAAATGCTAATCAATCAATCAATCAATCAATAAGTCAGATATGTTGTAAGACTGTTTTTACATAAGACATATGCAGCCTACTTTATATGGTATAGCTGAGTTAAAAAATATTTGCAATCATGAAAATCAGATAGCTCTCTATTGAAATGTTGCCACTTGAACTACTGACTGCCAACAAGCTGAAAAAAAAAGCAAAAGACTGAAACTAGGGGAGAAAAGCGATTCTCAAACATTGCTATTCTCCTCTCAACTTCTCATTTGCAAGGGGAACAAGCTCACTGTCGCCCCCATACCCCCTGAACTTATATTTACAAATGCTGAGATCACCATACCTTGGAGAAAAAGGAATGTATCAGGAAATGGCTATCTTAGACTTGCTGTATGTAATGCCATTTTTTTCAGAAATTCAGCCTCTGGAGAGTTTCAGGACTTACTTTAATGGTCAAAACATTTCAAATGTGTATTATATTTTCAAACTTCTGTAAGCGCAATGCATATGGCATCATAATGAGAGTACTGGACATGCCCTAGTATTGCAGCTTTAAATAGGGTAGTTAAGGTAAACAGACACCCCCTTTTCCCCATTTTCTTCATGGGGTTGAGGTCTTGCATACAACGTTGCCATCTTTCTCAATTCATTGCTATTCTGCTACCTTCCTCAACACTCATGCCTGACTGCTGCTGATCTACCTTTTTGCTGGACTCCCTCATTTCCTCTTTTCTTCTTCATGTCTGCCTCAAATCTTCTTCACCAGATTGTCTTCTGCTTTTCTGCACATGTTCCTGAACTACTGTAATCTGTTCTCTTTGACCTTGTCTGGAATAGGAGTTACTTGGGCTTCTGCTGTAATGTCCTCATTTGTTCATCTTTCCACAGTGTCCATCCTACTACCCATTTTAGGCACTTCATCTCCATCACCCTTAGAGTCCTAAACTGCCTTAACTGCCCAGGTTTCTGTTCCATACAGTAGTACTGGTCTCACCATTGTTTTGTACACCTTACTTTTCAGCTTTTTACATTCTGCTATCACACACTATGCCTCAATCTCTGTGTCAGTTGGCTGCAGCCACTCTGATTCAAGCTCTGTCTGCCTCATTCAGACTCCTCAATAATCCCTCGCACATATTTGAAGCTTTTAACCTGTTCTATTCTTTTCCAATCTGTCTCAGTTTTCAACTTCTTCTGATTTTTCCCATTTGCTGTCATAACAACTGTCTTGTCTGTACTCAATTTAATACCATTTGCCTTCATTTTTGCCTTTCATCCCCTTATAATTAACTGAAGTTCTTGTTCAGAGTCTGCCTGTAGTACCACATAATCTGCATGTAGCTTCTTTGTTGATCTGTCCTTGCCAACCTGTTTGTAATGTAGTCCATCTCCAGTATGAAGATCTGTGTGCTAAGAGCTGAACCCTGATGCATACCTACTCCCAATGGGAACCACTCTGTGAGTCTGAACACATTGCGGCTGAAATTACCTTTCCTGGGACCTTGTCATATACTTTCTCTAAGTCATCTCTAACTTCTTCTCAACTTTCTGTCTCACTGCAAACATTGATCATAGGATCATAGGAGATCACTGGGCTATCGACTTGGTGGTCATTTTAAACCTAGCTGCTTCATCCCAATGTAATACCATTAAAATGCTAGATAATACCCAAGATTGCATTTTGTGATAACCGCTCATGTCCAGGAGGGTTGTGGGCTCTATCCCCAGTAAGAATTTACAATGCCCCATCCACTCATCCAGGTTCCTCGTGAACAGTATCATAGAGGTGCTCTGTTTCACATGAATTAGTAGCCTGCCCCAAAGACATGGCATTCGGTGGGAGATAAATCTGTCCATCCAGCATGTTCTCTCTAGCCATATTTAGGTCTCTGGAATGAGTAGCCCTAGTCCCATTTGATTTAAGGATATGCAGCCAGTTCATTAGATCTGGGATTGCTCTGCAGGCCAGGCATAAGTCTCCCCTAAAAAGTCTATATGATACAGAGTATAGTGACAGGGACTTTAGTCGATCTGTGTAAGGCACATGCTGGAGCCCCTTAATCTTCTCTGTTAGAAACCTCTGAGGTCTCTATAATTGCTGCAGGTGCTTAGTATGGTACATGCCAAACTGGGCATTATAGTCAATTATGGGCCAGATAAGTGCCAAGTATAGAGGAGTTGTAACTTCTTTTGCGTTCAAAGTGATGCCTTTACTTATAGGTTCATAGGTAGGTACTAGGCTATCTGCCCGAGGGCATTTATAAGCCTAGTCAGAGGGTGTCAGCTTTCGCCTCCCCATTGATTAATTAACTGATCCTCTGTCAAGCAGAGCCAATGAAGTGATCCCAGGGGTGTATTTTCTGTTACCCATCCACCCGTCAAGGTTTCTCTTGAAGAGTGTAAGTGAGGGGCTCTGCCTGATGCAATTTGGAATTTTGTTCCAAAGCATGGGGAGTCTCTGTGATAGGAATCTATCCCTCCAGCATGTTCTGTTTATTGTTGTGGCAAGGTTTAGCTCACTGGAGTGTGTGGCTCGTAGTGACTTGGATTTCTTTAGGTGGAGCATGTCCATCAGTTCTGAGTTGGACATGGCTTTGTACGTCAGGCAGAGATCACCTCTGAGTAAGTGATATGCCAATGAGTACAGCCGGAGTTTTTTCAGTTGGGCTGCATAGGACATATGTTTGAGGCTAGTAATCCTCTTGGTGAGGTACTTCTGTGGTCTTTCCAGATGTTGGAAGTGTTTTGTGAGGTACATCCCAAATGGGGCATTGTACTCTATGATGGGTCTAATGAGTGATGAGTAGAGGGGCACTATAGCCTCTTTATTTCTAGATGCAAACTCTTTAGTAATTAGATGGGCCACATAGAAGGATTTTCTAACTACTTTGGCAATATGATTGTCAAAGGAGAGATTATTATCTACCTGGGTCCCCAGATCTCTTATTACCTCTTCTGTATTAAGGGGGCTGCCACCTATGTGGTAATTCGTGGGTGTTTTGTTTTTCCCAAACGGGATGACTATGCATTTTTAGGCATTTAGCTTGAGGCCATGACTTTGACACCAGGTGTCTGTCTCAGTAAGGCCCTTTTGGAGGATGTCCATGGCAGCCGGAGAGTCGATTATGGCTCCCGGTTTGCAGTAATCAGCAAACTTGGTTAGCCATAATCCTTCTGTGTTTGCCTATACTTCTGAGAAGTATATGCCGAACAGTAGGGGTCCCAGGACCGAGCCTTGAGGGAAACCACTTGTGACTGGTTTAGAGTTGGACCTGGAGCCCGCTATTCTTACCGTGTGAGTTCTGTCTGTAAGCCAGTTGGCAACCCATCTCGTGATGTAGGGGTTTATGTTCAGGCTGGTGAGCTTTTCTGTAATACCTGAGTGGGGAATGGTGTTGAAAGCCTTGGCAAGGTCAAGGTAGGCTGTGTGAACCACATTTCCCTCTTCTATGGCCTTGGTGACTGTCTCAAAAAAGTCAACCAGGTTTAATAGGCATGATCTGCCCTTAACAAAGCTGAACTGGATTGGGTCAAGTGTTTGGAGGTTCCCAATGTCTTTGTTAATGAGTTCCATGATGATGCGCTCCATAGCCTTGCAGACCAGGCTAGTCAGGCTTATGGGGTGATAGTTACCAGGGTCAGTTGTGGCCCCTCCTTTGTGGAGAGGAATAACCATTGCTGTGCACCATTCTATGGGCATGTAGCCTGTGGAGAGGCTGAGGATGAACAGTGTGTTTAGGTGGGGGGTCAGTTTGTTCTGTAGTTCGTGTAAGACGCAGCCTGGGACACCATCTGGTCCCATTGATGCTGTGTTTTTGGCTTTTGAAAGGGCTGTTTTCACCTGTATGTCTGTGATTTTTGGGACACTACACTCTTCCGGTAATGTTGTGGGCTCTTTTGGAGGTAAGAGGGGCGTGAAGTTTGCACTGAATCTATCTGCCAGGATGTTGGCAATATCAGTAGGTTCAGTATATTTTGTGCAATTTTGCACTAGTTCAGTGCATATCTGCAAGTTGCCACTTAGATTCTTAACATAGCTAAAGAAGGCTTTGTGGTTATCTTTTGAATCCTTGACTATTTTTCTTTTGAAGTTAGCCTTGGATGATTTCATGAGGGACCTTAGTTTCTTACTGATACTGATCAGGGATGTCTTTCCTTCTTGGGATTTACTTTTTTTTCTGAACTAGTTTCCTCCTTCTATTGTATAGCCTGTTTATTGCAGGGATCCACCAAACTGGTTTCCTTCTCTTAGAGGAGTGAGTCTTGGTTTTGCTAGGGATGGCACGATCCATGCATCCTTGTAGGTGCTCATAGAGTGCATTTGTAAAGGTTTCTGCATCTTAGGCAGTGCTATCCTTTAGCGTGGGGGCTGTGAAACTTACCACCTCTGTCTTAAGTAAGGTGAAGTTTGCTTTAGAAAAGTTTTTTACTGTGGTTTCCTTAGTTGGGGGTGGTAGTGGGATGTGGACATCCAGAGTGATTAGTTTATGGTCTGATCTAACCAGTGACGGGTTGACCTCCAGTGTGGAACACCTGTCGCCCATGTTGGTGATGATCAGGTCCAATATGTTTTCACCTCTGGTAGGGGAGTTTACCAGCTGATCCAGGGCTTTTGAGTTGATGAATTCCAGGAAGTGTTGGGCCTGGGAAATTGTACTTGAGTAGTTTTCCCAGTGAATGGTAGGGTAATTGAAATCGACCAATATCAGGGTGTTCGGTAGGATCTTCATATTTTCCAGTGTCTCCAGAAAAGTGGAGTGGTGGTCCTGGGTCATTTAGGGTGATCTGTAGCAGGCCACAATTTGCATTGCAGATTTTCCCAATGTTAGTTGCACATGGATGATCTCAGAGGTATTATTCTACGCCACTAAGCTGGAGGTGTAGGTATCCTTGATGAATATGGATACACCCTTTCCTTTTGTGTTTTCATCTGTGTTCTGTGGCCGAAACATGTGGTATGAGTAGTAGCCCGGTAGTGCTGGGGTGCTCTCTGGAGCCATGAACCAGGTTTCAGTTACTGCACAGATGTTGACGTTCTCCATACTGAGAAGTGCTTCGAGCGCTTGCATTTTGACATTTAAACTCCTGGCATTGAGGTATTAAGTGAGCTATATAGAAAGGTTTCCTTACTGCAGTAGACTCATGGTGGTTGAAGTTAAGATTGAAGTCAACTTGTGATCCCAGATCCCTTACCACTTCATGGGTACTTAGGGTATTGTTGATTTGATAGTTTGAGGGGCATTGTGTTGAAGGGAAGGATGATGCATTTCTTTGCATTCATTTTGAAACTGTGGCTAATTTCCCTATTCATTGGTCTGTGTGAGACCCTCCTGGAGTATACTGACATCATTTGGGGATTCAATGATTGCACCTAGTTTGCAATCGTCTACAGACTTGGTCAGCCACAACCTCCTAGTTTTCACCTAAACTTCTGAGAAGTATATACCAAACAGTAGGGGGCCCACCACTGACCCCTCTGGCACCCCACTGGTAACAGTTCTGCTGGTTGATGTGGAATCGCCCAATTTGATAGTGTGTATCCGATTTGTGAGCCGGTTGGCAACCCATCTTACATCAACGGAGTTTACATTCAGTTTGCTAAGGTTATTGGTAATGCCTGAATGGTGGATTGTGTTGAAAGCCTTTGCCAAGTCTAGGTATGATGTGTGCACAGATTTATCCTCGTCAATGGCATTGGTTACATTTTTGGAGGACTCCACCAGATTTAACAGGCAGGATCTGCCCTTTACAAAGCCAAATTGGGTAGGATCCAGGGTTTGGAGTTCACATATGTCTTTATTTATGAGGTCCGTGATGATACATTCCATGGCCTTACAGATGAGACTGGTCAGGCTTATGGGTCTATAATTCCCTGGATCTATTGCTAGGCCACCTTTGTGAAGGGGAATAACTATTGTTGTTCTCCAGTCCTCAGGAACAAAGCCTGTGGTTAGGCTATGATTGAAAAGGGTACTTACTGGTGATGCTAGTTCATGTTTAAGCCTGTTTAGAAGATGGCCTGGGATGTTGTCTGGTCCCATAGAGGCTGTGTTTTTTGCATTGGACAAGACTTTCAGGACCTGCTCTTCAGATATTTAGGCTGTGGGAGGAAGTTTGGTGGAAGGTTTGTTGTAAGTTAGGAGGGGATAAGGGAGTGAAATATTTGTCAAATCTATCTGCTAGCAGGTTTGCTATCTCTCTTGGGTCAGTGTGTGTGTGATACCATTGGCCACTAGTCCTGCACATGCTTGAGTCCTACCCTTTATGGTTATCCTTGGCTGTACTTGCTACGTTTCTCTGAAAGGAGCCCTTGGAGGATTTGACAGGTTGTGTTATTTGCCTTTTGAAGCTGAGGAGGGATGCTTTTCCATTGTTGGGGACTTGCCTTTGTTTTCTTGGAAGCAGCTTTTTGCTTTTATTGCAAAGTTTGTTTACGCTGGATGTCCATCATGGCAGCTTGTGTCTACTTGGAACTTTGGCTTTGATTCTCTCTAGTACAGCAGAGTTTATACACCTATGCAAATGATTGTACAGTGCTTTAGTGTAACCTATGGTGTACTTACCACTTCCAACTTGGAGTGGGGCTTGGAATGCATTCATACCTTCACCTAGGAGGGTATAGTTTGTCTTGGTGAAGTTTTTTAGTCTGATTTCACCCTTTGTGAGTTTTGGTGTTAGTGCCAGCTCAAAGGTGACTGATTTGTGGTCAGTTTTAACTAATGAGGGTCCGACAGTTGCTGCAGTGCATCTGTTTGACATGATGGTGAGGACCAGATCCAGAATGTTTGTTCCCCTTGTTGAGGTATAGACAATTTCTTCCAGGGCATTTGAATTAAAGTCAAGGAACTTTTGTGCTAGCGAGTTAAGGCTAGCTTTAAGTTTCCCATTTGATGGTGGGGTAATTGAAATCCCCTATAACCAATGTGTTTAGCAGAATTTGAATTGTCTCCAGTTTGGTCAAGTAGGCTTCTTGGGCATTGTGACCCATGGAGAGGGATCTATAGCTGGCTATGACCTGAATGGGTGTCTTACCCACAGTAACCTAGACCTGGCGTACCACCATGGAGTTGTCCAGTCTAACTAGACGGGAGGATAATTTATCTGTAATATAGTTGAAACACCAACTCCTTTGTTTTTCACATATTCATTTTGTGGTCTAAAGGTGTGGAAGGCATTGTAGCCTTGCAAGGCTGGAGTACTCTCTGTGAAGGAAAACAAAAAAAAAAAAATAAGAAAGTTGAGACACGTAGTGTAGTATGATCTGCGCATGTCTTAGGAAGAAGAAGGAGTGATTATGTGGTCAGTGAGCATGACTAAACCTTTAACCATGTCAGCAGGGGAGCCTGCAGGATTTTTTGCATGGGGTGCAAAACCAGAGCTACCCCGTCACTCGCAGCTGTTTCAGTATCCCATTACTTGGCTATATCTCCCCAGCTGCCATAAACACTGCTCAAAACTCTTAGTGTGCAGACTGTTTTATGCTTTTATTCTACAATGATTACAGATACTTGGATTTAATTTACAACTTTTATTTCAAAATTTATAGCACAAACACTGATAGACATTTTGTAAACAAAGCAATTATCTTACAATGAAAAGAGACTTTGCTTTAAAGCTTCTCTACCTTTGAAACTCACATTCACTGAAACAACATTGAACTCCACATCCAAAGAAAGTACATCTGGCCAGTGGCAGGTTAAGTTTACTTTTGGGCTGTTTTCAAACCATAGGCCTCTTGCACACATTTTTAGAGCCACACAAAAGTTCTTTGATTCACCTTCCTGATTGTATTAATTATGATGTGTAATTGAATTATATCCCTTTCATAATGCAGCACCACTTGTTAAAAGTGTGTTAAATTTATAGTTTTGAACATTTTTCCAGTAAGCAATGAAACAAAACATACAAACCAGTAATGACAAAGTGCCCAATTCAGAACATTTCAACCATAAAAGGCCGCTCAAATGGCTGTCATTACAGTCCACCAATATCAGTCAATACAATCTCTGTAGAAGTAAAAGTCATCTGGATAGTTCCACATTAAAGATATCTGAAACTTATGAAGAGGGTTGTTGCTAGAAAACAACTTTATATTTCAGTGTTTCATCTACAAATTCAGTGCCTGCTGTCCTCAAGGAATAAATTGCCTAAGTTACATTAAAAAATGGCAAGCTGGTATATTGCAAAAGAGAATGGGTAGCAAGCTGAAAAACAGGTTCATAGTTACTAGGCATCCTCAGGACTGCAGCACCCCACCCCTTAAAATACAGCTCTATATGCTGTGGGAGTAGAACCTACAGCCTTCTACATCAAGATACAAGCATGCTGCCTGCTGTGCTACTAACACTACTTTCAAGCTTTATACCACAACAGTGATACCATTTGCTAAACAAAACAGTTGCACATTTTAAGCAGACTTAGCATGAGCAGCAGTAAACTTCTCTTCCCTTGAAGCTCACAATTCCTTGAAAATGCACTTGAAAAATAAACCCCACCTGCTAACTCTAACTAGAGCATTACACTCTCTCTCATAAACACACACCTCAAACTCTTAGTGCAAGAAATCTAGACAAAGCCTAAAATAAATACAGACAGATTATAAATATTGCTTTCATGAACTTAGAAAATTGCTAGAATAACAGGATTTTGTTACTATGCATTTTTCTAAAAGATATGATGTCTAAAACTCAAATTTCTGTTATTATTTAACAATTTCAGTCCTTTATAGGAGAAATATGGGACAAAAGTCTGGACATTCTGCAAAAACATGGACAGCTGAAGGGTATGCTATCTTCCTCTTATACATACATACATACACACACCATACTTCTCAGTCTCTTAGCACAAGAAATCTGGACAAAGTCTGTTATAATGTTGGGAACACATTTAGAAAGTTGCTAGAATAACAGGCTTTGTGTTAGAATGCATTTTCTAAAGGATAAGAAGTCTAAAACTCAAAAACATGTCATTATTTAGTAACTTTAATCCCTAGCTCATCTCAGTGATTTGTCAAAAAAACAGTAAATCCAACAAAAAACGCTAATGGTACTAAACTAAACCACAAACAATGTCAAAGGTACCCAGGAAAGCAAAGCCAGCAAATAAGATGGAAATAAAGTTTTAATCAGCCAAAATAACAAACACATTAACGCATACACTCAACATTCAGCGTTTTCATTTCTAATACATAGACTTCTTCAGATGTAGACTAAAAAAATCACAGTACCTTTTATACTATCCCATTTCATTAATTGAATTCAATCAATTAAGTTGCTTTACATTTAAAAAAACATTCTATGTATACATACACAATATGTGATAAAATGCATTCACATTTAAAACATAAATAAAAACTATTTATTTTACAAAATACCTATACTAATAACAACCATAATAAAAATGAATAAATAATAAACCCTTTTCTGGTTATGATATATATAAAAATTATGTAAAATTTTCTTATTAAAATTTTATACATTTTGTAAACAGTGCAAGGTATCATTTTATATATATATATATATATATATATATATATGTATATGTTTTATATGTGAACTCCCTCATGTGGTCATTTTTATTATTTACCTTTTTCTTAAACAATACTTGTAAAACAGACTAAATAGTTAAAAAAAAACTGTATGTGTTGATACAAACTTAACTGGCAGGGTGTGGTGGAAAAAATGCTTATGACTTAGCAGATTTCATCTTTAATAGAGGGGCTATTGAAATATTTTCATTTAAGCTAGGTGGGGTTGCTGCTTGCAAAGTCACTTGCCACCATAGCTCCCTATACTCACTCCTTTCCTCCCATAGCCCCCTCCTCGAACATCTTTCTTTACACTTCCTAAATACAAAAAATAAAAAATGAGCTCTTATACAGTCGTGAAGATGTTTAAAAAGTGCATTTGTCTCCTTTTTTGTTCGCATATCATAAATGTGTTCATATATTCTTTTTTAATTTATGCTCAGTCTTTCCAATATAGAAACACTGGCACACCTCATAAACTGCCATGTACACTAATCCACTAGAATCACAATTAAAATATTAATTTGTATATAACCAAATATTTCTGCTGTAAAAAATATTCTTTCCTTATTGGCAATGTAACTACACTGTGAACAATACCCACATTTGTAGGTGCCCTTCTTTCTTCTATTCAATTTATTCTGTTGATAATCTTTCTCAATTAAACTTTTCAAGTTCTGAAAGTTTTTATAACCAAATGTAACTTTTCTTCTAGGTATTTTTTCAAATCATTGAAACTTATAAATTTCTCCCATTCAGATTCAATAATATTTTTTGCCATTCAAACACTTGCATTGTATTCTAAAATCATAGCTTTACCAAAATTAGTCTCACTATTTTGTTGGACATCAATTCTTTCAATCAAATCTTCACCTAAAACAGGCCTGAATCTATCATATCTTCCTTCATGACCTTCCCTTTCTGCTTGCTCAATCATTTCATCAAAGTATTTTCTGGCCTTAAATAAACTTTCCAAGAATTTGCTTTCAGTTTCAAATTCTTCATCAGCAGAGGTCACCCTACATGCCCGCACAAATTGCCCTTTAACAATATTCTTTTTATAGTGCAATGGATATACACTATCGAAGTGCAGGTATGAATTTGAGAAAATACTCTTCCTAAATATTTTGGAGTTAAATCTATCATTGTCCTTGTATACTTCTATATCTAAATATTGAAGTTTTTGTTGAGAAGTATTATAGGTAAAGTCTAAAAAATGTAGTACTGTTCATTAAAAAGGTTACAAAATCTTGTATGTTGTTCTCAGATGCTACCCATAAAATACAAATATCACCCAAAAATCCTCTGTACATGGTCCAACAACCACTGTAGATGGACCCTAAAACAAATTTCTCTTTCCGTTAAGCTAGAACAAGATTTGCATATGTAGGGGCGCATGCTGCGCCCATTACCACCCCCTTGACTTAATGGTAAAACTCTCCTTTGAAATAAATAAAATTATATTTTAAAACCAATTCCATTAAATTAAGACAAACCAAACATTTACTTTCTGTCAGTTCACCATCCTCAAAAATAATTTCCTCTAGCATTTGTATACCTTCCATGTGGGGAATACTAGAAAATAAATCAATAACATCAATAACATCTATAGTCACAAAAAAAATATCATCCCTGTATAGATCACTTTTTAACTCTCTCAATAAACCCCAAGAATCCATCAATATAGTTTTCCGTTTTATCCATAACACAAGAGAAATTTGTTTTAGAGTCCATCAACAGTGGTTTTTGGACCATGTACAGAAGATTTTTGGATGATGTTTACATTTTATGGGTAGCATCTGAAGACAAAATTCAAGATTTTGTAAACTTTTTAAAGAACAGTACTACATGTTTAGACTTTACCTATAATATTTTTCAACAAAAACTTCAATATTTCAATATAGAAGTATACAAGGACAATACTAGATTTAACTCCAAAATATTTAGGAGGAGTACTTTCTCAAATTCATACCTGCACTTTCATAGTGCACATCCAATGCACTATAAAAAGAATATTGTTAAAGGGCAATTTGTGCGGGCATGTAGGATGACCTCTGCTGATGAAGAATTTGAAACTGAAAGCAAATTCTTGAAATGTTTATTTAAGGCCAGAAAATACCTTGATGAAATGATTGAGCAAGCAAAAAGGGAAGTTAATGAAGGGAGACAAGATAGATTCAAGCCTATTTTAGGTGAAAATTTGGTTGAAAGAATGGATGTCCAACAAAACAGTGAGACTAATTTTGGTAAAGCTATGATTTTAGAATACAATGCAAGTGTTTGAATGGCAGAAAATATTATTGAATCTGAATGGGAGAAATTTATAAGTTTCACTGATTTGGAAAAAAAACCTAGAGGAAAAATGAAATTTGTTTATAAAACTCTCAGAACTTGAAAAGTATGATTGAAAATGATTATCAACAGAATAAACTAAACTAAAATAAAAGGGCACTACAAATGTGGGTATTGTTCGCAGTGTAGTTATATTGCCAATAGGCAAAGAATATTTTTGGAGAGCAGAAATATTTGATTAAATGAAAATTAATATTTTAATTGTGATTCTAGTGGATGAGTGTACATGGCAGTTTGTGAGGTGTGCCAGTATTTCTATATTGGAAAGAATGAGTGCAAATTAAAAAAGAGAATATATGAACACATTTATGATATGTGAACAAAAAAGTAAAAAAAACAACAAATGTACTTTTTAAACATCTTCACAAATGTATAAGAGCTAATTTTTTTATTTTTTGTATTAGAGAGTGTAAAGAAAGATGTTCGAGGGGGGCTATGGGAGGAAAGATTGAGTATAGGGAGCTATGGTGGCAAATGACTTTGCAATCAGCAACCCCAGCTGGCTTAAATGAAAATATTTTAATAGCACACCCTATTAAAGATGAGATCTGCTAAGTTATAAGCATTTTCTCCACCACACACTGCCAGCTAAGTTTTTATCAACACATACAGGTTTTTTTAACTATTTAGTCTGTTTTACAAGTATTGTTTAAGAAAAAGGTAAATAATAAAAATGACCACATGAGGGAGTTCACGTATAAAACATATACATATATATATATATATATATATATATACATATATATATATATATATATAAAATGATACCTTGCACAGTTTACAAAATGTATACAAATTTAATAAGAAAATTCTACATCATTTTTATATATCTCTTAACCACAAAAGGGTTTATTATTTATTCATTTTTATTAGGGTTGTTATTAGTATAGGTATTTTGTAAAATAAATCGTTTTTATTTAAGTTTTAAACATGAAAGCATTTTATCACATATTGTGTGTGTATATACATAGAATGCCTTTTTAAATGTAAATCAGCTTAATTGAGTGAATTCAATTAATGAAATGGGATAGTATAAAACATACTTGGATTTTTAAGTAACAGCTAAAGAATTCTATGTATTAGAAACGAAAACGCTGAATGTTGAGTGTATGCGTTAATGTGTTTGTCATTTTGGCTGATTAAAACTTTATTTCCATCTCATTTGCTGGCTTTGCTTTCCTGGGTACCTTTGACATTGTCAAAGAAAACAGATTTTTTATGAGAAGCAGACCAAAAATATAAGGCAAAAAATCTGGGCATTCTGTAAAATCTATACAGTTGAAAGGTATGACACACACCTACATCCCCCTATCACCTTAGAAAGTGGATAGAACAACACTGTTTGCATTAGTATGCATTTTATGAGGATATGAAGTCTAAGACTCAAATGTCTGCCATTATTTTCTGACTTCAGTTCTCAATAAATTGCCAGAAAAAACACAATTTTATGAGAAACAAACTGAAAATATGAGGCAAAAATCTGGATAATTGTGAGGTATGACCCCCCCCACACACACACACACACTCCTACCCCCCTTTTACTTGTGCATACACACACACACACACACACACACACACACATACACCTACCTTTACCTACCTGCTTCTTACATACATGCATACACACACCTACCTACCTACTTCTTAAATCCATACACTCCTACCCAGTGGTGTAGCTAGAATTTGTGCTGTCCAGAGCTGCCTTTGAGTTTGCCACCCCACCCCCTCACAAAATTATGGTCAAATGGGGCCCCCACATACACAGCCGTCCCCTGCTGCAGCCATTCCAGTGTCCCATTACTTGGCTATTTCTCCCAATTTACCATAAACACTGTAATCTGCATACTGGTTTATGCTTTATTTCTACAATGATTATTTGGATTTCATTTAAAACTTGTATTTTAAAATTTATAGCACAAACACTGGTAGACATCTGCTAACCAAAGCACCATCTGCTAAACAAAGCAATACAGTCTCACAATGAAACAGACTTAGCATTAAAACTTCTCTGCCCTTGAAACTGACATTCATTGAAACAGCATTGAAACCCACATTCAGAGAAAATGCATCTGGCCAGTGCCAGATTAAGTTTACCTTTGGGCTGTTTTCAAATCACAGGCCCCTTGCAAACATAATTAGGACCATGCAAACATACGTGTGTTCTTTGATTCACCTTCCCAATTGCATTAAATTACATTCCTTGTATAAAACAACACACGTCTTAGACTGTATTTTAAATGTATTGTTTAGAACATTTAGAAATAAAATGTATGAACTAACATTGACAAAACTGCCCCAAATCAGAACATTTCCATCATAAAAGTCTGCTCAAACTTTTGTCACTACAATCCACTGATATCAGTAAATATGCACAATCTCTGCAGAAGTGAAAGCCATCTAAATAATTCCACATTAAAGGAATCTGTAACTAATAAAGAGGTTGCTCCTAGCAAATAATTTTATATTTCATTGTTTCATCTATAAATAAATTGGCTGTTGCCCTTGAAGAATAAATTGCCTATATTACATTAAAAAATGAAGCTAGTAACATTATTTATTTATTTGTTTATTTATTTATTTATTTATTTATTGCATTTGTTAACTGGGAAAGTTCACTGGGCCTAGAATGAGCCCATTTTCAGTGGAGGCCTCAGGGAGAAAAGTTCCACAATAATTACATACAAAGAAAATATTAATACACATAGCAAAGAAGGTCGAGCTGTGGTATTACATTGGATGAATCTAATAAGAACAACAATTAAAATAATTACAATTATGGTAAGATAGAAGTAATAAATGACATACGTTAAATGACACATACGTGTAAATATGTCTGCAAGATTCATAGCAGAGGAGAGTTAAGTTCAGGGTAAGAAAGGGCTAAGTAGGGAAAAGTCATGCTAAAGTGAAAGCAGTAAAATATAGTAAACAGAATAGTTAAAGGTGAAACACCAGGGAGAGAAGTTAGGGGTTGTAGTTATTTGTTGAAGAGTAGGAGCATAACCCATGAGAGTAGAGATGTAGTTTGAGGGATTTTTTAAAGGAGGTATGATTGCTGATAGTCCTGAGCGAAGGAGGGAGATTATTCCATGACTTAGAGATGGTACAGAAATACAGCATTTAGCTGGCTGAGAGCTTAGGTTTCTCAATAGACAGTAACATTTTGTTTTTGGACCTGACGTGTCGATTAGGATGATACATCATCAGGCTCATAATTGAGTACAATGCCCCATTTGGGATGTACCTTACCCGACACCTGCAACAGCTGGAGAGACCTCAAAAATACCTCACCAAGAGGATCGTGAGCCTCAAACAGATGCCCTCTGCAGCTCAACTAAAGAAACTCCAGCTCTACTCAGTTGCCTACCACCTACTCAGAGATTATCTCTGCCTGACATACAAGGCCATGTCTAACCCAGAATTGTTGAACATACTCCACCTCAAGAAAACCAAATCCATCAGAGCTACACACTCCAGGGATCTAAACCTTAACACAACAATAAACAGGAAATGCTGGAGGGATAGATTCATATCACAAAGGCTTCCCTGGCTCTGGAATAGAATCCCAGTCCATGTTAGGCAGAGCCCCTCGCTGACCCTCTTCAAGAGAAATCTTGATGAGTGGATGGGACATCGTAAATTTACTCCCAGGATCACATCTATTGCCCTGCTGGACAGAGGCTCAGGAATCTAGACTATAAGGGAGACAAAAGGCAACACATTCTGGCTAGGCTTGTAAATGCCCTGGGGCAGATAGCCTAGTACCTACCTATGAACCTATGAACATAGTCAGTATGGAGGAGAGGGAAGGGCAGGTTTCTTGATGGTAGACAAGCTTGTGGGCTGTAGTTAATTGTGATAAGTGAGATATTGAGGGGATTCTAGCCAATTTAGTTGATGTAGAGAGGAGTAGTGGTGGGTAGAAAATTTTGCATAAATAGCAAATTCAGTGACTTTGTTGTAGCAGGAGTCTAGTTTTATTTTTAAGGAAGACTGTAGATTGGTAAGGATGGGAATACCATATAGGAGATTTGGAAGCAGGAGGGATGAAACCAGGGCTTTTTTAGCAGAAAGGCTAAGAAAATAGTTGTGCCTATAAAAGGCATCTAGTTTTTTATGTTTTTTTTTTATGTTGCTATAGATGTGAAGGTCAAAGATTAATTTGTCATCAATCGAAACAACTATCAGAGAATAAAAAATCAAGACCACTGGTTCAGACCCAAAATACTTTATTCTCTAGTGCCTCGGTACAAGACCTTCAAGGAGTTTCAAAATCCATCTAAAAGTGTGCTACCTTTTATAGAAAATCACAAACTTTATTAATCAATTATATAATTAAACAATTACATAAAATACTTCCAATTAATCTCTCCATTCAGTCCCATAGGGACCATAGTATCATATTTAAGAATAAAAACAGATTCCTTGTACAACAGTTTTTCTTTCAGAAGAATTTTATCAATATCTTTAACAAATATTTGCTCTAAAATGCAACCTTGAAGCATAGAAAAATCACTACCAGGCACATCCCTAAAATGGCATGCTAAAGTCTTGTCTTCCTTCTGATTTTTATGTCCCTGATATGTTCCATTAACCTCACTTTAAAGCTTATTTTTGTTTCACCAACATAAAAGAACCCACAAGGGCATTGAGGCATAAATAACCCCCTTACTATTGCATGAAAAATGTCCCCTTGGTGTATATTTGATCTTATTTATATACTCAAAGGAACACACTATGTATTTACAAACAGAACAGCTATTGCATTTAAAAGTGCCCATAGATATTGGACAAACATTTAAACTTATTTTTGGTAAAACAAAATTACCATGGACAAGCATGTCCTTTAAACTCCTCCCCCATTTATATGACATCATAGGATGCTTGCTCAAAATTTTACTCAAATCCCAATCTCTATGGAGAAAGTTCCAATAATATCTTACAATATTACAAACTTTTTCACTTTTAATGTTATATGTACTAACAAAATACATTTGTTCCTTCTTAGTTCCACAATTTTCTCTACCCCTCCATTATTCCAAAACCTTTCATTAACATTATTTCTTGACTTTAATGAAAAATGTTTATATTTGGCTTCTTCTATTGCTTTCTTACTATAACCTCTATTAAAGAACATGGAAGTATTATATATTTCTTCCAATAAATTTGTTTCAACATTACATATTCTGGATAATCTTAAAAACTCTCCATAGTGTAAAGATGATAAAACATGGGGAGGATGGCAACTAGTCACATATAAGTAGTGGGTTCCATCTAAAAATTTTCTATGTACCCCAGTACAAATTTTGCCATTATCCAAACCTCTAAGCATTAAATCTAAATAAGATACCTGTACTACATACTACAGACCATCAAAAGATAAATTAAATGTATTTTGTTGTAAATCAGCAACAAACTGCAGAATCTCATCTTTGCCCCCTTCACAAATGAAAATTAAATCATCTATAAAGCAAAAATAATGTTTAACATAATTCTTCCCAAAACTACATTTATAAAGACATACTAGTTCAAAATAAGACATGCATACATTTGCATACATGGGGGCAAATGATGCCCCCATAGCTGTTCTCTCTTTTGCCTAAAGATTTCATTGTTAAATGTGAAAAAGTTGTTACTTAAACAAAAATATGTCAAATTAACCAAATAATTTGTCAATGGACTATCCCCAAAAATACATTATGGCATAAAGTCCATCTTTATGTTGAATTGATGTATATAAACCTTTGACATCCAGTGTTATCCAATACATATTTTTATTCCACTCAACATGAGAAATCCTATCTAAAAAATCAAAACTATATTTTATATAAGATGGAATTCTCAAAATATTGTGTAACAAAAGCCCAACCCCATGTAAAAAATATTTACAGGCCGAAATAATAGGATGTCCTGGTGGATTACTCATATTTTTGTGTAATTTAGGCAAACAAAAAAGTAGCTAAAGCACAACCTTTACTATTAAATTTCTTACTCACTTCACCATTTGAAAAATATCCTAACCTCACACCTTTTTGCAACAACTCTTGGAACTTAATTATAGCTTGTTTATAATTATCACTCTTCTCATATACATCTCTATTCTGCAAATGTTCCAAGCACATTCTATAATACTATTGAAAATGCATTATTATTATTTTATTTCCCTTATCAGATGGTTCTATAATCAAATCCTTCTTTCTTGTAGTTCTTTTAGGGCTTTCCACTCTCTTAATGTCAAATTATAACAAATATTATTATTGTTATACAACAACATCACACATTTCATTCATGGCAAATTTTAACATTGAATTAAAATGAATAATTTGTTCATTGGAATAGGGAGGAATAAACCTACTTTCATAGCCACAACCGAAGTATCAATAAGCATTATTCTGCACATGTTCTGTAGACACATTTAAATCTGAAAAACAAGAATAAAAACTTTCTTCTATAGAAACATCAGCACATGATGAATTATCATCACAACTAGCATAAAAGACCTTGAGGTGCAGCTGATGGACAAAACGAATGACTTCTTGGCTTAAAACATGTTTCCTAGGTAGCATTTCAGTCCCAAATTCAAAACAGCAAATTGTTCATCTGACAAATTACATCCAGAAAGATTCACAACCATATTACATTTAACACTAGCAAAGTCATTGCCACCTGCCTCTTTTGTTGTTAAATTACCATGATGCTGGCTTTGTATGCTGTCTAAAACCATTTCCGTTGGTATAAAAGACATTATGGCTTCTTTTCTGATGATCTGTCATTGTCTCCTTCCCTACAAATCTGGTGTTCATGTTCCTCCAGTTGTTTAGCGGCTGGCAATGCCAGATATTCATACTCATCACTTTCTAAGCTGCCATTATGGTCTGTTCCTTCTGAGGAAGCAAAAGAAACTGAAATAGGTCTTGTACCGAGGCGCTAGAGAATAAAATGTCTTGGGTCTGAACCAGTGGTCTTAATTTGTCATCAATGATGACACCTAGCAATTTGGTAGTAGGGACAACTTCAATGATATTGTTGTTTTGTGAGTGAATGGGGAATAGTGAGTTGTCAACAGGGCTGGATTTTGTGGAGGGTAAATAGTAAGAGTTTTGTTTTATTGGGGTTGAGGGTGAGATGGTTCTGGGACATCCAGGCTTTGGTAGAAGGAAATGCTTCTTGGGTGAGATGCTGTAGTGCAGTGGCAAATTTAGATGAGCAGATGATAGTCAAGTCACCTGCTTACTGGATAACAGTGCTATTGATGAGTGGTATGAAAGTTGTTGACAAATATGCTGAATAAGAGGGGACCCAGTATTGAACCTTGGGGGACACCTCTGTTAGTACTGATGAAAGGGGAAGAAGAATGTTGCCATAATGTAGATTACTGCCTATTGCTGAGATAATTAGTCAACCATTGAAGGGTAGGGGGAGATAGGCTGAGTGGGTGACAGTGGGAAAGTAGGTAGGTGATTTAAAGGGGAATGCACTAATGTTGTTCCTGGTGGGTCTGTGTTGGTGGGTGGGAAGGTGGTAGTGAGTTTAGCAATGGTGTCGATAAAGTATGTGTTAAAGAGGGAGGCTAACTCAGAGGGTGTTTTTTCTGGGTTTGGACATGGATTATTGTTAGTTCCTGGGTGGAGAACGCAGTTGATTGCTCCCCAGAATTTTTGGGGTTTAGTCTATGTTGGTCTTGAATAGCTTGGAAGTATTCTTTTTTGTTTTTGATAACTAAGCATTTAGCTTGGTTGCGAAGTTGTTTATATAGTGTGAAGTTAGAAAGTGTTATTTTTTTTTGCCAGGCTTTCCAGGCTTTGCCCCTAGAGGACATAACTTGCTTTGTGGACTTTTTAAGCCAGCTAGCATGTTTTGCCTTAATCCTTTTTAGCCAGAGTGGGACAAGACTGTTTAGGGTCCTAAGAAATGTAGAATTAAAGTATTTACAGCTTCACTGAGTGGGAGAAATTTTAGTGGGCTCCAGTTAATGTTATGCACGATGTCACTGAAGGTATTTAGGGAGAAATGGGATAGATCTCTGGTGTATCGATATTGGTGTTGGTTTGGTATGGAGGTGGGCTTACATATTATGAAAGCTGGAGAGTGATCACTAATGCTATTTGAGAGTGTGCCGGAGGAGGAGGAGATTTTTTCTGGGTCAGAAACTAAGATCCAATCCAAGACTGAGCCTTTGTTTTTCTTATTGTTGAGTCTTGTAATGTCAGAGATTAGCTGAGTATAAATGTGAAGGTTAATATCAGTAGAGGGGTTGATATTGGAGATATCTACCCAGTTAATATTCATGTCGCCTAGGATGATGGTTTCATTTTTTATGTTGTTGGCTGCCCAGGCAAGAATTTCTTCAAGAATAGGGGTATTATTGCCTGGGGGGATGTATATAACTATGATACAAAGTCTTTTACAATCATTAAGTTTTAGGAAGGTGACAAGTAGCTTTGCAGTGGAAAAGAGGGGAATTGGTTTAGAATATGGGATTACTATAAAGGTGCATGGAAATAATAAGGTGATGCCTCCACTTTTTTATGCAGGCTATCAGTTCTGAGGTAGGAGTAATGGGGGGGGGGTAGAAATTCAGAATCTTTGATATAAGGTTTTAGCCAGGTTTCGGTGATGGCAGTAAAGTCTGGTTTATGTTGACTTAACCATGCATGCAGTTGGGGAATTTTGTTTCTAATGCTTTGGAGATTAATTGTGGTGAAGTTTAGGGATTTTGTGGAGCTGGGAAGTTATTAAAAGGAGGAAAAGGGCCAGGGTTAGGGTGCATGTCACCACACAGTACTAGACTACTGGGAACATGGAAAGTGGTAGGTAAGGGCTGCTTTTTTGGGGGTATGGTAGTATTTGTAGTCTTGGTTAGAAGGAAGGCTGTGTTTTGGGAAGAGGATGGTGTGTTTCATTTGTAACATTAAATCATTTCCATAAAGACTAGAGCAGATAGCAGAGTAGCTAGGGAGGCTGTGAGTGTGGGATAGTGTGGAAGGGGATGGTGAGAGAGGTAGGTAGATTGTGTGAAATTATGTTAGTCTTAGAAGGAAAAATAGGTAGATAGTAAATATTGCAATAAGGAATGGATGGCAAACTGATAAGAGCTTTATAGTTACTAGGTATATCCTCCAAAGAAGGAGATTCTCAGGACGGCAGCATCCACCCCTTTAAAGTACAACACATTACAGTATCTGCAATCCATCTACATATTGTGGGAGTAGAACTCACAGCCTTCTGAATCAAAAGCAAGTATACTACCTGTCGTGTTACTAACAGTGCAGACTTGGCATAAGCAGCACTAAACTTCTGTTCCCCTGAAGCTGTCATCTCCTAGTAAAATTCACTTGAGACTTAACTATATATCTCAACTTTGCAGCACAAGAAATCTGGAAAAAGCCAAAATTTATTGGGGGTGGGGCAAAGGCCCAAAACCAAGGACACATTTTAAACATTGCTTGTATAATCTTAGAAATTTGCTAGAATAAATTTTTTTCTTTTGTGTGTTACTATGCATTTCCTAAAAGACACTAAAACTTAAATGGCTATAATTATTTAGTGAATTCAGTTCTCATTAATTTGCTAGAAAACTACACATTTTAAGAGAAACAGACCAAAAGTATCAGCCAAACATTCCAGACATTCTGTGAAAAATCTGGACAGTTGGAGAGCTATGGCCTTAATCACAAACAAGTGGTGGTATGGATAGATAATTCAGGCTCTTACTAATTGTGCCTAAGGTACAGGGCTTGACCTGGAGTAACACTAACCACTAGTTATACCTAAGTGAGGCATTTTACACACGTGTACACTTACACATACATAGATTTCAAACAGCGAGGAAGAACATGACGTCTACATGCAGAGACATGATGTGACCATAGCAGCAAGCTAAGGGACCATTCATTTTTGTAATTTAAAGAAAAATTAATCTCACAGCCAGCCCATTCCAGGAGGTGAAACTGCACCTCCTTGCACCTGCCCGTGGATGACCTTGCATGTCAGCAGATTGTTTTAAGTAGTAAACAGCATAACTGCACACAACCAGGAATGTGCAAAGTACTTCAAATATACTAGTGCATCTGGTTAATTGTTCATAATGACTTACTGAGAAAATTACATTTATGTATCCAACAGTGTATCGATATTATGCATGATCAGTAATTTTTCTCTTCTCTCATGAGAAAGTTGTGATTGTAAATTCTGTTCTAAGGCAAATGATGACTAGGTTCCAGTAGATGACATTAACCACATGTAATTAATATAGTGAAACATAATAATGTCTTAACAAATACAAGTATTGAACTGTATTAACTATGACTGGTTAATGACAGTGGTCTGTTTAATAAATGTTATTAATTCTTATCTGAATTTCTATAAATTGATCTGAGTTTATTAATTTGGGGAGATACACTTATTATTGCTGGGTCTCCACACACGTGTGTTATAATAAATTCTGAAACTCTATCAAGATTGTTTAATTATTTAATTAATTTTTATTTCCTTAACAGTGTGGTGCCATGACAAACCAGATTGCGTATTCTGAGTAAATCAGAAATTAGTACTGTGGATAAAGACACTGGGCTCTGTGACAGTTTCCTGTCTACTGGTTGTTCCACAGTACTAATTCACAAAGCTGCACCAATATATGTCTTGGCTGACTTTCTGCTGTATGAATAAACCAGAATTTTGTTTCCCTACAAATCAAGCTCCTAGAAAAGTAACATTTTCTTTTAAAATTTATCTTTGCATTTGTATTAACTAACAGAATGAGAGTGGGATTTTTTTTAATATATATATATATATATATATATATATATATATATATATATATATATATATATATATTGCTGAACATGAAAGTGGGTTTTTTGCAAATAAAAAAATTGCATTTGTTGGATATGAATAGAAATGTGAGCAGGTTCCTTGCAAAAATTCACTTTGCAAGAGGTAGTTTTTATATGTGTGAGAGTGGGTTTTTCAGAACAAAGGAGTCTACACATTTGTATAAATGATTAGTGGCATGAGAGTGGGATTCCATGCAAATAAAATGCAATAAGGTATAATATGTGAAAGTAAATAACTAACATCTAATTCTTTCTAAATCTATTTATTTCTCTAAAAATTAGAGCAAAACATAGTACTATAAAAGAAACAAAGCAGGGCAGTCCAGCAAGATATGTGTTCCATCCATGCAATAGGGAGAGCTGCAAATACATAAAAAACTTATGGGAAGCTTTGATAATGACATTTTAGCCAATCTGCAAAAGAGATTAAAAAAAGGTAATAAAGTACCCACAAGCTGCTGGTCAACTTTTAATGCATGTCAAGTAAAATCAAATGACAGAGAAAAGAAATCAATAGTACAACGTTTAAAACACAATACAGTAAAACTAAAAGCTCAGTTAAAAGCCACCAATAAAATTGTTAACCATATTCAGTGGTCTAGCTGTCAGGAACCTATAAATTATGGGTTATATCCCCTTACAAAGGTACAAGAAGTGCAAATAAAATAGGGTGAGTCCTCAGAGGACAAAAATATAATTATTCCTACTACACCAGTGTTCACCTGAGCAGCAAATACAAGTATTTTTTTTTTACTAATACTATAGCCATACCACCTTCTCAATCAAGACATTCCTCCAAATCCACCTCCCCAGTAAGCACAGCACAAACTACCCCTTAGGAACTTCACAACCACAAGCACAAAACTCCCAGTCTCAACCACATTCTAAATCTCCACTGTCACACAAAACTCAATCCAAAGTTACACAAATGTATATTGGAATGCCACTACATGCAAAGGAAGGGGGTTTCCTATACTTTCCCTAAAAGACAAAAGCAATGATTCAAACAATTTATAAAACAATTCCCCATAATAATTGATGGGGATGGATATTGCCGACCTGATAAATTTAATAAAAAAATAGTCAATGAAAATCCTCTGATGGAAAAACGATTTAGTTTCCACACAGCTTTTTCCTTTAAAGTAAGTTCCCAATCCAGCTCATGGAAGAAATAATCATATCCCTACAATAAGTATAGTACAGCCGTGGTCAACAATGAATTTTCAAACTATCTTAAATTATCTTCCTTCAATAAAAACAAAACCTGCAAAATATGCCAGAATACTTAGGGGCCATGTTCAGTCACAGAATCCTACTATAGAAGATTTAAGAGCTGTTATGGACACTTCAGTCCCACCTGATCTCTTTAAATGGATTTGGGACCAAGGAAATATCCCATACCCTATCCCACAGCATACTGACCCAAAAGCATTCCAAAATGCTCACAGCAGATTATTTCAGGCAATTAGTGCAGTATGTCCTCCAGTACAAAACTGGTCATGAATTAATGCCATACAACAGTGGGAAAAATGAGACTATAGACTCATACCTGATACAAATGGCTAAAGCATTTAAAGCCTTCTCTGGTGATGCTGATCCCATTAAAGGTCTAGCAGCAACTGGACTCTGCTGCATTTGTAAATGGCTTGTTGCCCCCATATGAGACAGATTAAAAAGGTATGCTTAACCTGGCCCAACCTTGGCCTCGAGAAGTTAGTAAACCAGGTACAATACATTGCAGATAATTTAATTCGTTAAAAAATATATATATATTTATTAAACTTGCAGTTGCAACAGTTAAATTGACCCGGAGGGTGGGGTAGAGGAGACTGAGGAGGATGAGGCAGGGCTCAATACTTTCAATACTTGCCAGAAGGGGGTTATCTACATACAAAACATATCCAGTAAAAACAAATCACCAAACCTTTCTGATCTTTGTTTTAATTGTGAGAAAGGTGGTCATTGGAGTGATCAATGTCTTTATGGAGAAGGGACTTTAAAACAGCCATCATATACTCCTGTCCCCGCAGAAAAACAACACCCATTACCATAAGCTTCACCAGAGGACAAACATCAGCCACCTGTGTGGAATATCCCTTAGCAACCACCTGCTTGGGAAAAAAGTAAATAAAATACATTAAACAGATAGCAACCATTTCCTTTTATTCCTGTAAAACAAAAAGTCCTTTTGCTGATATTAAAGTAAATAATAATAAAGTCCCATTTTTAATTGATACAGGTGCCACTAAATCTATGCTAAATGCTAAAACTCCTAAAAATCTCCCTTTAATAAGTACCCTAGTAAAAGGTGTGGAAGTGTCAGGAGTCTCTTTACAATATAAAGAAACAGAAAATGTTTCTACACAGATAGGACCCTTAAATGAAAAGCATACTTTCCTTGTCAGTACTTCTGCACCTTTAAATCTTTTAGGCAGAGAATTACTTTGCAAACTACAGTGTACTGTATTCTGTACTCTCGAAGACATGTATCTAAATCTTCCTGACACAACTCCACTTACTCAGTTCTGCTTAAGCACAGATAATTTAGAAAAAAAAATTGCTCTTAAATTTTTTTCCAAAATACTGACTAATCAAAATAGTGAGTTGGAAAACGATGTAGAATTAATTAAAAATGCACTACCTGTTCAAATACCTTTAGGGTAGTTTTAGGACTGCTAGCTCAAAAGCATAATAAAAAATTCAGACCTGTGGCATATTGCAGCACTAGCTTAAATCCATTAGTGGCCACCCTTCCCCCATACTTGAGAGATGTTGTAGCTACTACACAATTGGGAAACATGTCTGCCACACTCACTGTAGGACATAAATCCTTTCTAGCGTACCTCATGCAGTATGTGCTTTGCTATCATAGGATCATAGGAGGTTGCTAGGCTAATGGCCCTGAGGCCTTTACAAGCCTAGCCAAGAGTTTATCTCCAAAAAATAAACCTCAGTCAACACCTGTCACCCCTGTCAATGAAGGACACAGGTGGAACCCCTGGGACTAATTTGTGGCTTCCCCTCCACTCATCAGGGTTGCACTTGTAGAGGGTCAGTGAGGTACTCTGTTTGTCGTGTATGGGAAGTCTATTCCAGAGAAGGGGCAGCCTGTTAGAGACAAACCTTTCTCTTCAGCAGGTTTTGTTGATGTCACATATTAGATTTAGGCCTTTTGAGAGGGTAAATGACAAAGAGTTTAATTTATGGATATGGAGCATCTCTAGTAGCTCAGGGTCCAAAACTGCCTTGTAGGTGAGACACAGATCACCTCTGAGCAATCTGTATGATACCGAGTAGAGTGATAGTGATTTGAGCCTGTCTGCATAGGACAGGTGTTGGAGGACATGGATTCTCTTTGTGAGGTATTTCTGTGGCCTTTCCAGTTAGTGCAGGTATTTGGAGAGGTACAATCAAACGGGCTGTTATACTCAATTATTGGCCTAATGAGGGAGGAGTACAAAGAGGTAATAACCTCTTTTTTTTCTGGATGCAATCCCTTTACTAATGAGATGAACCAGGTAAAAGGCTTTTCTGACCACTGCCTCTACATGATGGTTGAATGAGATTGTTGTCAACCTGAGTACCCAGGTCTCTCACCACAGGTTGTGTGCTTAGGTGGTTGCCATTGATGTGTTAATCAGTAGGGGCCATATTTTTGCTGAATGTTATGATAATACATTTTTTTGCATTTAACTTAAGGCCATGACTTTGGGTCCAGTCATTTGTTGCGGTGAGACAATCTTGCAGTATGTTAACATCATTTGGGGAGTCAATGACAGCAGCCAACTTACAGTCATCCACAAACTTGGTCAGCCACAGACCTTTTTTCTTTGCCTGGACCTCTGAGAAGTAGATGCCAAAACAGTAGGGATCCCAGGACAAATCCCTGGGGAACACCACTAGTGACAGGTCTGCTGTCAGAGGTGTAGGTGCCTATTTTGACCTTGTGGGTCCTATTGTTGAGCCAGTTGGCCAACCACTTGATGTGATAGGGATTTATGCTGAGTTGTGTTAGATTTTCAATGATGCCCAAGTGGGAGAGTGTGTCAAAGGCCTTGGCCAAGTCAAGGTAAGCTGTATGTAGTGACTTTCCCCTCATCCAGGCCCTTGGTGACAGTCTCCAAGAAGTCAACCAGGTTCAACAGGCAAGATCTGCCCTTGACGAATCCAAACTGGGTGGGGTCAAGTGCTTGGAGATTGCCTGTGTTCTTGTTTATGAGATCCATAATAATATGCTCCATGGCTTTACAGATCAGACTTGTCAAGCTAATGGGGGCATAGTTTCCAGGGTCAGTAGTGGCACCACATTTGTGCAAAGGGATGACAATGGCAGTTCTCCACTCTGCTGGAATGAAGCCTGTACTTAGGCTCTGGGTGAATAGGGTGCTCAATGGCGAAGCTAGTTCTTGCTGGAGATGGTGCAGAATACAGCCTGGGATACTATCAGGTCCCATGGAAGCTGAGTTCTTTGCCTTGGATAGGGGCTTTAACACTTGATCCACAGAGGTGTGAGGTGCAGAACAAGTAATGGGGATGCTGAATGGGCCTTTGGGAGGGGACAGGGGGTGAAGTTTGCACTGAACCTATCTGCTAGCATATTGGCTAAGCCAACAGGATCAGTGTAAGTGATACCTTTAAGTATTAATCCGGAACAAACCTGTGTTTTGCCATGGAGGTTCCTGACCTAACTGAAGAAGGCTTTGTTGTTTCCCTTTGTTTTGGAGGCTAGTTTTAATTCATAATTGGCTTTGGATATTTTCACTAGTGATCTAATTTGCTTGTTGAGGCTAAGTAGGAAGTTTTTCCAGTTTGAAATTTGTTCCTTTTTACCCTTGGGCAACAGTTTCTTCCTTTTGTTATAAAGCCTGTTGATAGAGGATGTCCACCAGACAGGTTTGTGTTTCCTTGAGGAGCAGATTTTAGTTCTGTTGGGTATGACTGTGTCCATGCAGTTGTACAGGTGCTTGTATAAAGCAGTGGTGTACTGCTCAGCATAGTTGTCTGCATGATCTGTGGGTGGTGGTGGTGTGAAGCTACTGATTTACTGTCATAGAAGGCTGTAATTAGCTTTTGAGAAGTTTTTTTTAGCCTGGTTACAGCTGGGGGGGGGGGGGGTTGGGTGGGATAGAAACTTCAAATGAGAAGGACCTTTGATCTGATCTCACCAGGGAAGAATATACTATGAGGGTGGTACAGCAGTCACCCATGTTGTTGCGAACCAAGTCCAGAATGTTATATCCCCTTGTGGGGGATTAGATGAGCTGGTCTAATGCAATAGAACTGATGAAGTCAAGGAATCATTGGGTGAGTGCATTAGTGCAGGAATAGTTCACCCAGTCTATGGCGGGGTTAAAGTCACCAAGGATCAGGGTGTTAGGGGGTACCTTGATGGATTCAAGTAGGTCCAGGTAGGAGGAGTGGTTTCCTGAGATATGGAGGGGGGTCTATAGCTGGCTATGAGTTGGGATGGATGTTTAGCTAACTGTCAGTTGCACCTGGAGTAGTTCCAGTGCATCATGTTGGTAACCAGTCTGAAGGTGTGCCTGTCCTTAATGAAGCTAGAGACTCCAACACCCTTAGTCTTCCCGACCTCATTTTGGAGTCGTAATGTGTGGAATGAGATATAGCCTGTTAGGCAGGGTTGCTCTCCACAAACCTGAACCAGGTTTCTGGGACCACAAAGATGTTGGCATCTTCCAGTGTGAGGAGAGCATCCAGTGAGTGCATTTTCAGGTTAAGACTCCTAGCGGTAAGCAGCATGACCTTCAATTTGCTTTTTGACAGATCTTTATGTTGGAAGGTTTGTCTTTGAGACATTGCCTAAAAAAGGCACAATAGGGGAGGCAAGAGCCTTGGCCAGGATCCAGAATCCCAGGGGTAACAGGTGGATTAAAGACAAAGACCCAGTATCTGTCAGTTTCAAAAATATTAAAGTATGAAAATATTTTAATAATCTGTCTTTACAGATTATCTGATGCCCTTCTTTAAATCTAGCTTCCTTGATTCTGACTGCAAATGAGAGCAAACACCATCATTGTTTAATTGTAACTATCTGCTTTCCCCTACACCAAATTTAAAAGATGCTCCTTTGCAAAATCCAGATTTATTACTTTTTGTGGATGAATCTTGTATTCAAAAAGATAAAACATTGGTAGCTGCATTTGCTGTTTGTTCTTCTACAACAGTGATAAAAACTGGACAGATATTTAAACAAGCTTCAGCCCAAACTGCTGAATTAATTGGTTTAACAAAAGCCTGCAAGATAGTTGCAGGAAAATAAGTTTATATATATATATATATATATATATATATATATATATATATATATATATATATATATAAATTCTTGCTGTACTGCTGGGGTTGTACACAACTTTGGTATATTATAGCAAAAAAATAAATATTTAACTTCTGCAGGCACGCCTATTTAAAACTTTTGTTATGTAAATAATCTGTTAAAAGCCCTATTATTGCCCCAAAAATAGCTGTAATCACGATAGCAGCACATAGTAAGACAAATTCTAAAAAAGTAGAAAAAATAATCTTGCTGACAATGCTGTAAAAGAGGCTAAAAAGGACATTTCTGTTCAGGCTAGTTTTGAGCACCATTTACTGTAAGTAAAACTGTAAATAATGTAAATACATCATTACAAGAGGTTTTGTCATTTCAAAATCAAGCTGATGACTCCAAAAGAGGTAAGTTGGATATGTGATGCCGGCACTTGTTCGTCCGACATGCTGTGGTGCCACCCGGATGAAAGGCATGTTGCTTCACATGCTTTTCTACCCCATTTGGTTAAATCATATCATCTACCTTCTCATATGGGTAAAAATACAATTCTAAAACAAATGTTGGTTGATCGCTATTCCCCTTATGCTTCTGAAGTTGTCCACCACTTAGTAATTACTTGTTATATTTGCATTTCCTATAATGTTTCTAAAACAAATTCAGCCTATGTGCAACATATTAAAAAGCCTTGGGGACCTTTTTGCTGTCTACAAATAAACTTTGATAAATTACTCGTTTATCTAAGATTCAAATATTTATTAGTGATTATAGATTTGTTCTCAAAGTGGGTAAAGGCACACACTTGTTCCCAAAATGACTCTGTGGCTGTAGCCAAAAAATTAGTTCAAAAACTACTACCTAAATTTGGTGTACCTTGTTGTATACAAACTATTCTTGAAACAGATTTAACTGGTCAAGTTGTTCAAAAAATGTGTAAATTGCTTAATGTCAATATTCAATATCATTGCACACACAGATCTCAAGCTTCAAAAATGGTAAAGCATGTAAATCAAACAATAAAAACTAAACTAGCTAAAATTACTTCTCAAACTGGGCTCAAATGGCCTAATGCCTTACCTTTAGCATTACTGTCTATTAAAAGTGCTGTTAGTGCATCCAAAAAGGTTTCCCCTCATAAAATTCTCATGGGTCATCCGATGAAAATGCTGGCTACCCCATTACCAGTTAATTTAAAACTCCAAATTACTGATAAATTTATAATGCAATATTTTAAATCTTTATCGTCTCCCTTACAGAATTTATACCCACAAGTAATAAAGGCACAACAACAGCAAGTTTAGAGAACTCACATACCATTCAGCCAGGATGCTTTGTTTATGTCGAATCATTTTCCCCCCAAAAATTCTTTGCAGCCCTGATGAAATGGACCATACCTTGTGCTGCTCACCACCTCCACTGCAATCCAGTTAAAAGGCGCACCAACCTGATCACATGCATCCCATGTTTGTCCTGCCAAGCCAGCCGAAGGACAGCCATCCTTGCCACCCAACTCTTTCAATGATAAAAATGAGCCTGTCTCTTCACAAACCAGACAAAAGACCAAAGGATCGAAGGACCAAGATGGCAAAAAACAAAATTAGCCCTCTGTATAGGCAACTTAACCAGGGTCTATTTAATAAATGAACCTCCAAACCTCAGTTTTAAAATGTGTTTATTGCTCAACAAATCAAATCATATGAACCTAATTTAAATGCTTATATTTCATCAATCATTGTCTTGGCCACTGTCATCTGCATCCTTGTTGTCCTAATTTACTTAATGACTACCATCAAAACTGTAAGTACTTGTTTTGTAATGTCACCCTAATTTCAATACTTTTCACACAATCATAAATACCTATGCAAAAACATTAAATCTCAGTAATTGGTGGGTGTGTGCTCATATTCCTACTGCTTATAAAAATGGTGTGCCATTATTTTCTATCCCAGTCCCTAAAATTAAAATGAGTAAAATACTCTCAAAAAATTATAATATACAGAGACAAAAATCTTCCTGGCACAATGTTTCTGCTTTATCTAACCTAGCTGCTTTACGACTACCAGTTAATGCAAATGGTTACATATGTTATTAAAAAATAAAACTTTTAAAGTGAAAAAAGTAAATGTAACATTTCTAAAAAATGTATAAAAGACATACCATCAAAGGGATGGTAATGTTAAAGGACTCAAAGACTATTATTATATTTGTTAAAAGACTAGCGTATCCATGGTTACCAGCCAACTGGTCTGGAAGTTGTTATATTGGTAGAGTTATCCCTGCTATCTGACATGTAGAGGTGCTGCTTCAGGGTAAAACTCCCAATAGAAAAAAAAACAGACTATATCTCTACTAACTCTAGCCCCCAACCTCCCACCTTTTCCATGAATCATAGCCCCATGTCTACTATAAAAAAACTACTCCTAAAAATGAAACCATGTTCTAATGCTCCTGATGAAATACCCTCCTATTTCCTAAAAATAGCAGCAGAGACCATTGCCTTCCCTATCTGCATTTGAATAAATCGATCAATTTCAGAATGCCATGTTCCCCAACTGTGGAAGAAGGCCTTCATTATTCCACTCCATAAAGGAGGAAACAACAATGACATCCCAGACTTCTGACCTATTGCTATCCTAGCCCCTATTTCTAAACTCTTTGAAAAATGTGTCCACCTTCAACTCTTACCCTATCTCTTAAATAATAACCTCCTTACTCCCACTCAGCATGGATTCAGACCAAGCCATAGTACCACCACTGCCCTTCTCTCTTTCCTAGACCATAAATAAGGCCTGTGACACAAGCCATATTGTCTCCACTCTCCTCTTAGACCTGCCAAAGGCTTTTGACACCATCTCTCACAATCTTCTTATTAACGAACTTTCAAAACTAAACCTATCCTACTCCTCTGTTAACTGGTTCACTGGTTACCTATCAAATAGGCAACAAGCAATCAAGTGGAAAAAAGCTATTTCACCTTTCCTAGATACGCCCACAGGCATCCCCTAAGGTTCAATCCTAGGTCGCCTTTTATTCAATATCTTCATAAATGACTTCTATCATGCCATCCCCGATACCAACCTCATCCAATATGCTGACGACTTCACTATAATCTGTTCTGCTACCTCTACTTCCTCACTAGCACAATTAACTCAAGAAGCCTTCCATTCTACAGAACAATGGATGCTAAATAACCATCTGGCAGTCAATGCAAACAAGACTAAACTAATAATATTTACCCCATCCAAAACCACCACCTTAGACAAAAACTCTTTCTCTATCATCAGACAAAATAACAAACTGGAAATAATACTGCCAAAGGGACAATAAACTGCACACTACAACTTTAATGAAAATAAAAGCAAAATACAGGTAAAGCGCTTTTTTAAAATGGTTACTTGTCTGATGACATCTGACTATTAAGCTGGACGAAAAGTGCTTCATGTGTATTTTGCCTCTATTTTGCTTTTATTTTCACTGTATTTTGCTTTTATTTTCATAAAATTTGTAGTGTGCAGTTTAGCGTTCCTTTGGCAGTTTTTTTCCAGTTTATCGTTTTTGGGCTTTGAGTTCATTTCGACCAGCCAAAATAACACAACTCTCGAAATAGTCTCTACTGCAAAACTTCTTGGAATTCTCATTGATAAGATAAGGTTTGATAGTCACCTACAAATAAATATAAAAAAAAAACTCATAAAAAATTAGGCATGCTTTATCGACATAACCGCTATATCCCTCCCTCTACCAGGCTTCTCCTTGCTACTACCTTCCTCATCCCTTCCCTCCTAAATGGTGCCTCTATTCTTATCAATCTGCAATCTTCCCATATATCAAAGCTCTCCTCCTGTTACTACAAAATTTCAAAATTTGCAACTGGCCAAAGATCCAATACCCATCACTGTATTTCACTACATCAATTAAACTGGCTAGAACTACCCAACTGTCTAACCTATATTCAACTGATCCAAGCACACAGACTTATTTTTAACCCTTCTCTCTGCCCCTTTCTAGCTTCCACCTTCAAAATCCATCTTCCTGATAGGTGCCTCAGATCTAATTCCCAGAATCTAACAGAACTACATAAACCATCCCTTCCACCAGGCAACCACCTCCTATCTTTCTCACTTGCTCGCCATTGGAATTCTCTTCCACTTCTCATCTGTACCACAGACAGACTCCCTGTCTTCAAAACCCTCCTTCACTCACACCTAACTTTACAATGGGAATGCTCTTGCTCCCATCCTTCATAATGTCCTCATCCATAGTTCTCTTCACTAGCCACCATATCTGTAAATAGCCTCCTACAGTCTAATAACTTGTAATGATAATGGTAGGAATCATGATAATTGTATGATAATAGTAGGAATCATGATAATTGTATGATAATGGTAGGAATCATGATAATTGTATGATAATGGTAGGAATCATGATAATTGTATGATAATGGTAGGAATCATGATAATTGTATGATAATGGTAGGAATCATATTTGTATAAGAACTGTAATACAGTTAATTCAATATACTAACTATGATCTCATAATGCCAATCTATTGTCAACTCATTACTTTGTTTGTTTTAAAATTCCCTCTTAATTGTGCAATTTTTTATCTTGTATTCTTGTGACTTATTGCATCTACAGTGTATACATTTATATTTTTGTATTTTGTATTATCATATTTTTGTATTTTTCTGGAGCTTTTCTCCCCAGGACTCCATTGAAAACGGGTTCTTCAAGGCCCAGCTGGACTATCCTGGCAAACAAACTGCAAATAAATAAAATACATAAATAAATAAATAAAACATCATATCAATAAAATAGCTAGAACTAAGACTGTAAACAATCCTTTTGAAAAATATTGATGTTTCATGGATCTACCATCATGATATGGAGCAGTAGGCACTAACAGGACTCAAACATATGGACCTTAAAATGATATTTCTGGTGCAGAAATTTAACGTGCATATGGGGCTGTACAATCAATTTAAAAATTGGAAAAATTGACTAACCTATTACAGGTTTTCAGCAATGCAACTTCTACAACAATAAGGCTAATCAATATAAAAATTAGTGCAATGTGTGCTGTTGTTTTACAAAATAAAATGGCACTTAATTTTGCACTTTTGGTGAAAGGGAATACTTGTGCTCTAGTCAAAATTAAATGCTGTTCATTTATTCTTGATAATGAACATATAATTCAAAGGCAATTGAGCATAATACAAAAATATTCAAGTTAGCAGACACTAAAAAAGCTGATAGTTCACAGTGGTCATAGTTGACAGATTTATTTTCTGGATAAAAAGAAACTATTTTAAAGTTTATTATGTTTGTTTTTATCATTATTTTTACAGCCTTATTATTGTTTTTTAGTTAAACTGTCTATAACAAAACTAATATCTGCAAAAAAATCTCTCTATTGCAACATTTGTATGTTAAAGTTCCCCTAAAAAAGTTTGTGTCAAAAATATAAATTGGTATTTAAAATTTAAAAAAAAGTATGATAATATAGTTAAAAAGTAAAAATGTTTAAAAGGTGATGTTTCACAGCATTAAAGGGGGGATTGTCAAGGAAAACAAAAAAAAATGAAACTTGAGACTTATAGTGTAGAATGATCTACACTTTGGAGGAAGAGGAAGTGAATATGTGGTCAGTGCATGACTAAACTTTTAACCATGTCAGCAGATTCTTTTAAGCAGTAAACAATCTAACTGCACATGTCCAGGAATGTGCAACGTATAACAAATGTACTAATGTATCTGCTTCACTGTTCACAATGACTTACTGAGCAAATTACATTTCTGTAGCCAACAAAGTATAAGTATTATGGTTGATCAGCAATTTGTCTCTTTTCTCATGAGAAATTTGTGATTTTAACAACTATAATTCTATTCTAAGGAAAATGATGACTAGATTGCTGTACATGACATAACCCACATGTAATTAATATAGTGAAACATAATAATGTCTTAATAAATGGACGTATTGAACTGTATTAACTCTGATTGGTTGATGACAGTGGTCTGTTTAATAAATGTTATTAATTCTATTATGAATTTCTATAGATTGACCTGAGTTTATTAATGCAGGGAGACACAATTATTATTGCTGGGTCTTCACACACGTGTGTTATAATACATTTTGAAACTCTATCAAGGCTGTTTAATTATTTAATTAATTTTTATTTCCTTAATATCTCTGAGGCCTTGAACCAGGTTTCTGTGACTGCACAGGCATCTACATCTTTTAGTGATAGAAGTGCCTCCAGGGAGTGCAGTTTTTCGTTTAAGCTCCTAGCATTTAGCAGTATGACCCTTATTTTGTTCTGATTGGTTAATTTCACATTGGTAATGTTTTTGAGACCTTGCCTAAAAAAGGCACTGTGGGGGAGGCAAGAGCCTTTGCCAGCAGATGAAAGCCTAGAGGTGCAAACTGTGTCTGGCAAAGCAGCGAGATTTCTTGACCATGGTTTCCCAAGCTGACAGGAACTGGATTCCCTTTGAATGACACCACAAACTGAGCCAGTTATTGAAATCAGTCATTTTTTTTTATACTGCAGCATCATGCTTAGTGAGGGTACAATGCTGCTCAAGGCTAGGGACATACCTGCCTGGAACACATACTCAGAGAGCTCAACCATGTCTCTCTTCATACAGTCCAGTGAGGTACTTCTCAGGTCATTCACACCAACATGAACTATGACAGAGTTATAATGGTACTTGTTGCTGAGAGGCCTGAGTGTATGTATTTTCTGACAAATCTTGGCACCAGATAGGCAGCTTGACTGTGACTTTCTCCTTCTACAATCTGGTTAGTGAGACATCTATGTGTCTCACTGTTGAGTCTCCACTGACAAAAAAATATGGTTTTTGAGTGTTATGCCTTACTGGCTTGACAGGTGAGACACCAGTGTTGCTATGTGTGATGAATGGGTGCTGTTGGGACTGTGTTAGTTGTAGCAGTCTTGTGTTTTGGAGGTCTGGTGTTTCAGTAAGTTTTTTGAGAGAACCTCTGTGTATGTGGAGTTATGTGTTTGATGCATACTATGTGCATAAGTAGTGGTACTATGAGCATATGTAGTGGTGGGTGAGCTGACAACCTTCTCCGTGTTACTGTTTTGAGTGACAGAGAGCATGAATTCTAGATTTTTGGTGTAGATACATCTCTTGCACTTTGTACTAGAGTGTGTTATTAATAGAGAGTTGTCTGTGTACATAAGACAATTGCTACACTGTCTCAAGAGACCCAAGTCAACAAGGTTGGCAGGAGAAACAAGAGTAGTCCAACTGTCCATAATGCTCGATTGAATACTGTTTTACACAAGAGGTGGCTACTCAGAATTGACCACGGAGGAGCTTAGTTTCTGCCTGGGTTTTAGGGAAAATGTGTTGACTTTAACTGTCTGGCTTTGCCACACAACTGTGCAGCAGTGCATGGTGCTGTACAATGAGCAAACAAACAGAAACCTGTACAAATGGAGAGCCTAAATACCAGAATCTAAAAACTTGGAAAAAATTAAAAAATATTCAGAAGGACCAGTGAGGATGTTTATTCCAAGCCCTAGACCTGCCTCCCTTTACCAGACAGGTCCCAATCAGCACAATTCTCTCAAAGAGTGCAAATAGGCCCCTTCCAATCTAAGATGGCTTAGAAAATGTGCTCAGAACAAACAAACCACTACAAACAGTTCCAGAAGCAGCGCAGTAAGAGAATTTTAAAACAGCAGAAAAATAGCAGCAAGACACTAAAAAAAACAAAAAAAAAAAAAAATTTAAAACAACAAAAAATCAGCAAGGAGGCTCCAAAGAATGTTAACAGTTAACAGATCAGTTATTTAAACACTGCTCAGTGAGAAAATGAAAACAAGCAGAACAGATAGCTTAACAACACTGAAAAATAACAGTAAATATTTAGCACAGGCAACCTGTAGATAGTTCATCTCCCAGGCCCTGCTTGTAAATGTTTCATCTCCCAAACCCCTGCTTACACTTATCAAGAATATCAGAACTTGTCAGAGATTTGAGATGCATGGCTAGGCTTAAAAAGGCCCTTGTAGTCATTAGCCTAGTAAACACCTATGAACCCCCCACCACACCCCAGGATTCCCACTCCTCTTTTCTTGATACACTGGAAAATATTAAGGTACAACCCAACACCCTAATAATGGGTGATTTCAACTATCCCACCATTAACTGGGAAAACTACTCATGTACCGACTCTTTTGCTCAACGTTTTCTGGAAATCATCAATTCCAATGCCTTGGATCAACTTATTCACATCCCCAATAGGGGCAGCAATATCCTAGACCTGGTCATCACCAACATGGGTGACCGGTGTTCCACACCAGAGGTCAGCTCCTCATTGGTCAGAACTGACCACAAGCTAATCACCCTAGACACCCACATCCCAGTCCCACCCCCATTAGGAAAACAACCGTAAAAAATTTCTCCAAAGCCAACTTCACGCTTCTTAAAACAGAAGTGGCAAACATCACGACACCCATGCAGATGGACAATAGAGGTACAACTGCTGAATCCTACACAAATGCACTTTATAAGCACTTACACGAGTGCATGGATAGTGCTATCCCCTAACAGAACCAAGATACTATCTTCCAAAAAAAGGAAGCCAATCTGGTCGTCTCCTGCCATAAACAAACTCTACAACAGAAGAAAGAAAGAAACTGTTTCAAAAAAGAGTAAAATCCCACGATTGGAGGAACTCCCTGGTCAGCCTCAGTAAGAAGCTGAGATCCCTCATAAAATCCTCCAAAGCTAGTTATGAAAACAAAATTGCCACTGATTCTAAAGACAACCACAAAGCATTCTATAGCTATGTCAAGAATCTCAATGGCAACACTCAGATCTGCTCTGAGTTACAGTACAATGACAATAAATATACAGAACCAACTGATATTGCCAACATCCTGGCAGATAGGTTCAGTGCTAACTTTATCCCCCTCTCACCCCCTAAAGGGCCCATCTTTATACCGGAAGAATGCAAAGTTCCTGTAATCATGACTGCACAGGTAAAAACCTCACTCTCCAAAGCCAAGAACACAGCATCCATGGGACCTGACAACATCCCAGGTTGTCTTCTACACAAACTGCAGAATGAACTGGCACCCCACCTAAGTACCATGTTCAATCATAGCCTCACCTTAGGCTTTGTGCCCATTGAATGGCACACCGTGATGGTTATCCCACTCCACAAAGGGGGGGGGGCCACAACAGACCCTGGGAACTACCGCCCCATTAGCCTGACGAGCCTGGTCTGCAAGGCCATGCAACGTATCATCATGGAACTCATAAACAAAGACATTGGAGATCTCCAAACTCTGGACCCCACACAGTTCAGGTTTGTAAAAGGCAGATCATGTCTCCTAAACCTGATAGACTTCTTTGAAGCAGTCACCAAAGTCATAGATGAGGGTAAGGTGGTTCACACAGCCTATCTGGATCTCGCCAAGGTGTTCAACACCATCCCCCACTCTGGAATTATAGATAAACTCACCAAACTACATATAAATCCCTATGTCACAAGATGGGTTGCCCACTGGCTTACTGACAGAACCCACAGTGTGAAAGTAGCAGACTACAAATCAGACTTCAGACCAGTGACAAGTGGAGTACCACAGGGTTCAGTCCTGGGTCCTCTCCTGTTTGGTATCTACTTCACTGAAGTACAGGCTAACACAGAAGGTCTTTGGCTAACAAAGTTCACAGATGACTGCAAACTAGGAGCCATAATCGAAACTCCTAATGATGTGGACATCCTACAAAAGGGTCTCACTGAGACAGACATCAGAAAATCTTTCTACGTGGCACACCTCATCACAAAAGTTTCTCATCCAGAAAAAAAGAGGTCATTGTTCCCCTATACTCATCACCCATTAGACCCATTATAGAGGACAGCACCCCTTTTGGTATGTACCTCACAAGACATCTGCAACAACCGGAAAGGCTGCAAAAATACCTCACAAAGAGGATTACTGGCCTCAAACAGATGCCTTACGCAGACCAACTCAAAAAACTCCAGCTTTACTCCATCTCATATCACCTACTCAGAGGGGATCTCTGCCTAACATGAAAAGCTATGTCAAATCCAGAGCTGTTGGACATGCTCCACTTAAAGAAATCCCAATCCCTCCGAGTTACATGCTCTAGGGCCATAAACCTTGACACCACAATAAACAGAACTTGCTGGAGGGATAGATTCCTGTCCCAGAGACTTCCCATACTCTGGAACACACTACCTATCTATGTCAAACAGAGCTCCTCATTAGCACTCTTCAAGAAAAATCTTGATGATTGGAAGGGTAATAGGGAATTCAACCCGGGGATCACTTCTGTGGTTCTGCTTGACAGGGGCACAGGAAAATAATTTTCTTGGGTGGCGAAAGCCAGGGTACCTTTTTGGCTAGGCATGTATAGGCCCTAGGGCCAATAGCCTAGTACCTACCTATGAACCTATGAACCTATGAACAAACAGTGAAACTAACAAAAAGGCTTTGTAAACAGTGATAACACCAATAACATTTGATTTAACAGGCACAATAAAGTACACAATTGCAGTACAACAATGTAGTTTAGTAAATAGTAAATAAATACAGTATAAAAGTAGGCGGCAGGTAATAAAAAGTGCAGTAAATAGTATAAGTAAGCAAAAAAAAACAGGCAACTTATGGTCAGTTTTGCTCCTTACTGATCTGAATCCAAACTGCTCATCTCTCATCTTACTTTCTATTACGCTACATATTCGTTATCAATCACACTCTTCTGCTATTCCATGCAGTATGTCAGGAGTTTGATACTTCTATCCTACCCACAGTTGTGAATGTGCCCTTTGTTCTTGTACACTGGTACAAAAAGACTTATTTTCAAGTCATCTGGGATACACCTTTCTCTTTGCACTGCTATGAGTACCCTCTGGGGACATTTCTCTCCTAAATCAACCAACATAATGATCATATCTGTTGTGACCACATCTGAGCCTGCTGCTTTCACTGACTTCATTTTCCTTAGTTCTGTTCTTTCTTTTTCTAGGGTGGGCTCCTGTATCTCTTTCAATGTAGACTGTGTCTGGGGCAGTACTGCTTCTGTGGGGTTTTCTTCATTCAGAAGGTGGTGGAAGTACCCCTTCCATCTGCCTTTAATATTCTGTAGACAGGTGAGGAGGTTGTTACTGGCACCCCTTATGAAGGGTGCCTATCTTCTTTATTTTTTGTCAGTGTCTTGAAACCTGATAAAATGTATTTGTGCCATTTGCTAAGTCACTTTTCAGTAGCTGGTATAGTCCCTTTGATGCCTTGTTTGCTAGTGAAAGTGCTGTTTTAGCTTATTTGATATCCAACTTGTATTCCTTCTTAGCCTGATCCATCTTTTCTGACTCACAGTTTTTCCTAAGCTCCATCTTTCTTTTGATAAATTCCTAGATTTCTGTGTTCTACCACCAGTCTTCCTTATGTACTTTATTTCCATACTTATCTTCATCACATATCTGTTCTATTTTCCTCATATGTTGCTGTTTTGAGATGCTACATTTCTTCTCCATCTCCACCAATCTTCTCTTTTTCATGAGGTGCTACAGTCCTGAGTCTTTCCTTGAACTCTTTTGCTTTAGTTCCAGTCAAACTCCAGGTCTTCAGCCTAGGTTCTGTTGACCTTAGAGGCTTCTCTGACCACTGCTTGCAGCTGATTGTGGCCACTGGTGGTTTATGCTGCGGGTTGAGTATTTCTCTGGGGATGACTTTGCAATGGCCTACTCTTCCCCACTGCCCTTTTCTTTAGCGAAGGAAATCTATCTGAGTTGCATGTTGGCCACTCTTGTATGTCATCTTGTGATTGTCTGAACTATGCCACAACTCATTCACCAGACTAGAATGGTGTCATTCTTTATTCCTGTTGTCCCACGCATTTGCATTCCGGCAGTCCTCATATCCTGTTTTGTCTGTCCCCATATGAGCATTCAAGACCCTCATTATCCAACTCAAGCTGTCCAGCTTTATCTAGTAGCTCCTGTAACTGCTGCATGAATGCACTCTTTTCCCTTGCTATCACAGCCCTTCTGTGGAGCATAGGGTGAGATTGTGAACACTGCCCTGTCTTTATACTGGAGTCTAATTGCTATGAGTGCATTGCTAATTCTGGTTACAGTCTCCACTGCCTTCAGAAGACTCTCCCTCACCCTAATTCCCACAACATGTCTAGTCTGTCCATTAGACTGTGGACTCCAAGCCAGATAGCTTTGTGCACTGTTCTTCCATCTTCTCTCTTAGATACACTGAATGTCCAGTCTGCTCTTTGCCATCATGTCATCCACTTAAAAACAGTATCCTGTTAATGAACCTGTATTGAATGAAGAAATCCTTAGTTCATGTTGACAGGTTTATTGATTTTTGTGTCCATTGTTTGCCACAGCACTATCCCAGGTAACCCAAACTGGGTAACTGGACACCAGCTGGCCAGTAGCTTATTGATACAGGATTGCTGGGGGGAACATACTGGCCAATAGAGGCACATGGAGCCCTCCCACAGTTAGCATGAGCCCCTGGCATAGGTCAGAGTCAGCCGGGACCTTAACTCAGTTATCATCAGCAAATACTCGTACCAATTTTTGGCAACATTAGTCAACATTTCCAAATCACCTACAGCCAATTTTTACATCATTGAGTGGCAAATCCTGACATGGCACATGGATCCATGTTCTCCTATATGGGGGGTACAGCACACCATAGTTGATACCTAAATCAGTTGGTATATACAACTTTTATCCTGATAGGCATTACCTTGAACCTGTGATTCTGCCAATGACTCCTTTCAATGTTATTTTTTTTGGAGGGGGGGGGGGGGTTAGGTGGAAATTCCCAGCATGTTTTTTTTTCTTTTTTATTTTGAGAGGGAGCTGGGAGGAACCCCACCTAGGGTGAACAAGCAAACCCCCACACAGGCATTGTCCTGAAGATCAGGACTGAATCTTGTACCTTGTGCAGGGAAGGTAAAGACCTTAACCATTATGCCAAACAGGCACCACTGCAAATAAGTTGCAGAGTATGTTGAATGGTACTCTGAAATGTACAATGAATGGATACTCATCCAACAGATGAAATCAAAGACCCTGACTTGTTGCAAACACCTCTAAAAATCTGAACTAGTAGTCTGGCACATTAAATGGAATTAAAAAAGGACTCTATGCATATCTATTTGATTGTTATCCTTATTCCTTACTGAGCACTGGGAACATGAAGTGTGGCACAATTACTATTTAGTTTGTCCTGTTAAAATGTGTAGCGTCTGGGACATGTCCTTGTGATACTGTCAATATGTTTTCCCAATATGCTCCCATAGGTCTACTAGTAAACAACAAAGGATATATAAATTATTCATAATGTGATCTGATAATGTCTTATTGATACATAAATGAGTTAATCAATGTATAGGGAGTGTCTGTGAGCACCTTAACCATTATGCCTCCACCCTCTTTTTTATAATATCCCCATTTAATTGTTTCAAAGGCTTTTTCAACATACATTTTCTAGAAGGATAAGAAATTGAGATTTTTGAATGGAAACATATCAATTTCACAAAGCCTGAGAGAGCAAACAGCAATGCAGTGATCCACATCACTGTAAAGAACAATATTATAAACTCACAATGCACACTAAGTTTCTTTAACATTTCTGATACTGGGGCAGTCATCTGAACATCCCTTAATTGTAATAAACTCAGAGGCGTCTGCATCATCATCAGAAGCAGCAGCCCTTTTTCTCATTTTCTACATGGGGTCAGGGTATCACGTTAACTGTCGCTATCTCTCTTGATTCAATGCCATACTCCTGCCTTCTTCGACACTTATGTCTGACTATTGCAGATCTTCTTTTATACAATCCATTCACTTCTTTGCTGTTTGCTCTTTGCTCATTTCCTCTTACCTGCTTCCAGTCTGTCTCAAATCTTCTTCACTAGTTTGTCTTCTACTTTTCTGCATGTGTCCAAGCCACCATAATCTGTTCTCTTTGATCTTTTCTGCAGTTGGAGCTACTTTGGCGTCTGCTCTTTTGTCCTCATTTCTTCATCTGTCCCACAGTGTGCATCCTACCACCCTTCTCAGGCACTTAATTTCCATCACCTATAGCTTCTTTATCTGCTCTGCCTGTACTGCCCAGATTTCTGTATCATACAGTAGTACTGGATGCACCACTGTCTCGTACACCTTACTTTTCATCTTCTTTGGCATTCTTTCGTCATAGACTACACCTGAGACTCTATGACAGTTGGCTGCAGCCCCTCTGACTGTAGCTTTGATCTCTTCATTCAGACTCCCCTTCTCCTCAACCACCCCTCCCACTTACTTGAAGCTATTTACCTGTTGCACTTTTATCTCAGTTCTCAGCTTGTTCTGATTTCCTCAGTTTGCTGCCATTACCACTGTCTTATCTGTGCTTAGTTTCATCCCATGTGCCTTAGGTTTTGCATTCCATTCCCCTATTCTTTGTTGAAGTTCTTGTTCAGAGTCTGTCTGTAATGCCACATCATCTACATAGAGCAACTTTGTTGATGTGTCCCCTGCAACCTATTTGCTAATGTAGTCCATCACCAGTATGAACAGCAGTGGACTCAGAGTTGAACCCAGGTGCACACCACTCCCACTGGGAACTTTGCTGTGAGGCTAAACACTGTTCATACTTGAGTCATTGGGTACTTGTACATAGCCTTCACTAATTATACCAGTGTTTCTGGGACTTCAAATCACGGCAGTACTGTGCTTTCTTGGGACCTTGTCATATGCTTTCTACAAGTCTAGAAATGTCCAGTTAGAATCTTTCTTCATTTCTAGCTTCTTCTCAACTATCTGTCTCACTGCAAAAATTGGGCCAGTTCTGCTGCATCCTGATCTGAATCTGAAATACTCATCTCCCTTCTTACAGTCTACTACTCTGCATACCTGTTTATCAGTCACAAGCTCCAGAACTTTCATACAATGTGATAAGAGTTTGATGCCTCTGTGCTGCCCACAGATGTGGATGTCCCATTTGTTCTTGTACACTGGCACCAGTATGCTTATTTTCTAGTCATCTGGGATATGCCTTTCTCTCCACACTCTAGGAGTACCCTCAAGAGCCATTTCTCCCATATCTCACCCAGCATCTTTATCATATCTGCTGTGACCTCATCTGAGCCTGTTGTTTTCCTTGACTTCATTTTCCTTATTGCTATTTTTACTTGTTCGAGGGTGGGCTCCTCTTCTTCTCTCATTGAGGCAGTTTCTTGGGCAGTATAGCTTCTGTGAGGTTTTCTTAATTCAGAAGCTGCAGGAAATATTCCTTCCATCTGCTTTTGATGTCCTGTGGACTGGTGAGCAGGTTGTTGCTGGCATCCCTTATGAAGGGTGTCTGACTATCTTCTTTATCTTTCTGTCTTTGCCTTGCAACCTGATATAGTTTCTTTGTGCCATCTACTGAATCACTTTCTAAAAGCTGGTAGAGTGCCTCCAATGCTCTGTTGTTTGCTACTGCAGCTCCTTTCTTAGCTTCTTTATTAGCCAAACAGTATTCTTTCCTAGCCTTGTTGGTCTTTTCTATCTTCTACTTTTTCCTGCACTCCTTTTTTTTGATGACTTCCTGGATTCTACATTCCACCACCAGATTTCCTTACGTACCTTATTTCCATACCTGGCTCAGCCACATATCTGTTCTATCATCCTTACACATGCTGTTCTGAGGCACTGCAATTCTTCTTCAACTCCCCCTAAATAAGCCTCTTCTTGGGATGCTACAGTCCTGAGTAACTCCTTGATCTGTTGTACTTTCTTTTCAGTCAACTTCCAGGTCTTCAGCTGAGTCTCTGCTGATCTTAGAATCTTCTCTGACCACTGCGTGCAAGTGATTGTGGAAACCAGTGGCTCATGCTGTTGTCCAACTGTTTCACTGGGGATGACTTTGCAATCATTGATTCTACCTCAATACCTTTTTCTTACTAGGAGGAAGTCTACCTGAGTTGCATGTTAACCACTCTTTTATGTGATCCTGTAACTGTCTCTCATTCTGAACCATGTGTTGGCTACTATAAAACCATTAGCCAAGCAGAAGCTAGAATGACCTCACCTTTTTTATTCCCATTGCTCCACTCATGTGAACCCAGGCAGTCCTCATATCCTGTTCTGTTTGTCCCAGTACATGCATTCAAGTCACCCATTATCAACACCAATTCATATTGTTCTGCTTTATCTAGCAGGTCCTGCAACTGTTGTCTAAATGCACTCTTTTTCTCACTATCACAACCCTGCTTTGAGGTCATAGGCTGAGATTATATATACTGTCCTATCATTGCACTGGAGTCTGATTACCATGCGTCTGACACTAATTCAGATAATATCCCTTGCTGCCTTCTCAAGCCCCTCTCTCACCACAGTTCTCACACAATTTCTAGCCTGTCCCTCTCATGAGTAGTAGACTCTGGTTCCCAAGCCAAATTACTTTGCTGAAATGCCCTTCCATCATGCCTCTTGGATACATAGGATGTCCAGCTTCTTTCATATGATCATGACATCCACTTCCAAGCTGCATCCAAGCTGCATCCTGTTGAGCGCTTTCATCCATAGGTAACAGGACTTCTTCAGAACCTCTGAAGAAGTCCTGTTACCTGTGGACAAAGGTGATCAATGCATGTTATTGTAAATAAAGCCTTTTGCGGCACTTGACTCTGAAGACTTCTCCCTTTCCTTTTTATCCCTATCAGAAGACCGAACGCTGAAAATAGTGAATGCTCTATTAAAAGAGTACTTAAATGAGAAAAATCATATCAAAGAAATTATATATAATGACAATAATAAGATAGTAAGAGTCCCAGACTTGAAAATCATATTTAATTACTTTAAGGAGCATTATGAAAATATTAATAACTCAAATTTAAGTATAACTGGTAATAACATTATAGAAGGCTTTCTAAAAGAAAATATTCAAGCAAATTATCAAAATATAACATTAGTAAAATTGATAAAATGTTCACATTTAAGGAATTAAAAGATCAAATAAACAATCTAAAGAATGATAAGGTGCTGGGATTAGATGGACTAATACCATAAAAAAACTTTCGACTTTTCCCGGTTAGGGATCGCCACAGCGGAACTCCGGTCTGCTAATGATTGGCAGTAGATTTTTACGTGCTGGCTTGCCGGGCCTAACGCACAACTTTCAACGAAGGAATGCCCATTCACGCATGTTGACACACAGAAGACGCTCTAACTGAGAATCAAACGTGCAACGTCTAACTGGGAGGCGACAACGCTACCACAGCACCACCACCGCAAAAAGTTACCTGATAGTATATTCTCACTTATACTAAATACCTATCAAGAAGTTAAAACTACATCCGTTATTTCACTCTCATGGAAATATTCTATTGTCTCACACATTTTAAAACCTGACAGAGAACCCACCTCATGTTCTTTGTATAGATTTATTTCTTTGCTGAATATAGACTACAGGATTTTTATGTCAATTTTCGCAAATAGATTAAATACTATTCTATCATAATTAATAAATGAGGACCAAACTGGGCTCATAAGAAATAGGAAGGTACAAGATAATATAATAAGACTCCTATCCCTAACAGATGCAGCAAACAAAAAGGAAAATGAATTATCTATAAGTTTTGACATTGATAAAGCTTTCGATTCCTTAAATTGGTCTTATTTATTCAACATTTTACAAGAATACAGCTTTTCCACAGACATTATAGGGTTAATCAGAAAACTTTATGAAAATTTCACCTCTTTTGTAAAGATTGACTGTTTCTTATCTGATCTTTTTAAAGTGCAAAAGGGTACAACACAAGGGAGTCCCTTGTCCCTATTAATCTAAATAAAGACCTGTCACCTAAAATTCAACTTTTTGCAATTGACATTAATTACTAGTAGTGATATTGAAAGCTCAATGGATTATTTAGTTAAAGCTCTACACCTTTTTGAAAGTATATCTGGATTAAAATTCAACCATAATAAACCCAAGTGCTTTTGATAAACAAGAAAGTTACCTCAAAACTAAATTCTTGCAAATATTTCAAATAGAAAAGTACTCACATTAAATATTTAGACATTTGTATTTAATCTAACCATAAAAAAGGCAATTTCAGTTAATTTTCAATACCTTATTAACTCAGTCCTAAACTTAAAAGATAACTGGAGCCAACTGTTTTCAAATCTGAAGATAGACTAACCTTAATCAAAATTATTTTACTACCTAAAATCCTATTCATTAGTCAAGCATTAATCTTCCCATGCCTAAAAAAAACTATTAAAAGAATCAAGGATATCCTACTCAAATTTCTGCACCCCCCCAAAAAAAAAAACAAGAATTTATTTACAATGTCATACACCAAGTTGGGAAGAAGGGGGCATTGGTATCCCTAATATTGATTTGTACTTTAACTCAATTATTATTAATAGAGTTCTCTCATTGATCAATACTTCATATATTTCATGTTGGAAGTCAATCAATGAAAATATGTTATTAAACAATAATATAACATTACTAGATCCCCTTATTAAAGAAGAAAGAAACGTCTTTATCTGTGTATTAAAGAAATGTATATACAAAATGATAAACAGAAACTCATATTCTTTCCTATCGTAAGCCACATATTATTAATTTTTAAAAGAATTATGAATTCCAACCATTTAACCAAAAATAACCATATTTCTAATAGCCTTCACTATTGAATGCTTGATCAAATTTAATACAAGTAAAATGTTATAACTTAAAAAGGGGAATTTATTATACTGGAATCAGTTTTGTCTAATAATCAGATCCATTCTGCTGATTACCCTATTGCTAGATACAGCTTACAAAGCTGCAACTGGATTGATTTTCAAACATGCAAAGAATTCATCCAAAATAAAAATTATAATGGCACTAGAATTAGACAATAAAATACATCTAAAATCTTAGATTTTATTTCCATTATTATTTCCATTATTAATAACAGATCCTTTAAAAGCACTTCTTTCATATCCAAGACACATATCCAAGACACATAAAAGTATCAGAAATTATTTGGGTTCTACAGATATATCTTTCTGGGATTATTCCACAAGAAGTAATAATCAATAATGTTCAATAAATAATAAAGAACTTTGTTTAAAGTCAGCAGGAAAGTCCACATCTTCTCCTTACTGGGAAATATACACTTGGAAATTCCTACATAGATATTTCTTAATACCACATAAAATTGTAATAATGTTTAATAAAGATAATGTAAAATGTTGATATAGGCAATTTTATCTATTGCTCGAAAAGTTGTCAGAAAATATTGGAAATGTAAGTCTACTCTCTTATTCAGTTCTGAATACATTAATTTAGCCATGTAACTGTGAAATCTCCACTATAAAAATGAGATCAAGTAATATAACTCATCAGTTAATTGCTTGGAAGAAATTGCTTAATTTGTTAAAGAAATACTAAATGTTATTCCTATTTTATATATATATGTGCCCCCCGTACCCCCTTACTTAAATATACTAACTCCGAGATCGCACTACAGTGGGGAAAAGGATATATTTCATTATCCCCACTGTAATGTGCTTTGGAGAACTGGCTTTTGCAAAAGTGCTACTTTCAATGTAGTGCACTTTCCTTTAAATGGATTTGATCTTCTGTTTGCGAGAAAGTGTGTTTTCGACAAACAGAAGTCGACCCATATATATATATATATATATATATATATATATATATATATATATATGTATATAGGTTCATGTCAGTTGAATGAAAATCCATATCCCCGATGACCGGATTGCTGAGATGGAATCGCCAACACAGCACATCCCCGACAAAGGTAAGTGAATGTATTATGGCACAAAACCTATTACCATGTCTGCAATACACCTAAAACATTCACAAATGCCTGTATAGCTCCGAGATTGGACCACTTCTTGGGAATGGGAATATATCCCATTCTGCGCTACTCACCATTGTCGGGGATGTGCAGTGTCAGCGATACTGTCTCGGCGATCCGGTCATCGGTGATATGGGTTTTCGTTCAACTGACATGAACCTATATATATATATATATATATATATATATATATATATATATATATCTATATATAGTTAGGGACATTGTATATAGCTATTTTTATTTGCATTTGTGAATATTTTACTGGGTTATTGTTTTGTTAAAATAAATAAAAATATTGTTGGAAAAAAATAAACAGTCGGCCTTTTATTTATATACCTCAAACAGAAATTTATATGACTTTTGAATTTTTAGAAGATTCCTTTCCTGTCCCTGCATTTATATACTTCTGGGATACTTCTGGGAGGAGGAGGAGAAAGCTTCAACAACCTACTGTTCAAAGAAGGCATCATAATGTCACCAAACCAGGATCTTCAAACAGTTAAAAAGCATAGTTTATTTCCATCTTCAAGTTGTGATTATTTTCATTCAGGCCAATGCAAGTCATATATCATTTTATGCACTTTCTTGCATGTACTTCATTTTAAAAAATGCAAGTGTAATACAGCTTTTTTTAAACAATTATTTTACATACTTCAAAAAAAAAAAAACCTTTTGGCCCCATTATAGCTAGTTCATTTTCATGCATTTTACTTTGCAAGAAAAGTAACATTGCCCAGATGGAATTGTTCTGAGAGACTTCAGCAATCAAAAATAAATTGATTAGTACCTAATCCCTTACCAAGAACAAATAACATAAAAGTAGAGAAGACTAGGGTGAATAAAAATGAATAAAGGCTGAAATGTAAGATGGTAACTGGGAAGTGCAACAGCATGAATGCATAGCCTTTTAGTAGTACACTGTCCACTATTTACTTGTGCACTGCTATGGAAAGTCTTTAAAGCAAAACACTTATTCTTATAGCATATCCTCATCTAAATAAATGGGGGTAGAGACATTTGCACAAGTTGTAAAAATTATTGTTATTATGGTAATGCATATATGTTTGGAGGCGACTATAAGAACCAAAATGACTGCAGAATACCGGAATAAACTGGGAATAAGTGGAAGAAACTGGAATGAAGATGGAATGAATCTCTTTATCATTTAATTACCCAGAACTGTGCTGAACAGGTAGCAGTCTCTCCTGTATGTGCTAAATCTTCTTGTACATTTCAGAATAAAGTTCTGCATACACTGTAGTTTGTTTAAGAATGTTTTATTATGCACAGTGGAGGTAGATGTTAACAGTATCTGAATCAAATTTTGCTGTCTCCAATAACAGTGCTGATAAATGAAAACACTAATTACAATGTCTGTAGTTTCTGCTCCTATTATACTCTGTGTACATTCTGCACTCAGAATGTATTATGTCAACAATGTCTGAATCAAATCTTACATTCTTCAATAACAGTGCTGATCAATTGAAATAGACTGAATTATAATCTCTGCCACTTCTTCACTCATTATACTATCTGTAAATTCTGTACTCAGAATAATAGTACTGATAAACTGGAATTGACTGAATTACAATGTCCATAGCTTCTGCACTCATTATACTCAGAATTATTCCTTTCCTCCTGAATAATATAATTAATTTTCTGGAATGCTGGATATTTGACCTGACTTCAGCACTCACTCTGGAGTGACTGTACCAGACTTCTGTGGACTGCACTGCAATGACTTTCTGCATTATCAGACATCCTTCTTTGTCTGAAGTCTCTCTTGTAAATGATACCAAAAACATGAACATTTCCTACAGGTTTTACATAACTCTTTTAACATTGGCTCCCAAGCCTGTTTGAACTTAATGTATTGCACATTCTGTTAGCACATTTTATTCTTATCTGAAAGTTATTCATTTGTACTGAAGCATTCCTTCCTATGAAATTATATGTCAAATGTAAAATGTAAACTGAAGATATATGTCTGCTTTCATATGGCTACATTTCTAGGTCCATGCAAAGAGAATACTATATTCATGTCTAACATTCACATTTAGGTGAATATTTACGTGAATCTTAATATTACATTTTCCCCTGAGACCCCTAAACAGGGGGTCTACTTCTGCAGTAACTTTAAAATATGAAATATAAAATAGAAAGGTTACTTTAAGGTTTTTAAATGGAAAGTCATGTGATTTGATATCAAGTGGTATTTAAGCAGTTTGTAATGAATGTAATGTTTGTTCTGATGAAGCTCATGTGTATTAAAGTGAGTGAAAGCGCTTAACAAAGTTACTCTGGTGGTCCTGTGGTTGGATTTATTGTCTCAGTTCAGTTCTTTCGGTGTCATTTTTTTATTTTGTTTTTAGTCTAGTTTATGTGAGTTTTAACTATTGTGTTTGCGTGGCACCATGACTGGAGGCGATTCTTCCCAGGACAGTAACCTTAATTTAACCATACACCCCACACCAGGAGATTCAGGTGGGGTTTCAAGTCAATTGGTTTCTATCATCACTGATGCTATTCGTGATGGGTTTACCAGACTATCAGGCTCGTCCGGGGATTCTGGCAACCAAGCACAGAGTATAGGAAGACGTGCTATACGTGAAGGGGTTGGTCGTGCTCCCGAAACAAATGTTTCCAACAATGGATGCTGGTTGCCTAGTTCGAGCGAAAGAAATGGAACTTTTACAGTAGTTTCAGATTCTGACGGAGGTGATTTGATTAACAATTTGTTTACTAACAGTTCTAATCGATTTTCAGATGTCAAAGACCGTGTCGGCTCTTCACAAGTAAGTAATAACAATGTTTATAATGAAGACCAAGATTTTGAACTTTGTAAAGACAATATATTCAAACTAGAATGGTTGGCTACTAAGCTAGCTTCTTTACAGTTGGAAATTTTGTATTTTGAGGAAAACATTAGGCGTGGGTGTGTCCCACAAGGCCTAAGAGTTTTCAAGTTTCCAAACTGTGTTAAGCAAGGTGACTTGTTATATAAAGAACTTGTGGACATGTTTATCACAACTGGGATTTCCCTTATGAAGTCTTTGATAGTTCAATACACCAAAGATATTTCTGTTATGAAAGATGAACTAGAGATTTTAGACAAAAACATCAAGTCTTCTCCTAGTTTTCTTTCTTTAACACTTTGTATTGCAGTATCAGTGTTAAAGTGGATTGAAACAAAGCATCAATAGTAGTCAGAAAACGGGGTAAGCTTATTAGAGATTTACAAGCATACTCTAATGGGACAGCATATCCTCTTAAATTTAACAACAACATTCAAGGTAGGAAACATTTTCAACCTACAATCACCAAAACTGTTGTTAACACCGATAGCAGTAATAACAATTCAGTTGCATTGACTGACAATTCTGACTGCCCTGACATTACTAGTAATGTTAATACTAATGGTCATTCTACTCAAGTATCTAACAATAACAAAGGAAACAGCAGTAATGATTTGGGTCCTTTTTAGTGGACTCCACAGGGAACAAAAAGACTCCCAAGTGGACACAACAAGTGAACAACAAGAACAATATGAAAGGGAGGAACAGGAGAAAGAATTGACTTTTGACATAGAAGTATTGAATCTGCCTGGTGATACACTGGACAATGATGCTATTTCTGTTTTGAAAAAAAGGTTTTTCCTTTGTTCCTACTAATGCAGTGAATATTCCTAGACTAATTGTAGATTTTAGATTATATCTCAGGAAATTGAATCTAAGCTTTATTTTTGATAATATTCCTAATGTTCAAACTGTGTCAACTGTGTTTAAAAAGAACAGCACTTACAATCCAGCTTTAAATTCTACCATTCAAATGTTTGGTACACTTTGTGAGAAACAGTTTAGAACTATGAAAAGTTATATGTTTGATTCTAATTTGCCTGAAGGGGAAAGAAGGGCTCTGTTTAATTTAAGTAACAACAATGAAGTTAGAGTTATGAAAGCAGACAAGGGGGGTTCATTAGTGGTTATAAAGACTACTTCTTATGAACAAGCTATGCTTTCTTTCCTTGCTGATGACAATTGTTATAAAGCAGTTAGTAGCGAATACATCCTCAGCCGCTTTAGAAATTTGGATACTGTTTTATTCAATTTATTTTGTGATATCAGCATAGACTTTGATACTTACAGGTTTTTACAGGTGGAATACCCCAAAATGGCTGTGATGTTTGGTATTCCCAAAGTACATAAAAATCGTACCTGTCCCCCTTTTAGGCCTATTGCATCTGCATCGTACTCTAAGACGGAGCCCATTTCAGTTTGGCTTGACAGCATCTTTAATCTACTAGTTCAGAAATCTAGGTTTTATTTACGAGACTCTTGGCATTTACTAGAATTGTTAAATGAGTTTAATGTGGCAGACGTTTCTTCTTCTTCTTTTTATTTTGCAAGTTTAGATGTTACTTCATTATATACTAGCATAGATCAGGAGGTTGGCCTGGAATATCTGAGAGAATATTTGACAGAGTATACAGCCCTTGAAAATGTTATGGTCAACACTGCTTGTATACTTATGGAGTTAGTTCTTACAAATAATTTTTTCAAATTTGGTAAGAGATTTTTTCAACAAATATCTGGGGTAGCTATGGGGTCTAGAGTAGCACCTTAGTTTGCCAACATTGTCATGGCCCTTTGGGAATTGAAACATCTTTATGTGGTGCCTTTTGTAGAAAATATTTTATTTTACAGGCAATACATAGATGATTTAATTTTTCTTTGGAGGGGCAGCTATGACAGTTTTTACCTTTGTTAAGCATCTTAATAGTAGTACTACCTTTTTGAATTTTACTATTAGTAGTTTTGGAGACTCTATAGATTTTTTTGGATTTACATCTCACTTTTGACACCAACACCCTGAGATTTCAAAGTCAGATATTTAGAAAGAATACTTTTGTCAATCAATATTTACACAGAGAGAGTTTACATCCTGTTCATATGAAAAGTGGGGTAGTCAAAGGTCAGTTCATACGACTCAGTAGATTGACCACTGAACATTCAATTTTTTTAGAAGAGGTAGATAAATTGTTAAGCTTTTTTCAACAAAGAGGTTATGATTTGAACTGGCTTTGCAAGATAGTTCAGGAAGTTAAACAGCTTAGAGTGACTTCTGCACGTCCAATTTTGGACAACAATGTCACTCTAAGGGTTACATCTCACAGTGTTACAAATAATGGATATACGAATTTTACGTTAGCTTTTCCTATACCTATTTGTAATGAGATGAATGTAATAAGAAAGATTCTCATGGAACATTGGAAGGTAATAATGGGAAATACAGAATTCGTCAAGAGTTTAGGGGAGAAACCATTTTTTTGTTACAAAAAGGTCACTAGTATTAAACAAATTCTAGAATCCAAGAGAAATCAGATCACAAGTTCAGTGATTTGTGCAGTTGGACGTTTTTCATGTGGTAGATGTAGACAGTGTAAATACATGAGTAATGCGTCTAGCTTAGAATTTAAACATTTAAAAAGAAAGATTGTAGCTAGAGCGCGATATGATTGTAGTACGACCAATGTGGTATATTGTGCAACATGTGATACATGCCAAAAATTTTATATTGCGAAAACTATTAGAGCATTAAACAAAAGAATATATGAGCATAGTTTAGCCATAAAGAAAAAAGATGTCAACAATGCTCTTGCTGTTCATGCCACAGAATGTGTTTTTTTAAGAAGTTTTCTTTTTTTGTTTTGGAAACGGTCAACACTGACTTGTTCTCTGGGGACTACAAGACACTTTTGGAGTATAAGGAAAGTTTGTGGCAAATATTGTTAATAGCTGATGAACCTCCTGGCCTCAATGGGGCAGTCAACATGAAATGTTTTCTGCAGATGGCCAGAATTAAATAATTGTATAAATTCAATTTTTATTTGTTAATTTATGCATATATATATTTAAATCATTAGATTATATATTGTTAAGTCAGAAATATGTACATTAATCATTTGATCAATATTATTTATTTTTAAAAAAAAAACATTTGAATATAAATAGAAAGGTTACTTTAAGGTTTTTAAATGGAAAGTCATGTGATTTGATATCAAGTGGTATTTAAGCAGTTTGTAATGAATGCAATGTTTGTTCTGATGAAGCTCATGTGTATTAAAGTGAGTGAAAGCGCTTAACAAAGTTACTCTGGTGGTCCTGTGGTTGGATTTATTGTCTCAGTTCAGTTTTTCGGTGTCATTTTTTTTAATTTTGTTTTTGGTCTAGTTTATGTGAGTTTTACATATTGTATTCATGTCTAACATTCACATTTATGTGAATATTTAAGTGAATCTTAATATTACATTTTCCTCTGAGACCCCTAAATGGGGGGTCTACTTCTGCAGTAACTTTAAAATATGAAATATAAAATGAAGTCACAAGCCTGATCTTACATTTTCAGGCCTATGCAAGGTCCATTTTACTAAATGTATTTATGTAAGATTTATAAATTTGACCACTAGGTTTCACTTCAGCATTACGGTCTGTTAATTATCTGAAAAATATTTTAAATTCTCTTAAATTTATGATTTAATTTTAACCGCACAATTCTTTAATGTGTTATAATTTGTATTAAACATTTCATGTAACCATTTACAAACTCACTTTTTCACCTATAATATATGTATCTTGAAGCAAAATTACCATATACTGTATTAACTTGTTCATAGGTTCATAAGTTCATAGGTGTGTACTAGGCTAATGGCCCTGGAACCTTTACAAGCCTAGCCCATAGGATTACCCTGGCATAGTGCCACCCAACCTTAGTTCCCAGTGCCTCTGCCAACCTGCATTATGTATTATTACCCTCTGTATCCCAGCAGTTGATAACACAGGCACACAGGAAGACATTCTTCAATGGACAATTACAAAAATTCTACTTGAAAAAATACTGCTAGGGTATGTTAATATTAATTGGCTTGACCTCATGTTAGCATCCCCCACATCTAGTATAAATCTATTTGTCTCAAACAACTTATTAATACTCCTAAATACCAAGGCAAAACCAAAGTCTCTAGCTTTGACTGGATACTTGACAACCCAGCAATTTTATTACTGCAGGCACACTCTCAAATTCATAAAGTTCTCACCTCCCTACTTACGCCATTATTCTCAACAATACCCTCCCCAAACAAATCTTTACAACTTTAACTGTGACACATTTAATGCTACACTAGCATCTATTAACTGGAATATCCTGAAACCCTCCTAGATGAAGCAGTAAATGAGTGCAACTCAATTTTTCTAAGCACTCTAAACAGCCTAACTCCTTCAAAAATAATAAAAACAAATCATCCTGACTGGCTCACTAAAACCAATAGATTACTCATGCAAAACAAAGATAAATCCTGGAAGAAATGGCAAGAAATAATATTCTTAAAAAAAAAAAAAGTTAACAAGAAAGCATACTAGTATAACATCCAAAACAGCACCAAATGTACCCCCCCCCAAAAAAAAAAAATCTGGTCTTCAGTTAGAAAAAATATTACATCCCAGACAAAAAAAAATCCAAAACCCAACACCTGTTTCTATACTGTATGTAAAACAATTCTTAAACTAACTGAAAATATGTTCTACTTCTGCAACAACCTCCCAACTGAAAATTTAAAAACAACAGCAAACAGTATCACCTATCTAATTTCAATCCTATTAAAAGGTCCATCCAGGAACTGTATTCCCTCTCCTTATGGGAAAAAATCGTACATTATCCCCTTGCATAAGGGAGCTGCATCAATAGAATTTTCAGACTTCAGACCCATAGCAATTCTATCCCCATCTCTAAATTACTAGAAAAATACATTCAAAAACAGTTATTAGAATACCTCATGGAAGAAAAGATCTTAATCCTTACCCAAAATGGATTCTGTCTGCCACATAGCACCATAACATTCACAGAAACTAGCAATAAAGCTAGAGATTGTGGCAAACTAGTGTCCTCTTTATTTCTAGATCTCTCAAAAGCCTATGATACAGTCTGTCACAATACACTTAGCCATCAGTTGCCCACTCTAGGTCTATCAGTACCAACTTTGCAATGGTTTAGAAGCTATCTGTCTAATCAGTAACAATTAAATAGAAGTCCATCTTCTCACATTTCTACCCTGTTGCCACAAGCATACCACAGGATTTTATCCTTGGGGGCCTTACTCTTCAAAATTCTCATTAATACTTTCCACACATCCACCCTGCATGCCACATGATCTAATGGCCACAACCATCTATCAATCCATACACCACGTAAATCCAGTGGACAAAATTTATGCTCATACCATGTTGCTAAATCCTGGAACTCCTTACCAATATCTGTAAGGAATGCACAAATCTTTTACGCTTTCAAAACTACCCTGAAGTACTACTTATCCAACTCTTGGCTATGTTCCAGCTCTATACCAGACAAAACTAATGACAACCACCTCGCTATATGTCAAAAATGTATTTTACTCCCACCTAATTAATCTTCATCCTTCCTTCACTGGTCTCCTCTCTCCCCTATATTATCTCCTTGACATCCTAGTTAACTCATTTAAAAACCCAAACCCCTGCTTTTTTATTATGCATCAACAATACAATTAACTACACCTTATGAATATAACACCTGTAACTCTTCAGCTAGATTTGTTACTAACAATCCTGTCCATTTACCATTTACCTTTTTATTTTCTATGTGCTGCAATAGATATCTCCATTTTAAATTTTTGTCTCAGATATAATATCTATGTGCTGTAATCGCAGAAGTACATTTTCTAAAATCTATGCTTTCTTTCATATCTTTACCTTTACATATCCTGTCAGTGCCTTTTTAACTTCTGTCTAATGCACAATAATTATTACATAATGTTCACTTTATTCTGTAACAAATTAACAAATTAAGCCTGACTGGTCATGCCTTGAGTATATTAAATAATTACTACTTACTCTTTAGATAACTTATCTTGATACGCCTGTTACAAATAATTATATCACTTTACTATTAAAACTAATGCTTGAATAATGTGAGGTGTGATGTAATTTTGTAAAATTTGTTCTTATTATATATGCATTATATTTATGCATGTTGTAAACTGTCTAGTAATGCTGTTAGTAATGTTTATCTGATTATGAATGTTATATTCTGAAATCTGATTGAAATGTATTATACTGAATATTTAAAATTGAGCATGACATGACTGAAATTTACACTAAAGTGAGTTATATTTATGCTAAATGTCTGAAATAGCTGTGTATAAATGTTATATTTTGGAAACTAACTAAACTAGCACTAAAGGAATAGCTTTTCTGACAATATCATCTGAACAAGAAAAAAATGTAAACTGAAAATTAGTACTGTTATGCAGTTGTCTGAAAACATAGCTTGAAATTGAAACTTTAGCTTGAAATACTTGTCGAAATACATTTTTGCATACTTGCTTTAACTCTAATCTGCATAAATGCACATAGTTGTATATACATTCTATCTCTACAATAATACTTTCTTTAGACAACTAAAAGACATTTGCATAAAAGCAGTTAATATAAAGTATACATACTGAATAAAGACACAATAAAGAAAAAAAAAATGATAATCTTTACTTCTGGCTTCTGTGGGTTTCTGTTCTTCTTGCTGATCCTAAGACATGTATGGGCCAACCCAGAACTTGCAAAATTGACAATTTACTCTATATTGTCCCAAGTCACCCCTGGTATAACGGAAGAGCCACCTTAATATCCAAAGGTCCCTTGATGTGTCTCTCATACTAGACAATTCCTCCCACCCATCTTAGGTGCAAGTCTGGGTAGTAGATATAATGATTCTTTCTGCCTGTATTGAAAAACATGTGTTGCCCTGACTTTTTACATAAAATAATCCTATGTTATTAATAAACTTTTTTAAGTCTGTAAACCAAACTGATAATGTACTACAGTGAAATGGAAACACTATAAATGTATTATCAAATCAAACAGAAATCTCTATGTAATTGTTTTTTCCCTGTGATAAACTCAAATGAAACTAAAGTACTAATTTGACACTGTACTAATTTTTCAGCATTTTTTCCATGTCTGCACCTTTATAAAATTAATCTTAACTGTTGACCTTTTTTTTACTTTTATTCTGAGAAGCTAAGGTTATAATTTGCAAAATAATTTCTTCAGTGTGCAGGTCTCTGGCCACTGCTTTACATATAGCTCTTCCTTTAGCTGAGGTCATTTAACTGTTTCAGTACTACTGAATGCTGAAAAGATTTATCATTACTGTCTACAATTTTCTTGGATAAAGAGTAACAACTCTTACTGCACAAATCTGTCACTAATGATATTTAACTGATCTTTATCATACTGTCTTATTGCAGACAGTACTGTCTTTAATTCAGCTTGCTGGGCTGGCCTGTAATCTGATAACTCGGTTATATAAGTCCATACCTCTGGTGTGCTCTGATAAAATGCAATTTCTGCATGAAACAGATAAAATCTTGAACCATTTACATATACACATTTATTACTAGAATTGAACTGATCTCATTTTAAAATGTGACTTGTCTGTCCTTTGCAAGTATGTGAAGTGTCCTCATGCAGTAAAATTACATTGCATTATTTTCCTGACATGAAATTTGAATCTGTAGCTTTAAAGAAACCTAATATTTATACTCCACTCTTGTGTTGCATGGGATCTGAACTTTTAACTGTATTGTTGAAATGTTATTTAAAATGAATGATTGAATGTCAATCTTATCTTACTTACTGAAGCTGCCAACTGCAGTTTCTGTGTTGGTGCCTAGTAATTAAATGCGCATGTCTGTACCATGTGTTAAATGCTTTAGTGCTTTAAAAACAAAGGCTGGTTAGTGCACATAAACTTTGCAGATTATTAACCTTCTTAGCAGTATATTATTATTATTTTTCTTGTGCAGAACTACTGATAACTTGTCTATGTAAGAGACAACACGTGCGACACTGTACAGTTCACAGCTTTAATATCTTCAAGTTTGCTTTTTAACCAACATGAAAGATGTTCTCCAGTGCTCAGATCTAAGCAGATCTAACAAGAAATCAGATCAGATCTTACATATATAAATTCTTATGAAAGTAGTCCTTTGGAAACACTCAATGTCATTACTTTGGTATTTTCGGATGTCATACAGTCTGTTTATTAAACTGTTAGGGAGTCTTTCCTGTTTGAGAATGTTTCTGTGTGAAAGCAGTCTTTCAATGATGTCATGCAGTCTGTTAATAAGCTCCTTTGTGTTCTTGTTTCAAGGTGAATTATGTGACAGTCTAGGAATTATGTTGATTCTTGCACCTGGGCCCTTATCTGTTTCCCTTGAAACTTGTTCCAGACACTGAACATTCACCTTATCCTTATCAGCATTTTTCTCAAGCTGTACTAGACCTTGAACATTCATGTTACATACAACAGATGAATGTTGTAGCTGAGAAGAGTTTAACCCTTTAACATATGCATGCCAGCAAACAGAAATATATGTATCTAAATGTAATTTGGGACAAAGTAAGTTGTCCTGGCCCCATGAAGAAGGGTAAAGGGGTGGGGGGTGGTTATAGAGGTTAGGAATTAATGTGCATCTTTGTAGATAGGTAGGATAGTGGGATTGTGGTGGTGAAACGGTTAAAGAGAAGGGAGAGGTTAAAGGAAGTGATGTAGGGGAAGGAGGGACTTGTGACAGGATCATACTTCTCAACCTGGGAACACCAAAAATCTGGACAAAGGCTCGTGAAAAATAGGTACAGATCTGTATGCTGATTAACATAAAAATTGCATACATAATTATGCAACCCTGCTCACTACAGTGGAATTGTGGGATAACAATGTTCAAACACAGACTGAATAATAAACAACCAGAATGTGGCCCCAGATACTGTAGTAAATTGTAAACATTTTTTTAAATGTGTAGCAATAATGTTTGCTGGGAATGGAGAAGATGAATGTTAGGATTTTGTTTTTGGTGACTTGCAGTATGTGGGTTTTGTGATAAAAGTAGGGCATTTAATACAAGGCAATATTCTAATCATAGCAAAAGATTTTAGTTTGCTAGGACCTCCAAATGTCATTCTCCATGGCCTACTGATCAGTGGAGTAGTTAAATTTGTCTTAGCTGGGGCTGTTTGAGTTTGCCACCCTTCCCCAATCACAAAATCATAGTTGAATGGGGCCTCTCATATACAGCCCTCCTCCTTGCAGCCATTCCAGTGTCCCATTAATTGGCTATTTCACCCCATTTACCATAAACACTGTAATCTGCATACTGCTTTACTTCTACAATGATTATTTGGATTTGATTTAAAACTTTTATTTTACATTTTATAGCAGACACACTAATAGACATCTGCTAAACAAAACAATATAGTCTCACAATGAAAATAGACTTGGCATTAAAACTTTCTGGCCTTGAAACTCACATTCATTGAAACAGCATTGAAGCCCACATTCAAAGAAAATGCATCTGGCCAGTGGTGGATAAATATTAACTTTGGGCTGTTTTCAAATCATAGGCCCCTTGTACATGAAACATACATGTGTTCTTTGATACAACTTCCTGATTGTAGTAAAATATATTCCTTGTATAATACAGCACAATTGTTAGAGTGTGTTTTAAATGTATTGTTTTCAACATTTTTCCAGTAAGCAATGAAACAAAATGCATGAACCAATAATGACAAAACTACCCAATTCAGAACATTTCCATCATGTCTACTCAAATGTCCAGGGAAATTTTAGACATTGCTTATATCATTTTATAAAAGTTACTATAATAAAATGTTTTGTGTTACCATGCATTTCTTGAAAAATAGGAAGACTGATACTTAAATGGATGTCATTATTTAATGAATTCACTTCTCACTGATTTGCCAGAGAACCACAAATTTTAAGAGGAACAGACCATACCTCTCATAGGTTCATAGGTTGGTACTAGGCTATCAGCCCTAGAGCCTATACAAGCCTAGCCATAACAATTCCCTGGCTATTTCTTCCCACACTATTTACTTCGCTTCAATCTCTTATCTCAAGAAATCTGGGTAAACCAAAAATAATTGGTGGTAGACAAATACTCAAACATAGGACAAAAATAGGAAATATTTTAAATATTATTCATAGTAAGTTGATAGAATACCAGGTTTGCATTAACTTGCATTTTTCCAAATGATACAAAACCTCAGATTGAAATATCTGTCACTATTTCTGACTTCAAGTCCTCAGTGAGTAGCCAGGAAAATTTTATGAGGAACAGACCAGAAAATATGAGAAAAAACATGCAAAAATCTGGACAGTTGAGAGGTATGCCACACACATGCATGTGCATTTACACCTATGGCCAGAGTGTCCAATCTGCTCACTGCATGCCTCTGGAAAGTGAGAGGAAACCAACACACTTGAAGAAAACCCATTTAAACACAGGGAGAACATTCAGACTCCACACAGAAGGCACCCCAGCCAATCATCACCCCAAAATGCTACCCACTGTGCTGCTGTGATGGTGGAAAAACAAGAACTGGATGAAGTCATACCTAGCTTTTATGTCACACTGAAGTCATTCAATAAAATAAATATCTTCTATCACTTAATTATATCAAACTGCACTTTTCCCTCAAACATCAGGAAAGAAACAGTGCACTCATCCATAGCCATTTGACTACCTAAACTCCAAGCATGCATCACAACACACTAACAAGCTAAACAGACACAGAAAAACTTTTATTATAATCATAAAAAAGTGTAAATTTACATCTGTTGACTATAAACAAAAAACGTCTGAGCATGCATGCCTATCAAAACATGTTTACAGTCCTGAGAATCTATGATTTATGCAGGAACCAAAAAAGTCACTGCAAATCCCTTTCCTCAAACTACTGAAAAGTTTTCACTGCACAGATAGCTCTCAAGGCAGCATGATTCTATGTGATACATAAGTGAACGTTCTTTCTTTCTAACTATGCTAAACTAGTCAACATATTTTTCCCCAATTGCTGGACCTGCCATTTACAAGCTAAGTACAAATTTCTCAGCATAGTCACAAAGATTACCCCATATTATTATCATATTAGCAAATGAGAAATGTTCAGAACTGACTGTCAAAATGTCTAGAATCTCTAACAAGTTTAGTATAGTCAATAGAAAAGCGATTACTACAAAACTCTATCCTCTCCCCCTTTTATTCTTGTCTTTAGTGTCCAACCCAGGTCATGGCTGAGAAGGGGGCCATCCAAAAAAAAAAAAAAAAATCAAAAATACAAAAAAATTCAGTCTAGGAATGTAATGCAGGTGTTTAGGCAAACTGCATAAAATACACTCTCCAGAGGAGACGCAGCTAGGAAATGAAGTGCATCTCAGCCCTCGCAATAGCTACTACAGAAAACAGCTGTACTCAAATTTATACCATGAAACTCTAGAAGTTACATTTTTTATCACAGTACTTTTTGCTTTTTTGTACGTTTCTTCCTGTTATAACGAAACTTCTCTCACTTCCTGCAATGCTCAGTCTTGCAAGTTCATGTGTGTGTCTGTGTGTGTGAATGAATATGTGTGTTCATGGTTTGTGTTATGATGATTCAAACCAAAAATGTTATGATGATACCAGGAGAAAAGTGGGGCATTTTACACACACACACACACACACACACACACACACACACACACACACACACACACACACACACACACACACACACACACACACACACACACACACACACATGCATGCAAACACACATGCTCCATTTCAAAGCTAAGGCATAGCATACAATAACTGCAGCTAAATACATAAATAAACCAGCTCCATTTCAAAGCTCAAGGTCTCGGGCATAGCATACAATAACTGAAAGCTCCTCTCAGAGAGTATATGATAATGGAGTGCAGCAGCAGCTTCTTTCAATACATAAATAAAACTTTTCTTGAACTGGAAATACAGCTAGCTCTCAGACATAAAATAAGCAGCTCTCGTTTAGCATACTAAAACAAACACACGTGCGTGCACACGCACACACACACACACACACACACACACACACACACACACACACACACACACACACACACACACACACCCTTTGTAATGGTTACGGAACACTTACTTGAGTTGCAGCTGTGTTAAACTGAGTTCCCTTCCTCCGTAATAACCTGGCTGGCTCACAAATAAAATTATTGCTCGCAAATACATATTCCCTTTCCCTTCCCCTCCAGTTCATTCACTCGCAAATAAAAAATGAGTTCCCTGGCTCAAATAACATCCTCTGGTGGTTCGTGAGTAAATATTCCTTCCCTGGCTCAAATAACAGCTGAAGCCCAACAGTTTGCAATTTCCCACTCACTTGAAACAGCCGAAAATGCTTCGAGCTTAAATTCTGACAGGTTGGCTCACTGGCTGATGTCATCGAACACATGATGATGCCAGTCAAAGTCCAAAAATTTAAAAACAGAGACGGGAAAATTGGAAATATAAGGGGTGCCACTCTGGGAATCATGGCACCCCATTATTTGGACCTCAAAACTGGTAAAAACCGAGAAATTCGGTGCAGTTGAGAGGTATGGACAGGGTTAAGTGAAAGGTATTAAGGGAAGTAGGCACATTTGGTGTGAGTTGGTGGTGAGGTAACAGCTAGCTCACGTCCAGACAACCTGTAGGTATTGTGGATGCAGTTGGCTAATTTAGCAGAACTACGTCAGCGATGGAAAGCTATTGTGGCCCAAGTGGAAGAGTTGTTCCAGGAGGCAGCAGCATCCGAGGTGGTACAAGAACCAGAACAGACTCTGGGTCAGAAGAGGTGGCGCACCACAGTGAGAACCCCAGCTCAAGGGAAAAGACAACAGGCAGTGAAACAGGTGGTTGCAGTGGACACACCAGCTCCCAGTACATCTCAAGATGAAGGTGCAGGTAATGGTTTTACTTTGGCAGTACTGTCTGGGGAGCTAGGGGCTGAGGACTGTGGTGGGGAGAGGGATGACAAGGACTTGTTAGTTGGGGGCCTTGGGGGAGGCTTGCAAGTGACAGAGGATGCTCAGTGGCAGCTGGCACAGGGTGCCAGGTAAGCTGTCGGAGATGCGACTTGGGTGGTGTTGGTTCTGGGGACAGTTTGGTTTTGGACTCAGAGGTAGGCTCTGACTTTGGGCTATGGTCAGGGGCCTGATTAGCTACCCAATCTTTGGGACAGGGGCAGGAGTGGTTTCCCTGACTCCGACCATTCCGGGGTCGGTCAAAGAAAAAATTTGAAAAGGAGAGTATGTGGATTTGTTTGAACTGATTGATGTGAAAGGGATCCAATGGCTAGTGGAGGTGGGGTCATCTAATAGCAAGGACTTGTTGGTGGCTTTAGTGGCATTGGGAAGAAAGAGGGTAGGTAAGCTTTGCCCTAGGACATGGGATAATTGGGTGGTTGACTTTATTTACTTTATGGCAGTGCAGCTGGAGAAGGATGGGTCTTTGGCCTTGCTGCTTCTAGAATATTTCTTTACCATTCATGAGGTGCAACAGGTAAGGCCAGGTAATGCATGGCTTTAGTACGATCAGTGTTTCCGCAAACGGAAGGCTTTGGACCAGTCACTATGTTGAGAGGTGTGTCATCTGGTAATATGGTTAGCTACAATGATGGATAGTTATGGTGGCTTTAAAAGAAGGGTGAGCGGGGCAGAAGCAATGGGTGTGTGTTGGTCTTTTAATAGCAGTTCCTGTTCATGGGTGGGGTGCAAATTTGCACACATTTGCTCAAGATGTGGAGGGAGTCATTTGCCCATTTGCTGTGGTCGGCAAGACCTGTCCACATAGAACTCCAATGTTATGGCCCATGAGGGTGGATTTGGTGGGCAAAGCTTCACACAGGGGTTTCAACTGGTCTGGGGTAGGGGTACTTTTTGAGGGTCCCGTGGACTTGGGTTCTTTAGAGGCCCACACAGTTCGGTTTTGTAAAAGGCAGATCCTGCCTCTTAAACCTGGTTGACTTCTTCGAGACAGTCACTAGTGCCATCGATGAGGGCAAGGCTGTCCACACTGCCTACTTGGACTTGGCTAAGGCCTTTGACACGATACCACACTCTGGCATCATTGACAAGCTCAGCAGCCTAAATGTAAATCCATATGTCACAAGATGGGTAGCAAACTGGCTAAAAAACAGAACCCATAAGGTTAAAATTGCTGGAGCCATGTCAGACTCAAAACCAGTCACAGTGGTGTCCCACAGGGCTCAGTCTTGGGTCCACTCCTATTCGGCATTTACTTCTCAGATGTGAAAGCAAATATGGAAGGATTATGGCTGACAAAGTTTGCAGATGACTGCAAACTGGGTGCCATAGTTGATTCACCTGCTGACACACACATCCTACAGAAAGGTCTCACTGAAACGGACAACTGGTGCGGAATCATGGCCTCAAACTTAACGCCAAAAATGTATAGTCATCCCTTTGGGAAAAACAAAGTACCCACAAATTATCACGTAGACAATAACCCACTGAATACGGAAGAAGTAATCAGAGACCTGGGGACTCAAGTCGATAGTGACCTCTCCTTTGACAACCATGTTGCCAAAGTGGTCAGAAAGACATTCTACCTTGCCCATCTCATCATGAAGGGATTCTCATCCAGATCAAAGGAGGTCATTGTACCTCTATATTCCTCCCTTGTCAGGCCCATGATTGAATATAATGCTCCATTTGGGATGTATCTCATCCGGCACATGCAGCAACTGGAAAGACCCCAGAAGTAACTCACCAAGAGGATCATAGGTCTCAAACATGTGCCTTATCCAGCTAGATTAAAGAAACTCCAGCTCTATTCAGTAGCATACCGCCTGCTCAGAGGTGATTTGTGCCTGACATACAGGGCCATGTCCAACCAGGAATTGATGGACATGCTCCATCTCAAAAAATCCAAATCCACCAGAACCACACGAGCTAAAGATTCCAACCTCTGCACAAATATGAATAGGACATGCTGGAGGGATAGATTCATAACACAGAGGTTACCCATACTCTGGAACAAAATCCCAGTTCATGTGAGACAGAGCCCTTCATTGGCACTGTTCAAGAAAAATCTCGATGCATGGATGGGAGATCGCAGTTTACGAGTCACCTCAGTGTCACTACTAGACAGAGGTATAGTTTACTAAATAATGGGGTCCCACATGTGTCACTACTAGAGAGGCGCAACTATATAGTATGGGAAAGCCACATCACTGTTGGCTAGGCTTATAAATGCCCCCGGGCAGATAGCCTAGTACACTACTATGAAACTATGAAACTATGAATAGAGGAAGGGGCACCATTCCTCATTAAGGTGGAGGTCCTCCAGGGTATGATTCATCTGTTTCCAAGTCTTGCCATCAAAAATGAGATAATACAAGGATTTCGGGGGGGTTTCCTATAAAATCCACTGTGGGAGGGGGTGGGGAGGGTTGGAAGAATCTGCAATCAGTTCAAGGTAAAGAGAACATCCTGGAGATTTTAGTGGAGAAGGAGTGTCGGGCAGGGTGTTTATTGGGTCCTTTTGACAATCTGCCTTTCAGTAGTTACAAGGTGTTGCCTTTGGGGTTAGTGCCGAAGGAATGGGTCGGGGAATTCAGACTGATACATCACTTGTTGTATCCGGAAGGGAATTCAGTGAATGATTTTATTGCAGATAAGAAGATTAGGGTGCATTATGTTTCCTTGGATGATGCTGTGAAAGTGATTAGGGGATTTCGGGAGCCATGGCTGGTTAAGGTTGACATTCAGTCGGCTTTTTGTTTGTTGCCTTTTAGGAGAGAGGATTGGCCGTTACTGGGGATGCAGGTAGGTGATAAGTACTACTTCGATAAAGCTATGCCTATGGGTTGTTCAGTGGCATGTGCAATGTTTGAGAAGTTCAGTACGGTATTGCATTGCATTTGGCAGCAGAGAATGGGCACTCAAAAGGCAGTGCATTATTTAGATGATTTTCTGTTCGTATGCGAATGAAGGGTAGGAGCACAGGAGGGGTTGCGGGAGTCTACGAGTATGTGTGAGGAGTTAGCGGTACCATTGGCTCAGCATAAGATGGAGGGTCCGGCGAGAGCCTTAGAATTTCTGGACTAACGGTTGATGCAGAGCAGGGACTGTTTTGCCTACCCAAGGATAAAACAGAGAGGCTTAGGTCGGCTATACATTTGATGTTGGGCAAGGATAAGATTCGTATTCGTTCAGTCATGGAGTTGTTGGGGCTTTTGAATTTTGCCTGTCAAGCTGTGTACCCAGGGTAAGCATTTTATAGTTCGGTGGCTTATATGTTGAAAGGGGGTCAGAGTAAACACCATTGGGTTAGGGTGAACCAACTGGTGCGGGAGGACATGGTGTTGTGGGATGGGTTTTTTGCAACAATTTAATGGGATATCTTTTTGGCAGTCAGACTGGGTGAGGCAGGAGCAACTTCAGTTGTTTATGGATGCAGCTGGGGGTGCTGGTATGGGGGCCTATTTCAATAGTCTGTGGTTTGCGGCTGAATGACCTCGGGATTGAAAGTAGGTATGGAGGCATGACATGGCCTTTCTAGAGTTAAAGCCTATATGGACAGCTTCTGTTGTGTAGAAGGAGCATTTGAGGGACAAACGAGTAGTTTTTCACTCTGATAATATGGCTGTAGTGAGGGTATTACAAAAGAAGACAACTGAGTCGGGTTTGTAATTGTTGGTATTACATAAATTGGTTTTGCAAAGCCTCTTAATAAATTTTTACTTTACAGGAGTGCATGTGTCTGGCGTAAAGAATGAGATTGCTGATAGCTTGTCCCAATTTCAGTTTTTCAGGTTTTGAGGATTGGCTCCACGGGCATAGGAAGTGCCAGAAACCCTGCCAGAGGAGGTGTGGAATCTTGGGTCGATGTAGTCAGGCAGTTGGTATGGCATTCCTGGTGCCCTTCTACGAGGAAGGCATATGGTAGAGCTCTTTCTGATTTTAATCAGTTTATTTGCAGCTGCCAGAAGAGGAGGGAGTATGGTCAGAGGAATTACTATTGCAATATGTAGCTCATGCTTGGGGGATAGGCAAGGCTTTGCAGACAGTCAAGGTGGATTTGGCTGCAATCAGCAGCTTTGCTACGGTAGTGGGGTTGCAAGATTTCACTAAGTCTTGGACATTAGGGCAAATGTTGAGGGGTTAGGGAGAATGGTGGTGGAACGTAAGAACATTCAGTGGTCACTTCCAAGGGTTATATTGAAAGTTTTGTTGAGAGGGTTAGGTTTTTACAAGGGGGGTTCTTCGGATTACTTCATGTGGGGCACATTATGTACATGGTTATATTTTTGTGCTTTCCGTATTTCGGAGTTGTTAGGCTCGTTATGTTGGAAGGATGTTATCATAGGTGGGGGAAAGTTTACTATTGCAATAAGGAAAAGTAAGACAGATAAATTGGGTAGGGGATGTTTGGTGGTGAATCAACCTGACAGGATTCCTAGCCTTTGTCCAGTAATGTGGGCTAGAGAATTCATGAGGAGGTGGCAGGGGAGCGTGGATCAGTTAAATTTTTGTTCAATGGATGGGAAGGAGGTGTCGAGTAGTAGATTCATAGGTTTGGTAAAGAGGGTTTTACATCGCATGTGATTTCCGGCAGAGAGGTTTGCAGCTCACTCATTTAGGATTGGTAGGGCTTGAGATTTAGCTAGAGATGGTAGTTCCATTGAAGTGATTAAGAGATTGGGGAGGTGGTCTTCAAATGCATTTTTATCATGTATTAGAAAAAGTTGTGACCTGATTATTAATTTTCTTTTCTTTTCTTTTAGGGAAGCATGGTATCATATTGAGGCATTCGTATATCCACTGGGCAGAGAAGCATGCGTTAGTTAGGGAAGCTGGGATAAATTTGGGTTTATCACATTTAGGGTGCTCAGTGACTTGGCATGGGGTTAGGGGTCTTAGGTGGGATAGGTTGTTGCATGAATTTGAGAAGGCTAAATTGAAGGTGGGGTGTCCTTGTATATTAGTAGATCACTTGGGGGGCAATGACTTGGGCATTCTTTCCAAAAAGCAATTAGTGGATATTATTCTTTAGGACTTGCAATTTCAGGCGTTGTACCTGGGTATGGAAATTATTTGGTCAGAGTTGGTTCCTCGTTTGTGGTGGAGGAGTTCTTATAGTTATAGGGCGATTGAAAGGGTCAGAAGGTTCAGTAATCAGACTGGCTAGGCAGTTAAGAATTTTGGGGATGCATACCATTGATCATAGAGATTTTGGGGATGGAGAGGAGTTTTGGTACCGGATGGATGGGGTACATCTTAATGAGGTAGGATTGGATCTGTTTAATGTGCATTTGAAGCTCTTTTTAGAGGGTATGGTTGTGGCTAGGGTTTAGGAGGGGGAACAGCCTGGGGACCAGGCTGGTGGCGGAGAAGAGGGACAGGATTGTCCTCTTCTGTTCCCCCTCTAAAGAAGGTGGTTATTTATTGGTTAATGATTGTTTGGTCTGGAGGTGAGGTGAGCAGGTAGGCTGCCAATTTAAGTGCTGCCCCAGTGGAGGAGGTATCAGGCTGCCCTGAGGTAAATTCGTCCAGGGTGAGTAGTGACGCTGCCCTGAGATCGTTGCTGATGAAGATAATTGATGTTGTTTTGTGTGTATATGTTCATTGTACAATAGTGTTTAATAAAGGTCATCAAATGGCTTTATGTGGTTTATGTGGTTTATTTAAAGGGGGGCTGGGACAAATGTAGTTTGGGATAAACTAAGTTGTTCTGGTCTCATGAACAAGGGTAAAGGGCTGGGGGCGGGTATAGAGGTTAGGAATTAATGTGAGTCTTTGTAGATAGATAGGATAGTGGGATTGTGGTGGTGAAAAGAGTTAAAGAGAAGGGAGAGGTTAAAGGAAGTGATGTAGGGGAAGGAGGAACTTGTGACAGGATTAAGTGATAGGGATTAAGAGAAGTAGGCACATTTGGTGTGAGTTGGTGGCCCTCCCACCCTCCCTTTTTGGATATGGATGGAAGATGTTGGGCAGTTTAAGGTGGGGTAGAGGGACAGGATTGTTCTCTTCTGTTCCCCCTCTAAAGAAGGTGGTTATTTATTGGTTAATGATTGTTTGGTCTGAGCAGGTACGCTGCCTATTTAAGTGCTGGGTGAGTAGGTACACTGCCCCAGTGGAGGAGGAGGTATCAGGGTGAGTAGGTACGCTGCCCTGAGGTAAATTCTCCAGGTTGAGTAGTGACGCTGCCCTGAGATCATTGCTGATGAAGATAATTGATGTTGTTTTGTGTGTATAAGTTCAGTGTACAATAGTGTTTAATAAAGGTCATCAAATGGCTTTATGTGTTTGGTGTGGTTTATTTAAAGGGGGGCCGGGACAACTGACTATATTATTCTACATATAGTCTAGCAACAGAAGTGTATATGCATCTAACTAGCAAGCAGAAGTACATGTATTTATAAATCTCTAAATATATTTATCTCTAACAATTGTCACTTTTAAAAATGTATCATTGATTTTAAATTCTAGATTCGATAAAACTAGCAAAAGATAATTTAATATCTGTAAATGTTCTTCTGTCTCTGTCTGTATGAAGATATTATTTGTGCATTGCAACACTTTATTACCATAATTCAAAGATCTTAAAAATGTCTTCTGAAACAAAACAATAACACAAAAAATTAATTTGCTAGCTCTGTAACTGTAAAGTATTTATTCTGCAAATTAAACTTGAATGTCATTTCTGGTGTACCATGCATAACATGTGCTTCCAGAATGGTAGATTCTAATTTTAAATCTAGTACTAGCCTGAACCCTGAAACTGTTACCTTTTTTCTTACAGGGCATAAAAGTGAATTGAAATTTCCTCTCCAGTCTGTCTTTGTTTTCTGAGAATAAGACACTATTTCTGAAAATGTGTTAACTTGTTTGTCTGCACTTCAGCTGTGGCAACTGAACCAGACATTGTTTTGTCTTTAGCCCATAAATCTGCATTTTTTTTTAGTAATTGGTTCTTTTTTTTCAATTTTTGTATATCATCTGCACAATTTACTGCTTACAAGTATCATCTGTTTGCACTACTGTACATACTGTCATAGCTCTCAAATGTCCCGAATTGTTCAAGTGTATCTGAATTTTGATCAAAATGTAGCCTCATGTGTGATCACCTTATTTATATAGTTAAACTCCTGCACTTTTTCAAATTTCTCAGTAAAAAGACCTCTGCTTTTGACTGCTGACAATTCAGCCAATCTGAACATCTTTTTGCCCACACATAATTAGTATACTACTGGCTGGCTTCCGGTTTTGTGAGTCTGCGACTGAGTGTTAGCTTACGAGCTCCATCCTGTGCTGTGCACAGACTGGTTAATATGCATCAGGACACCTGAGAATCTAATTGTCTTCTGTTAGGTCTGCTTAGACAGCATATTAACCAGTGCAGGAGGAACAATGATCTGTTAGTCACTTGAATGTTTAAAGAGAAGTGAGAGAGGTCTGTTTCTTCAGTTCGACACCAGAGGCCTGTTCCAGCCTTCAGGGCCCTGAAATAGACAAAAGGAATGGGTCAGTTCCTGGTTGCTGGAAGGTTTACAGACACTTGGTTATCTTTAAGACTACCTGTCTGCCTGCCACAGTGGAGGAAAGATGGAACTTAGACCATAAGCAGCAGGATTTATCACGGGTTTGCTTTTCCTTTTCATTCGTGTACCAGATAAATGGGATAATTGTTCACAGGAGGTTTGAGGGTTTTCTGGCAATTCTAAGGATTTATTTTCCTTTTTTTACTTTTGCCAGGTGCTGTGGACTAGTTTTGTTTAAGATCAAGGAGCACATTTTGAGTAATCACTGATTCTCATGAGTCATTCCTTTTTTATTTTGCAGGAAGCAGTCAAATATAGAAGGTGACTTTTTAAGGCAATAGCTATTTGCAAATCTTGCTGAGGAAGATGGGGATATTTTATCTGCAATCTGAGTGATTTATGAGTGATTTCTTATTTATTTTACAAAGATAGCTTCCTGTATACCCATTGTAAAGTGATACTGTATTACTTTGATGTGTTTTATCTCTTTCTTTTATATACATATATATCTATATATCTATATATCTATATATATATATATATATATATATATATATATATATATATATATATATATATATATATATATATATATATATATATATATATATATATATATATATATATATGACCTGCATCAGTTTTTAAACTGATATTGCTTTTTATTTACAGTTTAGTTTCTAGGAAATTGTTCTTTTAGTGGTATTGCTTACTTGATTATGCTGTACTTTCTGTATTATTTCTTCCAGCTGTCTCCTCTTTCTTGACTGTTCTGTGCATGAGCATTAGAATTATTGTGTGTGCGAGTGTGTTTAATAAAAAAATGGTTCTAAAATGATGCCCTGTCTTTGTACAAATGTATGTATGTGGGCATGTTCATTAATATGCATATATGAATATGTATATTTTATGTTAATTAGGTGTCTCTGATTGTCCCTCATTGTTAACATCCTTTCTCCCAGATTCTCTCATTGCAGGTTTAATGGTCTGCATACTGTGTCATTTTTATTTCTCCCTAAAATCTTGTTACTTAAGTCTAAAACAACATGTAACTCTGATGACATGTCCAGACCTAGTCTGTCTCACTCAGAACTGCTCACTGCTTTAACCTTTGACCCTTTAAATCCTGACATTATAATTGCACGTGTGTCCTCTAGTAGAGGTATATTTGTAACTGAAATGTATGTCTGTATTAATTAGAACATTATTCCATAATTTCTTTTCTGTAAAGAATGAAATATTGGCATTTCTCTCAGCCTTAAACAATGACAGATAAATAATCTGATTTGGTGCTGGACTGCCACACCCTTTATAGATGTGCTGAAAATATTTTTTTTTATAGAACTAGTAACAACAATAACTTGAGCAATGGTGTGTGTTTCTTTTTTATTTTACCTTGAAGTTTGTGTATCATTTATGCTGGTGTTTACTTTATCAAGCTGTCCATAATCTGCACATTGATCCCTCTTATTCCACCTCAGTGTAATGACTTCACTGGCTTCTTAAAACAATAAACTATAATGTATTATATTCTGAACATTTATATTTGAAATAACATGAACTTGAGACATTGCAGATGTTAGCTTTGTGTTTTGTCCAAAAATCTGCATGTGACGTACACTGACTGTGTTTATGTCTGTATTTGCAACACTGCAACTTAACTCTGTATTTTGAATTACATGTCCTAGCATGTAATCTGATTTCTGAAGACAGCAAACCAGAATTTCTTACAATTTGTATGTTATTTGACTCTGAAACCATACTGACATTAGAAGTTGAATATGTTATTACAGTGTGCTTCTGCGTTTTAATCGTGTTGTGTCTAGAAGATTTAACATTCCTGAACTAATAACATTGAAATTTAAATGAACATTTCTGAAACATAGATTTTAAACTTCTTTACCCAATTTTTAAGTTTAAACCACACATTTACTGGTGCCTTTACTGTTACTATTTAATATAGTTATACAATTTATGTTTACTAATGTATTTAAATGCTTCTGAAATTTGCTGTCAGATGAAACTAGAAAATGCATTGTAATAAAAATGAATGCTCACATATGGAAAGCTGAAGTTGCATTGAGAAGGTGGCTAGGTGTCTCACAGCTTTTTTAAATGTACCTCTTATAAGGATTACATAGCCTCCGTGACATTACACTGGAAACTTGAAAGTCTGTAATCTGTTTTGAAGATGGTGAAGCTTTCTGATAAGTTGCTGTTAACTGGATAATGTCCTTTACACAGGTACCTTGGAGAGACTGAAGTTTTTTTGAGACTTTATTGTATTTTCTGAAGTACTGTTTTGAAAGAACACTACTGCTCTGTAAAATACTCATAGTGCATCTGATGATGGTCAACTGTAGATCTGCAAAGTTGCTATGGGGTTTTGGGACTTAAACTGCAAATATACCCCCCCCCCCCCCACACACACACACACACACACACACTGATAGTGGCTCGCCATTGTAAGAACTGAAAGGACTGTAAAATACTGGAATAAACTTGAAATATCTGGGAGAAACTAGAATGAGATTAGAATGAATTCCTTTATCTTTTAATTATCCAGAAATGTACTGAACATATGCCAGTCTCTTCTTTATGTGCTAAATCTCTTTATGCCTTTCAGAATAAAAGTCTGCATACACTATAGTTCAGCTAAGAATGTTTTATTATGTACAGTGGCGTACTGATAAACTGAAATAGAGTGAATTATAATGTCCATAGCTTCTGCACTCAGAATAATAGTGCTGAAAAACTGAAATAAATTGAATTATGATGTCCATAGCTTTGCACTCATTATACTCAGAATTATTCCTTTCCTCATGAATGATATAATTAATAATCTGGAATGCTAGATATTTGACCTGAATTCTGCACTCATTCTTGAGTGTCTGTACCAAACTTCTGTGGACTGCACTGCAATGACTTTCTGCATATCAAGTCTGAACTAACAAACTGACTTCTGTTTCTGAAGTATCTCTCCTGAATAATAATACATTTCCTACAAGTTTTACACACGTCTTTAACCTTGGTTCCCAGTCCAATCCTGTTTGTATTTAATGCACTGCACATTGTATTAACACATTTTATTCTTATTACTATTTTGACTCAAGGTTGTTAATTTGTGCTGAAACATTCCTTTCTATTGAAATTGGATGTAAAATGTAAAATGAAAGGTATATGGCTGCTTCAATATGGCTGCATGTCTAGGCCCATGCAAAGAGAATGCTGTATTTATGTATAACAAACTACATTTAAGTGAAACCTAATTTTACAGTGATAACAACAGGTTTCAACTGAATAAACCAAGTCCATCAGCTTATAATAACATTTCATCTTCATAAAAGTTTGGGTTTATACCATATTGTTGAATACTTACTTCGTCGAATCACTATCGATCAAACCCAATTTGTCAAAACCTCTCTTTATCAAATAGCCATTTAATTCAAACTTTTTCATAGGGAAAAGCAATGGCTGTCCAACCTAGAACCCATTACTAAATTCTAAAAATTTAAAACCCACTCAGGTGTAGGGCTTCACCCCCACACCCCCAATGTGGGGGGCTGCTCCCTCACAATCCCCTAACTAAATATACCAACTCCAAGATTGCACTACAGTGAGGAAAAGGGCAAATCCCTGGTGATGGCCAGTTGTTGTTTTTCCCTTTGAAAAACTTCAGTGAAATGGCCATTCAGTAAAGAGAGGTTTCAAAAAAGTGGGTTTAATCAATAGTGATTTGGCAAAGTAAGTATTCGATAATATGATATAGACCCAAAAGTTTAGTCTCCCTTGACTAATAAATGAAAATGTAACTATTCATGTCTATTTCATATGAGCGGTTGCATCTCCTCATGTTGCAATGTACATACTCTTTTATCTTTTAATATATTAATGGACTATATCTGTTCCTGCCTGTGTCAAATGGCTTTCATCACTTTAACCTTGGAATCTGCAAAAAAACTTTTCTATGCCAAAATCTTTAGTATCAAAACGTATATCAGTGTAGCTGTGTTAGTTGTAATTACTGGAAAATATTCAAATGCACACAGTATTTTGCTCTTGGAACCCACTTTGCATTCACTTTAAAACAAAGCCATTTACCTAATAGAAAGCCTAAGAGTTCTTTATATTTTATGCAGTTTAAAAAAGTTATACAAATATGAAAAATATATGTGAATTACTAAGTTTACCAATACATTCCTTCCCTGACACTATTTTAGTCTTACCTGTACAAAGTTAGTACAATAATCATGTACATTATTATTGATATGTAAAATCTTAAATATTATTTCACAATTTTACTTTGCTCAGTGTAGTATAGTATGCCTTTGCATTATGGTAATCTTCACTGATGAGTTCTTTGTTGTAAGAAGTTTTATTTATTGCATTCCGAAGTAAGCTTTATAATAAAAGAAAAATATTTCTGACCAAAAGTAAGATGAGCAATTCACAGAATGTCAGAGCTCTTATCAATGAAATAAACAAGGAACTCAGGAGCTTAATAAAATCTACTAAAGCCATGTTTGAAGGTAAAATAGCTACTCAAGCCAAAGACAATCACAAGGCAAGTTTTAGTTATGTTCATAATCTCAAAAGCATGCTGCAGCAATGTGGTGAGCTGATTATGAGCAATGTTACCTACACTGAGACTGAATAAATAGCTGATGTAATGGCAGATAAATTTAGCTCTAACTTTACCCCTCTCGCCCCTCTTTCTGTCTGTCAAGATATACTTGAACTGATTTACCTCCCGCTGTCACACAACAGTAAGTCCTAAGAGTTTTATCAAAAGCTAAAAATACTGGATTGATGGGTGCTGACAATATCCTTGGATGTATCATAAATAACATGAAGTGGAATTTAGCTACAACCCTATCATCATTATTCAATCTCAGCCTCAATAAAGGTTTTGTAACAAGCAAATGGAGAACAGCAACAGTCAGTCCCCTCCACAAGGGAGAACCTACCACAGACCCAGGCAATTATACATGCAACAACTGGAATGCCTACAGAGATACCTTACTAAAAGCATGCAAAACCTAAACAAGATGTCCTACATGGATGGACCCAAAGCCCTGTCACTATACTTGGTATCCTACAGAATGCTAAGATGTGACCTGTGTCTGGCATAAAAGCCATCCATGAACCCATTACTGTTGGATTTACTGCACATCAGCAATTCAAATGGTATCCAAAAATACTCAGTCCAGACATCTAAACCTCTTCTGCAACATCAACAGAATCATTTGGAGGAAGAGGTATATTTCACAGAGCATACCACTGCCATGGAACAGACTGCTCGTCCACATAAAAGAAAGTTCATCCCTGTCCATATTCAAGTACAGTTTAGATCTATGGATGGAAAACAGAAAAGTGACCCCAGGACTAACACTGTGCTACTAATGGACATACGCAGCTCTTAAATGCTTTATCCCATGCATGGGTCCCCTCATATTATCTATGGCATGGTCACCGTTATTCTCATTAGGGATAATATATAATTAGTGACCATGGGATGGGTAAGACCAATCTATTACCGAAAGAGATAGGTTATTTAAAACGCAAAAAGGAAAATTTTCTATGAGTAAAAAGGCCCACAGGGCAGCTAGCCTAGTACTTTCCTAGAAAGCTATACACTTATTAGATGACTAGGCTTCATAGAAATTGTCCTTATAATTGCTATTTGCATGTTTAGTTATTGTTTGCATACCCAAAATTCTGATAGCAAATCCCAATATAGTAAGTAGTGAAATCAAGGTACCTATTTTATGGGCCAGTATATATTAAAAATAAAACTTTAAAGAGTGTTTAATATTAAAACTGCAATTCCACTGCCATAATCAGCCCTATTCCTTGATCTTTTTGGAGGAAAATATAATGAGCAAAATATTAAAAAAATGGACTGATAAAATTGTTCCATGAAAGAACTTAAGGTTCTTGCGTGCATTGTACTGGAACTCAAAATTCTTTCAAACACTGTACATTGTGTTAATGATTCAAAAAAGAATTCTATTGGTAAAATACAGAAAAAGTAAAGTTAAATGGATATGTACAAAAGAAAAAAGAAAGGAAATGGATGAATAAGAATATATACAGACAATGGTTTGGATTGGTATAATGGTTAAGGTGTTTAACTCATTAACTCAATATACAGTGTTTGAGTTTCACCCTTGGGAGGGAATTTGGGTAGGCTTAGAATGGCCCATTAAGGCAGATAGCGTAGTAATTTGTTATGAACTTATGAAACCATGTTTCTAGGGAAAAGGGCAAATTAACATTTTAGAGTGCTTTCTGTAAATGGGAATAGTATTACGAATATAATAAGAACAATAGGGATTTTGAAATGGTTTAACAGATGTGATGTCGATATAATTATATTAGAAGACATAAGATTTTTAATAAATGAAGAAAGATTACAAACAGAGAAGCTATGAGGAGGAAAGATAATTTAGAATTTGGGAAATGTGAGAAGTTCTGGAATAGTCATATTCTGTAGAAATATAGTAAAGATATTAGATGTAACTTTAGCAAAAATGCGAAGATAAATCTTTGTGGATTTAAAATGGAAAGAACAAGTACATAGATTTATAACATTATATGTTTACACTAATTGTAAAGGAAAGGAAAGCTTATTTCATCAGATTTTAGACTATGTAATGATAATTATGAATATTATAATAACAGGAGACTTTAATTTTGATTTAAGAAGCAAGCATTAAAAGAAAGGAAATGATATAAGAAAAATGTTAGAAGTTTTAAGATGTGGTAAGTTAAAACTTTGGGACAAAAATGTATGGACTTACAAAAGGGGTATGTACAGAACAGAAAATAGATTGTGTTATAGTATTAGAAGGTTTATGATGATAGGAGAAGGGGAGGTAGTTGAAACAGAAATGTCTGATCATCTTGCAATATGGTTAGAGATAAAGGAAAACAAGGAATATATACAGTAGGCAGGGGAATAAAAATGACTAATGAGAAAACATGAAATGAAGAAGGAAGGAGATTACTAATACAGTTATGGAAATATTGTATTATTATGAGAGCATTTTATAAAATGTGGTCTGAATGTTGGATGGTATTTAAGGAAAAAATACATTTTTTTTTTACATTGGCAATATGACGTGAAAGAAAGAGAGAAACATATAAATAAACATATAACAATGCATTGGAAGATTAGAACATAATGGCAGTACTTTGACCATGAAAAAGAATTACATAAAAATCAAGAAAAATACAAGAAATGTCATATAACAAAGATATTTTTACAAGGAAAAAAAGAAGTATCAAGTTACTTAATCAGATTAGTAAAGAAAATAGTATAATGAGAGAAATAAAAACTGTAAAAGGAGAAATAGAAAGAACTCAGGAAAAGATTATGAATAGTGCAGTACACGATGTACATGAAATGTTTAAAGCGAAACAAGAAGGCAGTGAGAAAACATAAAAATAAAAAGGGTAACAGAAAAGACAATAAGGAGTTAGAAAAGGAGATTTCTTTATATGAGCTAGATAAAGTATTGAGACAAGTAAATATATATTTGGCTTCAGGACTAGATGGAATACATTATGAAATGTATAAAAACTGAAGAGACTGGCAAAAAAATATTATTACAGATTTTGAATTAATCAATGATTTAAGTTTTTGTATATAAAGAATTATGCAGTGGAATACTTAAATTCATATGGAAGACAGAAGAAAATTAAAAAATTGGTGACTGATAGTCCATTCATCCTCAATCCCTTTTCTCATTTTTGCACATGGGGTTGGGGTGTCACTTCAACAGTGACAAGCATCTAGAGTCGAGGTTTACACCACTGTCAATGTAGTTCATTCGTACCACACTCTCAAACTCCTAGGGCCAATTTGCAGTGTCCTATCCACCTGTTGCATGCGTTTGGAATGTGGAGGAAACCAAAGAACTTGGGGGAAACCACACAAGCACAGGCAGGATATGCAGACTCCATATAGAGGGCACCCCAGCTGAGAATTTAATTGGGGAACCTCTTGCTGTGAGTCAACAATGCTAACTGCTGCACTATGATGGTGACTGATAGTATTGAATAATTATTATAAGAGCTTTATGGAAATAATACAAAAGAGATTTGAAACTAAAATGGAAAATATTAAGGAAGATAGTATGTAGAATAAATGTGAAGGTTTGTCAAGAATTATTAATTATAGTTAGAGAAATTGTGGATGATATTATGAATAGAAAAGAAGAAGCAAATAATCATGGTAGGAGACCTTAATAAGGCATTTGATACAACATGAAATCTTATGGGGAATAATGAAAGAATATAACAAAAATACTGTAATATAAGTGAGAAAGTAAGGACATTATGCATGTCAGTGTATAGCAATAATAAAGTAAAAATACTTGTAAATGGCTGGTTAAGTCAAGAGGTACATATGAAGATTGGTGTAAGACATGGATGTCCATTGAGTTGTATAGTCTTTGTATTTGTTATGGCTGTGATAGAAAGTGAAATAAATTACAAAATGAAGGAGCTGTGGTATATAACACTTGAACGGTTAAGAATTCCAGTTTTGTTAACATATGCAGATGATATTATAACTCAAAGAAACAAAGTTTGGATAAAACAAGTAATAATGTGTGCAGATTAGTGTCTGGAGGTGATATGGATGGCTTTAAATGAGAAAAGTAAAGGTTTAGATGATGTAGTAAAAACAGGGGGTACATATATTTTACAATGAATGACATTTCTGTGTCAGGTATAAAATATGGGAATAAAGTAGGGAGTAGAATTCAATGGGAGAAAACAATATAATAAATCAAACAAACCTGTCTTTTCTGGAGAACGTATAAATTATCATTCATAAAAGAAGGCGTATTTGATAAATTCAGTACTGATGGGAAAACAGCATACTTAGCAAATGTATTTATGTTGTCAACAGTAATTGAAAATTAATTATTGCAGATAATTTTTTTTCATTTATATGGGGTTCTAGACTAAACCCAGTGAAAGGAAAAGTTTTGCATTCAAATAAAGCGGAAGGTGTTTTAGGGTTAATTAACTCAGTGCCATATGCTGTTTCATTAAATTTGTACAAAGTGTTAAAATGAATAAATGAAATATATGAGAGATTAGTGGTAAAACTGTGTAAATATAAGTATGATCATTTGTGGGGTATGGTAAAAAAGAGTAAAAGAGAAAAAGAGTGTATAAATGAAGAAATAAATGTAACCAAGCTATTTTTTTGTGGAAAACAATTGATGATACAGAAAAAGAAAGAAGAGTATGGCATAAGAATGTAATTATAATCCATTACCGTGTAAAACTGTGGGAAAAAAACAAATTAAAACTATAAAAATAAGAAGCTAATGGTGTGATCAGAAAATAGACTGTCAAGATTTTTGTGGAGGCTGGTAGTAGATAAATTACCAGTAAAAGGAAATATGCCATAAAAAAGAAAAGTGATAGATTATAGTTAGTATGTGAAGAAAATGAGACTATTGAACATGTCTTTTTGAAGTCTAAAACAGTAAGGAAATTATGGGGAATACTATATAAAGAAGATTCTTTTGAAGATATAAAGGAAGTGGATAAAATAAACATGGATATCATTAAATACTGATATTATAAGAATAGAATAGTCCTTGTGGGAAAGCAAATACCACAGCTACTTACAATATAGACAGCACACCTCTTAAAGTAGACCTAGTGTTATGTGATCTGGATACTCAGACTCACAGTAATCTGAACTTTGATTACCATGGGTCCACAATGGGGAGAAAGCCCTTCTATGTGGTGCAACTTGTAAGTAAGGCATCCAGATCAAAAGACATTACAATTTCATTGCACGTGGCTCTCATCAGACTAGTAATTGAGTACAATAAACCCTTTTGCATGTACCTCACCAGACATCTGCAACAACTGGAGCAACTCCAGAGGTTTCTCACCAGGAAGATAAAGGTTATAAAAAACAAGTCCTATGCAAACAGATTGAAAGTGCTTTCACTGTATTCTGTCTCCTACAGATTACTAAGGGGTGATCTGTGTCTGGCCTACAGGGCAGTCTCTGATCTGGCCCTGCTGGAAATGTTACATTTTCATAAATCAAACTGCATGAAGGCCACTCATTCCAGGGATCTTAACCTAGCCTCTAACATAAATAAATCATGTTGGAGAGATAGATACAGCTCTCAGAGACTACCTCTTCTCTGGAACAAGCTTCCTATTCACATGAAGCAAAGTCCTTCCCTAATCTTCTTCAAAAACAGTCTAGATCAATGAATGGGTAATCATAAATGTACTCCTGGGGTGTAGTCATTGTCCGTCATAGACAGAGGGAGTCGGTATTAGATACCATAGCATAGGCGCATATCTCTGTGAATTTCATTCACCTAGATATTGCAAATTGCAAAACTGAAGTTAAATATGGCTAGGCTTGAAAGGACTCTTGGGCCATTAGCCTAGTTATCTCCTGTGACCCTGTGAATCTGAGAAATAAAGAATATGTTAAAAGAATAGATAGTTATTTTATGTTATGTCAGTTATAGAAATGAAGGAATAAATAAAGTTATGTTTAATGGTAAATGGATTTTAGCAACAATATTAAGGAAAATCGGATGGTGTTTATGGAAAAAGGAGTGGGGGTCTAATAGGGATGAAAATTTAGTATGATTGTAGGGAAAATTATAAATATGTATTAATATATTTGCATATCTACATATTTGTACATTTGTAAGTATGTTGTAAACAAGAGCTTTTTTGTATATAAATGAAGGACCCCTGTTCTTTATGATAGATGCTGTGGGATTTTTTGCATCTATCTGAGCTGCCACCAACTCAGATGGGACTTTAGTTTAATGACTCATTTGGGGGATAGCATGCTCAAGAGTGACAATTGATAGGCCTCTTTCCCTGGGTGGGGGGTGGTATGGAGTGGATTTCAGCCACCTCTGTAGCACTCTTAAGTGGTGACTGGAGGGCATGTTTCTCACCCTGGAAATTTTAGCACAGTTTTACAATTTTGCTAATTTCCTTAGTCACATGTTGACTACAGAGCTTGAAAGATACATACAGTAACTTGAGCATGACTGAACTTGTTAACTTCTAGTAAGTTTCTAAGTTTCTACGAGCAATATCTGTCCTTGATTTTAGTCCTTTGTTCCCCATTATTATTAACTTTCTCCTTGATTCTTGAGATAAGACTGAGGTTAAGAGATATGTTAGGGGTTGCAGTATGGTGCACTGTATTCTGATAACATTGAGTTGTGAAGGTACATTCATGTGTGTCCGTTATTAATGTATTTATACATTCATTTGATCATAGTCAATGTTCTGTGGTTATACATTCACAGTCAGACAAGTGGTTGCAATCGATAGATTGAAAGTTGTGTGTTTATATAATACATTTACACGTGTGTGTGTGTGTGTGTGTGTGTGTGTGTGTGTGTGTGTGTGTGTGTGTGTTTGTGTGTTTATGTAATACATTTGTGTGTGTGTGTGTGTGTGTGTGTGTGTGTGTGTGTGTGTGTGTGTGTGTGTGTGTATGTGTGGATATAAATGTATATATATATATATATATATATATATATATATATATATATATATATATATATATATATATATATATATATATATATATATATATATATATATATCTTTAGACATATATCTAATATATCTTGTTTGTGTGAGTGTGGTGGAGTTGTAGATGCTCTCATATTTTGGTATGTTCCTCATAATATTTGTGTTTTTCTTGGCAAATCATTGGCGATCGCTGTCAGTAAATAATGGCAGAATGGCAGATACAAGTATCGCATTTAATGGCATTCAGCAAAAGCATGCTAATGCAAACCCTGTTCTAGCAACTTTCAAAGTTAAGGGTAATATCTGCTCTGGGCTTTTTTTCTTTGTCCCCCATTATTTTTAACTTTCTCCTTGATTATTGAGCTAAGAGGTTGAGAGGTTAGTTGGAGGGGAGGGGGGGGTTGCAGTACGTCCACGCAGTATTCCAACAGCAGTGAGCTGAGCAGACACATTTGTCTGTAGCAGTCATTTATGTATTTATTCATTTGTTTGATTACAATTGAACATCTGAGGTAATATTCACTATATAACTATTACTTTTACTACAGTTTGATATCTAACGTGTACACAATTAATAAAGGCAGCTTTAAATGCTGGGTATGGGAGCTGTTGGTTTGTGGCATTATAGACAGCATGAGTGTTATAGCAGCTGGCCATTGACACAATAATGCAATGTGTGTCATTGCTGTCTCACAAGACTTGGTTCTCTGGCTGATTTTTGGCTGTGATTCCTTTTGTGTGGTGTCTGCATGTATTCTCTGTCTGTGTGTATATTTTATCCAGGTGATCTAGTTTGCTCCCCTACACTTACAGGTGTATAATGTATGCCTGTGGCCATTTATCAATTACCAGAGGGGTACACAGAAGGTAACTATCTTTTTTGGAGGGGTGGGGAAGGCAAGTATTTTACCAAGATAGACTTTATATATCCTTGCAAGCATTTGTCATCTGAATTTATTGGGAACTACTATTTTATTGCTTTGATCATTAAGCTTTAGGCATAACTTATTTTCCTTGAATAAAAAAAAGAATGTATTTCTTTTGCGTCTATATCATATTATCATACGACGTAAATAGCGAACGCTATTTCATCATACCGATAATATCGAAACAACAAAATATCGAACAAACGGAACAGCAAATTTTTTCCCAGGGAAAAAAAATTGCTGCTTCGTACAAAAAAATAAATAAACTTAAATGCAAATTTAAGTGGGGGGTTTGCCCCCCCCCCACACTCCCTCATGTGGGGGGGGCCCCACACCTCCCCTACTTAAATATACCAACTCCGAGATCGCACCATAGTGGAGGAAATGGCAGTCCCGAAGACGGACCATCAGATTTTTTTCCCCTGGGAAAAAATTCTATGTTCCGTGACTTCGCTATTTTGCCATTTCGACAGTATCGGATTGACTAAATAGCATTCGCTATTTAGTCCATTCGATACTGTCCTATAGACCCATTTCTTTCCTTAGTTATAATGTTTGTTCATGCCATGACTGGATGAAAATGTTATTAAAAGATGCCCTTAAGGATGCACCTTAGAGCATCTAGAAACCTCTGACTTAGGCTCCAGATCCATGGCTTAATTCAGTTACTTCATCCACACTTATTTCAGAGGAGTCTTGGTTGGTTATGGTATATTTGGAAGAGTAGGGAGGCGGGCACTATTTCTAGATAGGATATCCAACCATTTGCCATCTCACTTTATTGGGACCTACTGTTATATTAGCTTTGAACATATAGTTTTATAAATAACTTATTTTCCTTGAATGACAAAGAAAGACTGAATGCCTTTCTTTAGTTATGATTTTTGATTGGGCCATCATTGAATGAAAAGGTTATAAAAAAGTGTTTAGATGTACCTCAGACCATCTAGAACCTTCTGAACCAGCCCCCAGGATTAATTCAGTTACTTCTCCACTTGTATTCCACAGTAGTCTTGCCTGGTTATGGTGTGTTTAAAGTATGGAGGTTTAAAGGAGGAGGTGTATGTAGTCTATCAAGTGGCTATAATGAGTGGGTACTGAACCACTCTGTGGATGAAAATGACCGACCCATTTCTTATACACAGGTCACGCATACTTTTATCAACCAGAGGAGAAGTTGTGGATAGCAATTAAAAAAGAGTTGAAGGATTTCATCTGGGAGGGGAAGACAGCAAGGGTCAAGTGGGATAAGCTAATTCTACCAACAGAACAAGGCAGACTAGGATTACCTAATTTGAGGAGCTATTTTAGAGCAACACAGCTAAGGCTCTTATACATAGCACAAACAGAAAACTATAATTCAAAGTGGAAAGGAATGATGCTGACACAGGGAGGAAGTTCAAGAAATAAGGAGAGATTAAGATTTTGGATGCAGACTCTTAAGGAGAACAACCAAAATCATACGGAGTATTATATTCATAAAATAGCAGGGAGTATTCTAAGAAGTAAACCAGCATGAGAATGGAGAAAAGAGAATTTGTCAGGGTTGATTGTGGTCAGGTATATTAGGCAAGAGGGGCTGGAATTTATTGGAGAAAACTGGCAAAGGAACCAAGGTATTGGGAGCAAATAACTAAAAAGTGAAAGGTAATAGAATGGGAAGAGGCCAATAATTTATTTGGACTGCATGTTAGAGATTACCTTCCCTATCAAGGACTGGTATCAGAATACAGACAAAGAGAAAGAAATAGGGGGCTCCTAAATGACAGACCAGCACTGGTACAGTTTTTAATAGAATGTAAAACAGAAGCTGCCATTTAAAAAGGAATAATTAGTAAAGCATGAAGAAGTGTCTATATTAAATCCTCAAGGAGGCGTTCCATTGAACGCCTCTTCATTGACACGTAATCAGTGAAGTCACTAAACCGTGAACATTCACAACAGAGATTTCTTCGAATATGTGATGTAGAACCTATAAAATATTGCACGATAATTATAAGAATCAATCAGAGCAGCTTTGAAAGTATTAGGAAGAGAGATTGCATAAGCAATTCACAAAGAAACAATGGTGGGATATATGTATATCTCCCAAATATGCAACAAAGTCTAGAAGATTTAGGATCTTTGCATGGAAGTGTTTACATAGATATTTTTATACCCCAATTAGATTCCAAAGAATTTTTCCTCAGGTGGATAGCATATGTTGGAGGTGTGGTGGGCAAGAAAGATGTAGCTGGGAACATATTTTTGGGAGTGTAATGAGCTGGCGGACATTTGTGATCCCCTGCAGACCGCTCTGTTGGAGATGCTGGGTGAGCAGGTTGGCCTGACTGGGGAGATAATTTTTTTGAGTTATGCTACAGAATTAAAATTGCCTAGACATAGTAAAGCCTTGCTGAGTCTAATTATGGTGGCTGCCACAAAAGCAATTACTAGAAAATGGAAATCAAAGTCTAGACCAACTTTACTAGAAGTAGAGAATATGGTAACAGAGACACAACAACTGGAAGGTGGAATCTTTACAAAAGGGACGGAGCAAACTATGTAGAAAAAAATGGAAGTTGTGGGAACAATGTATGCATAGAAGGAACAAAGTTTGAGAGGCAAGATTTGAATGAGCCATATAATGCTTAACTGACAATGACTGGATGGGTTATAAGTGATGTATAATGTTTACAACTACAGTTGTTGCAATGGTGTCTGTGATGTAAATGGTTTGCAACTAAAGTGATATCATTTTGTATGTTTTTCATTTATATAAATGTAAGATTGCCTTTGTCATATGTGCAAATTTAACAAAGATTTTTTGAAAAAAAATGACCGACCTATTTGTTGTTTGATCACAAATAATGTCCATTTAGCTGTCATGACAGAACCCCGTCCCATTGCAATTAGCTCCACCCTATTCAATTGTTTCCTGCAGCCCCCGCCTTACTTTAAGTCATCGGCCACCACTGCAACACACTGAATAGGTGATCTAGGGACAGAAAATTGATTAGTAATTGCAAATAAGACACTACTCAGTCTGATAAAAGCAGAATATAATATAATGAGACATGGTTGTGAATAAAAGGTTATCAGTTAGTCAAAATAAACCAAACACGTAACCAGCTAACATAATATAGATGGAGAGTCTGACAAATCCGATTAGTAAATAGAGACATGCAAAAACTGAGGCTTCACAATAAAACCTATTTATTAAATTAAACAAATAGTAAGATATCATTTAAAATAACATTTAAAAAAGATGGACAGGTTACTTATTGACAGAATTTACAAGCTGGCTTTTAGTAGTAGATGTCAGTGCAACCATAATTCAATGAAAGACAACCCAGTTTAGTAATGGTATAAAATTGAAGCAATAGTGGTCACTCCTTACTTGAATGGCAGCAGAATCTAGAAGCAGTAATAATCATTCCTTGCTTTGAGTGACAGCATAATCTATAAGAAATAGTGATACGTCACTCCTTACTTCAGTGACAAAATATGATCAGTCCTTACCTGAATGACAAGAGTATGCTGCAACAGTACCACATTTATATTTTGGCATGGATGTTTGTAGTCCGTAATGGATATGTCTGAGTCCTCTGGATCCAGGGACAAGTGAACACACAATTTGTAATAGGACCTGCCCATACAGATAGTCAGTGATGATTGTCTTTGGCCAGAGTAGTCATGGCCTGCTGATACAATATAGGTACTTACTATCAAGGTACAGTCCTGGTGCCAAGAACAGATAGACTCTTAGATACTGGTACATTTTCTAGACAGGATGTCACTCTTGTCCTAGAATATTTACTCTCAGCAAATCTGTGAGACAGGTGTTCATCTTTGAATTGATTATTGTATAGTTTTGCAGGTGGAGGCATGTCTAAAATAGTTGCTTCTGCAAACGGGAAATTTTAAAGATAGGTGGCAAATATCCCTGATGTACAGTGTGACAGAAAGGAAAGGTATAATCTCAACTATTTTTTGTAAAACTTTATAAAAAATATGCACATGAAAGATTCCACTGCTACAACCTATCTTTGAAGATTTCTTTAAGACAAACTACCTTCTCCTAACTGATATATTGGCAAGCTTCATCTCCCCACCAAACCCAGTTAACTCCACTGATTATGAGGAAGGGACACACACAGGGTGGAACCATAATATCACATTAAGGTCAAATCACTGGATGCTCCTTTGGATAATAAAAATCTTTTTGGTACTAATGCTGCTGAACTTTTTAAATCTCTCTAGGATAAGGGTAAAGCTTTGGAAGAATTGAAACATGTTTTTGTTTTTCCTGTTCCAAAGTTTCAGAGGAATTTCCCCTTCCAAATCAGAGTTTCCTGGACTTTGTTAACACAAATGCTCTGGAACAGATAGTCTGCACCCCCACTAGGGGTTCTAATGTTCTGGATATAGCACTCACCAACATGGGGGGGGGGGTCACTGTACTTCCACATGTGTGATGCCCTCCCTGGTTAGGTCAGACCTCAACTCAGTCTTGTTTGAAGTAGCTACTGGAAGTGACACCCTCACAGGAACAACAATTATAAAATCTTTACCAGAGCTAACTACAGGATGCTAAGCAGTAGTATAAAAAGCTTCATACCTCCCACAATCATAGACACTAATGATCACTATGCAGAAGTGTATACAAATGTCCTATACAAACACTTAAGTGACTGCATAAACTCTGCTGTACCTGACCAGATCAAAACCAGGTATTCCCATAAAAACAAGCCACCATGGTGAACTTCAAGTATAAAAAAGATTATATAACAAGAGGAAGAAACTGTTGTCCAAAAGCAAGAGGGATAACACTCAGCAGAGGAAGCATTCCCTCCTAAGCCTAAACAAGAAAATCAGAAATCTTGTAAAGTCTTCTAAAGCAAATTCTGAAACTAAAATCACATTCCTAGCCAAGGATAATCATAAGGCATTCCTGAACTACATCCAGAGTGTAAAAGGGAATGCCCAGCTATATGTCAAACTGGTTGTAGATGGGATCACTCATACTACACTGGAAGATATTGTCAACCTGCTAGTTGATAGATTCTGCGCAAACTTCATCTCCTTATCCCCACCTTCCATATCCCAAAGCATACCTGACACCACTCCTCTGCTTAGTATCTGTAGAGAACAGGTCAGCTCTGCACTCACCAAGTTCAAAAACATGGCCTCAGTGGGACCAGATAATATCCCAGATTGTTTACTAAACAATCTAAAACAAGAACTAGCAGACACATTCTCTTTAATCATAACTTAAGTACTGGATGTGTGCCTGCAGAATGGAGAACAGCAACATTAATCCCACTCCACAAAGGGGGTCCCGTGTTTGGAGATCACCTATGTCCTTGTTGATAAGGTCAAAAGCAATTCTCTTCATGGCCTTGCGGATGAGGCTGGTTAGACTTATGGTTTTGTAATGGCTTGTAGATAAGTCTGGTATTGACAAATATGACATAGGAAATGCAGTTACCATATAAGGATGAAAAAGAGAAGTCAAAGAAGAGAATGGAAATACATGAAAAATGGTGCATGTTGATACTGAGACAAGTTGATACAGTGCTCCAGGAGATGATGCAAGGGAAAGAGGAATAGATATAAAGAGAGTGAAAAAGGCAGCCAGTATAACTGTTATGCTTGACTTGAAGAGTAGTTTCTAGGAGGGTAGTTTGCTAATACCCACCTTCAGGCTCTACTCTCTTCCTAAGCGGGTTTGGGACAGATAGATTTGGGGTAAATCTGAGGATCTTTAACCATGAAATATTCTTAGTTAAGAACTACCTGGGCTTTTCTAGATACTTGATGTGATGAATGTGGTACCTCCTGAAGGAGGCATTGTACTCTTTAAATGGTCATACAATTATCATCATACAAAATATGTGATAATACTTATTGTACATTAACAGGACATTAGCATTCAGAAATGTGCAGGCTGATTGGACAAAGCAGTCAGCACACCCATAGTAAAGCATACATTTCTCACAGGAATAAGTTTCAACAACTCACTTCCTCTCCATGCTACTAAGTGAAGAATTTAAAATGTCAAAAAAAACTTTCCCTCACTAGAAAACTACTCAGTGAAGCAGAGTTTTATTTATTTATTTTGTTTATGTACATTTGTTGACTGAGCATCTCAACCTCTTAAATTAAGAAATCTGACAAAGTCATAAATAACGTAGGGAGATTGTCCGAAAATAGGGACAGTTTTTAAATATTTATTTTACAAACTTAGAAAGATAATAGAATAAGAGGTTTTGCATTAGGATGAATTTTCTGGAGAATATGAACTCTGAAATTCAAATGTATGTCATTATTTTCTGACTTCAGTCATCAATGATTTGCCAATAATTTGCCCAAAAAACAAATTTTTATGAGGAATATTCTAAAAATATGAGGTAAAAGTCTGGACATTCTGCAAAAATCTGGACAGCTGAGATGTATGTGACTGAGATAGTCTGCCTGAGCATAAGAACAACTTTTCAGCAATGGCCCGGGAGAGAAAAGCTCCACAACAATAAAATTACAATACGCATAGATGCATAGTTATACAGATATAATAGACATAATAGACATCTTATATGTTATTGATACATACACATACATACATACATAGATGGACAACCTTTGTAGTTCATAGGCATACACAGTCTGAGTAAAATTAAAGTCGGTGCCTATAAGGAATAAAGTACAAAACATATATTACACATGGTATGTCTGGCAATTAAATATTTGATATACAGATCTACAGATTTTCATGAGTTTCTTTCCAAGTACATGTAGTAAAGAATATGTTCAAACAGCTTTTGCTTTAGATGTGAGAATCTGAATTTGATTTAACTTGGAGAAACGCACTGACAAGTTTCTGTTAGATGACCTTTGTTGCAAAGTTTAAAAGTTTCTGGTTCTTTAATTTGCTTGCGGGGGAGGGGGGTATTTGATTCCAGAACTTGGAAACATAGCATGAATAGAGTCTGTCTCCTGCTGTGTTTTGAGATTTGCTTATGAGGAGCAGAGATTTATCTAGAGATCTTACATTTCACCTTGGGATACAAGCCTGGATTAGAGAAACTTTTGTGAACAACACACCAAATATATGATGCAAAAACTACATATTCTACCAAAATCTTGACAGACTCATATCCGGGTAGACCATTAAAAACAGCTGAAACAACTGTGCAGTACATATCCTGGATGCCCCAGATAACAGTAAGCTGGAGGATGAGCACTGATGTCCTCTTATGCAATGACATTATTTATAAAAAGTAAGACTGTTTTTTTTCTTAAATAATGTCATTGTATAATAGCAATAATCCACTCCTGTGTTCCTGTGTATGGGTAATGCAGGATTTACCCACAGTTGGAATTGTTTAATTACTTGGACTGTCAACTGTGGGTAAATCCTGTGTTACTGACATCCAGTCATTGATTATTAAGGATTTTATATCATGGATTATACTAACATATCATATATGCTAATCCTGTAAACAAGATAATATAGGTCCCAGTAGCACTCCTTAATATGTGTCCATTGACAATGAACCTGGTGAGGCTGAGAAGGCATGCCAAACTTGGGATTAATGGCATGAGTGCATAGAGAAAGGTGTACTGAAAGAGACAGTCAGTAGAAAAAGGAGACCAAAAAAAATACACAGTGGTGAGTGAGAGTGAAATGGGAAGAAGTAAACATAAGGCAATAGTTACAATCTACAAAAGGGGGATTAATTGGGAAAAAGAATAAATGTGATGCGTGAAACACAAATTTAGTTTGTTTTTAGCTGACGGTTCCTAACTGGGCATTTTTATAATTACAAAACAGAGTCATGATTACTAAAACACAACTTAGAATTAATAACCTGTATACAAAGTCTGAACAACAGATACAATGAAGGAAAACACTGGACCAAATGATGCAGGGTATGAACTTTTATTTAGTTTATCTTAATCAAAAAGTGAGGCAATATATATTGAAAATCAATAAATACATGTTGACAAAATATGTTAGTTCATTAGTATGTAAAATTCCAAATTTCAACAGAGTTGTTTAGGGCACATTAAACTGATGTGAAAAGTAAATATGACCAAAATTAGCAGGCCATACATGTTTGCTGAAATAGCTGACTGAATACATGTCCCTGACCCAGCAGATGAAAGAAGAATTCGATTCCAAGTAATAACATTGGTCATCTTAAACAAAATGTGACAGGAGAGAGGAATGCAAAGATGAGCCTAAAAGCCAGTCATTGCCAATGGTTGCCTAATAAAGGCCAATGTTCCCAAAAGAAACAGTAATGTAGGACTCTAAAGCTAAATAGTGAAGGATGAGTTTGCAAATCATTTAGTAGTCATAATATAATGTATAAATAATGTATATATAAGTATCAAAACATCTTATAGATTCATAGTTTTATAGGTTTTACTAGACTTAGAGATACAGAAAACATTAAGTTGCTCAGTCACATCACATAGTACTGGTGAGAGATTAACCATGGTCCCCATTTAGCAGATCTTTCCTATATATCCTAGGTGGGAATTTGTGATCAGGATGCTAGAGAACTATGCTGCTTGATAAATAAAGCAGAATATTCCTCAAATGCAGCATATGAGTAGCTAAGGGTACTGAGACCCAAGATCTTTTTGATGAGGAAATGTTGAGGTTTCTCAAATTGGTTTAGAGGTATTTACTGAGGTACATGCCAAAGGCCGCATTATATTATTCAACACGAATGACTGAGGCAGTGCTTTGGTTCACTGTTGAAAATCTGTCTCACAGTTCCC